>NC_069504.1:74085346-74385346 GCF_027579735.1 Bombina bombina | reverse complement strand
TTCGAAGTCCAGACTTCTTTCCCTCCCTTTTAAGGGAAAGATTTTATTTGGTCCAGGCCTGAACTCAATTATCTCCACAGTTACTGGAGGCAAAGGTGCCTTTTTACCACAGGATAAGAAGAACAAGCCTAAGGGACAAGGTCCAAATTTTCGTTCCCTTCGTTCTGATAAATCCCAACGTCAGCAACCCTCCACAAAGCCCGAGCAATCCAAGGGGACTTGGAAGCGGCTCAGTCCTGGAAAAAATCCAAGCAGAGCAAGAAGCCCGCCAAGACAAAGTCGGCATAAAGGGGCGGCCCCCGATCTGGCTCTGGATCACGTAGGGGGCAGACTGTCGCTCTTTTCAGAAGCTTGGTTTGGGGACGTGCAAGACCCGTCGGTCCTGGAGGTTATCGCTCAGGGATACAAGATAGGTTTGATATGAGGAATCTGCCCCTGGGTGGATGAGACTTGAAACCTGTCTTCCAGGCCAGAAAAGAGAGAAGCCTTTCTGGGGTGCGTGAGGGATCTCTCCTCCCTAGGAGTCATTGTCCCGGTACCTCTTGCAGAAAGAGGTTTGGGATACTATTCAAACCTTTTTGTGGTCCCAAAGAATGAGGGAACTTTCCGAGCCGATTCTGGACCTAAAGTCTTTAAACAAATTCCTATCTGTTCCTTCGTTTAAGATGGAGACAATAAGGTCCATCCTTCCCTTAATTCAGGATGGACAGTTCATGACCAGAATAGATCTGAAGGATGCTTACCTTCACGTTCCAATCCACAAGGAACACTTCAAGTTTCTAAGGTTTGCGTTCCTGGACCAGCACTTCCAGTTTTTTGCACTTCCGTTTGGTCTAGCTACTACTCGAAGAGTTTTTACGAAGGTTCTAGGGGCTCTACTAGGAGTGGCTAGAACCAGAGGTATAGCAGTAGCTCCATACTTGGACGATATTTTAGCGCTGCGGAATCTGTTGGCGCTCTACAAATAACCGATAATAATAATAATAATAATATTCTGGTTAATGCACCATCTTGTCGTCTGACAGAAGACCATTCAAAATCTCTTCGGTTTCTTCTTTGATCTCATGGATGGAAGATAAACTTAGAAAAGAGTTTTTATTCCCAGTACCAGGGTGGAATTCCTGGGTACTATAATAGACTCCATATCCATGAGGAAATTCCTTACAGACCAGAGACGGTTCATGCTAACTTCCGCTTGTCTTGCCCTCCAGAGCTCCTTAAGGCCCTCTGTGGCTCAGTGTATGGAGGTGATTGGTCTCATGGTGTCCAGCATGGACATTATTCTTTTTGCCAGATTCCATCTCAGACCACTTCAACTGTGCATGCTGAGACAGTGGAACAGCGATCATTCGGATCTGTCTCAACAGATTTTTCTGGACAACCGGTTGAAAGAATTGTTCTCCTGGTGGTTCTGTCCAGATCACCTGTCCCAAGGGACATCCTTCTTGGGACCATCCTGGGAGATTGTGACTATGTACGCAAGTCTATAAGGATGTGGAGCTGTTTGGGGTGCCAGGAAGACACAGGGCCGGTGGACTCGAGAGGAATCCCTCCTCCCGATCAACATTATAGAACTTCGGGTAATCTTCAATGCTCTGAAGGCTTGGCCTCTTCTGGGTTCATCCCAGTTTATTAGATTCCAATCAGACAACATAACCTCGGTGGCTTACATCAACCATCGGGGGGAACGAGGAGCTTCCTAGCGATGAGGGGAAGTATCTCGAATTCTGGAGTGAGCGGAGGCCCACAACTGCTCACTGTCAGCGATCCACATTCCGGATGTGGACAACTGGGAGGCGGATTTTCTCAGCAGACAATCCTTTCATCCGGGAGAATGGTTTCTCCATCCCAAGGTGTTTGCGGAGAGTTGCAACAAATGGGGGACGCCGGAGAAAGATCTCATGGCATCCCGGCTCAATTCCAAGCTACCCAGATATGGGTCGCGGTCCAGGGATCCTCAAACGGTGCTAATAGATGCATTAGCAGTGCCTTGGAGGTTCAATCTAATTTACTTTTTCCCGCCGTTACCACTTCTTCCTCGTGTAGTGGCCCGCATCAAGCAGGAGCAGGCATCAATAATACTGATTGCTCCAACGTGGCCACAAAGGATGTGGTTTGCGGACCTGGTGGGGATGTCTTCATCTCCTCCGTGAAAGTTACCTTGTCGCAAGGATCTACTGGAACATGGTCCTTTTGCTCATCAAAATCTAGATTCTCTGAGGCTGTTTGCGTGGAGATTAAACGCTTAGTCCTAGCCAAGAGAGGTTTCTCTGAGAGGGTTATTGACACACTCATTCAGGCTTGTAAGCCTGTTACTCATCGCATGTATCATAAGGTGTTTTCAGCTTACTTATTCTGGTGTGAAGAGCATGGTTTAGCCTGGCATAAGGTTAAAGCTGCCAGGATACTTTCCTTTCTCCAGGAGGGTCTGGAGAAGGGCCTTTCTGCCAGTTCCCTGAGGGGACAGATTCTGGCCCTTTCTGTTTTGTTGCACAAGAGGCTCGCAGAGCTCCCTGATGTGCAATCTTTTGTTAAGGCTCTGATGAGGATCAGACCTGTGTTCAGATCTAACGCTCCAACTTGGAGTTTGAATCTTATTCTTAAGTTTTTGCAACGGGCTCCATGTGAGCCGATGCATTCGGTTGACATTAAATTGTTGTCTTGGAAGGTTCTTTTTCTATTGGCTATTGCGTCGACACACAGAGTTTCTGAAATAGCTGCCTTGCAATGTGAGCCTCCTTATCTGGTGTTCCACAATTATAAGGCTGTCCTACGTACCCGCTTGGGTTTTCTACCTAAGGTGGTGTCTGATCGTAAAATCAATCAGGAGATTGTGGTTCCTTCCTTATGTTTTAATCCTCCTCCTTCGAAGGAACGTTTACTTCATAATTTGGATGTGGTTCGAGCTTTGAAGTTTTATCTTCAAGCTACTAAGGATTTTAGGCAAACTTCTTCCTTGTTTGATATCTACTATGGGAAGCGTAAGGGTCTGAAGGCTTCTTCGACTTGCTTATCTTTTTGGCTGAGGAGTGTTATACGCTTAGCTTACGAGTCAGCGGGACTTAGACCTCCTCAGAGGATTACGGCTCATTACACTAGAGTGGTGGCTTCCTCCTAGGACTTTATAGATCAGATTTGTAACGTGGCTACCTGGTCCTCCTTACATACCTTTTTAAAATTCTACAAGTTTGACGTTTTTGCTTCGGCCGAAACAGCTTTTGGAAGAAAATTTGGGGAATTTTTTTTTCTCTTCCGGCACCATTTATACCCTGATATTTCTCCTACTGTTCCTTGTTCACTTGGCAGAATGACTGGGTTATGAGGGAAGTAGGGGGGGGGGGAGTATTTAATCCTTTGGCTGGTGTGTCTTTGCCTCCTCCTGGTGGCCAGGTTCAGTATTTCTCAACAGTAAGAAATGATGCAGTGGACTCTCCTCATACATAAGGAAATGAAATTATCAGGTAAGCATAATTTGTTTTTTTGATGCATTGTTTTTCTTTTAGCGCTATGTTTGGTGGAAGAAAAGTTTGGATGATTGGACGAAAGATCACCCATTCCCTATAGACATTGATTATATGATAAGTGACACATTGGAGCTGCTAAGGCCGAAGATGAAACTGTGCAACTCATTAAATGAAGCTGTCCGGCAGGTGCAGGATTTGGAGAGAGAATTTTTGGTAAAACTAGGTGAGTACATTTGTTTTTACTTTCAGTGTGCACTTTATTATTTTATTTGTATAGAACAATCTTGTGTGTTCAGAAACCTTCATACCTCCAGTCAATACTGAATATTTTAAAATATCATATGTAATTTCAATACTTTACCCAGATAAACAAATCGATATCCAATATTTCTCAAAAGGAACGATCTCACCTCAGAATACCAAAATTGGGGATATCAGCCAAAAGTTAGCAAGAGTTAGATAGCAGTAGCAGCAGCCTTTCAGCAGTTTTAGCAGCCACTTTCTCCAACATAGGTGTGTCCGGTCCACGGCGTCATCCTTACTTGTGGGATATTCTCTTCCCCAACAGGAAATGGCAAAGAGCCCAGCAAAGCTGGTCACATGATCCCTCCTAGGCTCCGCCTTCCCTAGTCATTCTCTTTGCCGTTGCACAGGCAACATCTCCACGGAGATGGCTTAGAGTTTTTTGGTGTTTAAATGTAGTTTTTATTCTTCAATCAAGAGTTTGTTATTTTAAAATAGTGCTGGTATGTACTATTTACTCTGAAACAGAAAAGAGATGAAGATTTCTGTTTGTAAGAGGAAAATGATTTTAGCAACCGTTACTAAAATCGATGGCTGTTTCCACACAGGACTGTTGAGAGGAATTAACTTCAGTTGGGGGAAACAGTGAGCAGACTTTTGCTGCTTGAGGTATGACACATTTCTAACAAGACTTGGTAATGCTGGAAGCTGTCATTTTCCCTATGGGATCCGGTAAGCCATTTTTATTAAATAAGAATAAAGGGCTTCACAAGGGCTTTAAAGACTGGTAGACATTTTTCTGGGCTAAAATGATTGATTTATAAGCATTTTTAATAGTTTATAGCTTTGAGGAGTTATTTTATTCTTGGGAATTATGTTAAAGAAACGGCAGGCACTGTATTGGACACCTTTTTCACTGGGGGCCTTCTCAAATCATAGGCAGAGCCTCATTTTCACGCCACTAATGCGCAGTTGTTTTTGAGAAGCAAGGCATGCAGATGCATGTGTGAGGAGCTCAGATACATATAAAAAGCTTACTGAAGGCGTCATTTGGTATCATATTCCCCTCTGGGCTTGGTTGGGTCTCAGCAAAGCAGATACCAGGGACTGTATAGGGGTTAAATATAAAAACGGCTCCGGTTCCGTTATTTTAAGAGTTAAAGCTTTCAAATTTGGTGTGCAATACTTTTAAGGCTTTAAGACACTGTGGTGAAATTTTGGTGAATTTTGAACAATTCCTTCATACTTTTTCACATATTCAGTAATAAAGTGTGTTCAGTTTAAAATTTAAAGTGACAGTAACGGTTTTATTTTAAAACGTTTTTTGTACTTTGTTATCAAGTTTATGCCTGTTTAACATGTCTGAACTATCAGATAGACTATGTTCTGTATGTGAGGAAGCCAAGGTTCCTTCTCATTTAAATAGATGTGATGTATGTGACAAACAATTTAGAGAAAATGATGCCCAAGATGATTCCTCAAGTGAGGGGAGTAAGCATGGTACTGCATCATCCCCTCCTTCGTCTACGCCAGTCTTGCCCACACAGGAGGCCCCTAGTACATCTAGTGCGCCAATACTCCTTACTATGCAACAATTAACGGCTGTAATGGATAATTCTATCAAAAACATTTTAGCCAAAATGCCCACTTATCAGCGAAAGCGCGACTGCTCTGTTTTAGAAAATACTGAAGAGCATGAGGACGCTGATGATAATGGTTCTGACATGCCCCTACACCAGTCTGAGGGGGCCAGGGAGGTTTTGTCTGAGGGAGAATTTTCAGATTCAGGGAAAATTTCTCAACAAGCTGAACCTGATGTGATTACATTCAAATTTAAATTGGAACATCTCCGCGCTCTGCTTAAGGAGGTGTTGTCTACCCTGGATGATTGTGACAATTTGGTCATTCCAGAGAAATTATGTAAGATGGACAAGTTCCTAGAGGTCCCGGGGCCCCCCGAAGCTTTTCCTATACCCAAGCGGGTGGCGGACATTGTAAACAAAGAATGGGAAAGGCCCGGCATACCTTTTGTCCCTCCCCCTATATTTAAGAAATTGTTTCCTATGGTCGACCCCAGAAAGGACTTATGGCAGACAGTCCCCAAGGTCGAGGGGGCGGTTTCTACTCTAAACAAACGCACTACTATCCCTATAGAAGATAGTTGTGCTTTCAAAGATCCTATGGATAAAAAATTAGAGGGTTTTCTTAAAAAGATGTTTGTTCAGCAAGGTTACCTTCTACAACCAATTTCATGCATTGTTCCTGTCACTACAGCAGCGTGTTTCTGGTTCGATGAACTAGAAAAGTCGCTCGATAAAGATTCTTCTTATGAGGAGATTATGGACAGAGTTCACGCTCTTAAATTGGCTAACTCTTTTACTTTAGACGCCACTTTGCAATTAGCTAGATTAGCGGCGAAAAATTCAGGGTTTGCTATTGTGGCGCGCAGAGCGCTTTGGCTAAAATCTTGGTCAGCGGATGCGTCTTCCAAGAACAAATTGCTTAACATACCTTTCAAGGGAAAAACGCTGTTTGGCCCTGACTTGAAAGAGATTATTTCAGATATCACTGGGGGTAAGGGCCACGCCCTTCCTCAGGATAGGTCTTTTAAGGCTAAAAATAAACCAAATTTTCGTCCCTTTCGCAGAAACGGACCAGCCTCAAGTTCTACATCCTCTAAGCAAGAGGGTAATACTTCTCAAACCAAGCCAGCCTGGAGGCCAATGCAAGGCTGGAACAAAGGTAAGCAGGCCAAGAAACCTGCCACTGCTACCAAGACAGCATGAGATGTTGGCCCCCGATCCGGGACCGGATCTGGTGGGGGGCAGACTTTCTCTCTTCGCTCAGGCTTGGGCAAGAGATGTTCTGGATCCTTGGGCGCTAGAAATAGTCTCCCAAGGTTATCTTCTGGAATTCAAGGAGCTACCCCCAAGGGGGAGGTTCCACAGGTCTCAATTGTCTTCAGACCACATAAAAAGACAGGCATTCTTACATTGTGTAGAAGACCTGTTAAAAATGGGAGTGATTCATCCGGTTCCATTAGGAGAACAAGGGATGGGATTCTACTCCAATCTGTTCATAGTTCCCAAAAAAGAGGGAACATTCAGACCAATCTTAGATCTCAAGATCCTAAACAAATTTCTCAAGGTTCCATCGTTCAAAATGGAAACCATTCGGACAATTCTTCCTACCATCCAGGAAGGTCAATTCATGACCACGGTGGATTTAAAGGATGCGTATCTACATATTCCTATCCACAAGGAACATCATCGGTTCCTAAGGTTCGCCTTTCTGGACAAGCATTACCAGTTTGTGGCACTTCCATTCGGATTAGCCACTGCTCCAAGAATTTTCACAAAGGTACTAGGGTCCCTTCTAGCGGTGCTAAGACCAAGGGGCATTGCAGTAGTACCTTACTTGGACGACATACTGATTCAAGCGTCGTCTCTACCACAAGCAAAGGCTCATACGGACATTGTCCTGGCCTTTCTCAGATCTCACGGGTGGAAAGTGAACGTAGAAAAAAGTTCTCTATCTCCGTCAACAAGAGTTCCCTTCTTGGGAACAATAATAGACTCCTTAGAAATGAGGATTTTTCTGACAGAGGCCAGAAAATCAAAACTTCTAAGCTCTTGTCAAGTACTTCATTCTGTTCTTCTTCCTTCCATAGCGCAGTGCATGGAAGTAATAGGTTTGATGGTCGCGGCAATGGACATAGTTCCTTTTGCGCGAATTCATCTAAGACCATTACAACTGTGCATGCTCAGTCAGTGGAATGGGGATTATACAGACTTGTCTCCGACGATACAAGTAGATCAGAGGACCAGAGATTCACTCCGTTGGTGGCTGACCCTGGACAACCTGTCACAAGGGATGAGCTTCCGCAGACCAGAGTGGGTCATTGTCACGACCGACGCCAGTCTGGTGGGCTGGGGCGCGGTCTGGGAACCCCTGAAAGCTCAGGGTCTTTGGTCTCGGGAAGAATCTCTTCTCCCGATAAATATTCTGGAACTGAGAGCGATATTCAATGCTCTCAAGGCTTGGCCTCAGCTAGCAAAGGCCAAATTCATACGGTTTCAATCAGACAACATGACGACTGTTGCGTATATCAACCATCAGGGGGGAACAAGGAGTTCCCTGGCGATGGAAGAAGTGACCAAAATCATTCAATGGGCGGAGACTCACTCCTGCCACTTGTCTGCAATCCACATCCCAGGAGTGGAAAATTGGGAAGCGGATTTTCTGAGTCGTCAGACATTTCATCCGGGGGAGTGGGAACTCCATCCGGAAATCTTTGCCCAAATAATCCAATTGTGGGGCATTCCAGACATGGATCTGATGGCGTCTCGTCAGAACTTCAAGGTTCCTTGCTATGGGTCCAGATCCAGGGATCCCAAGGCGACTCTAGTGGATGCACTAGTAGCACCTTGGAGCTTCAACCTAGCTTATGTGTTCCCACCGTTTCCTCTCATTCCCAGGCTGGTAGCCAGGATCAAACAGGAGAGGGTATCGGTGATCTTGATAGCTCCTGCGTGGCCACGCAGGACTTGGTATGCAGATCTGGTGAATATGTCATCGGCTCCACCATGGAAGCTACCTTTGAGACAGGACCTTCTTGTTCAAGGTCCGTTCGAACATCCGAATCTGGCCTCACTCCAACTGACTGCTTGGAGATTGAACGCTTGATTTTATCAAAGCGAGGGTTCTCAGATTCTGTCATTGATACTCTTGTTCAGGCCAGAAAGCCTGTAACTAGAAAAATCTACCATAAAATATGGAAAAAATATATCTGTTGGTGTGAATCTAAAGGATTCCCATGGAACAAGATAAAAATTCCTAAGATTCTATCCTTTCTTCAAGAAGGTTTGGAGAAAGGATTATCTGCAAGTTCTTTGAAGGGACAGATTTCTGCTTTATCTGTTTTACTTCACAAAAAGCTGGCGGCTGTGCCAGATGTTCAAGCTTTTGTTCAGGCTCTGGTTAGAATCAAGCCTGTTTACAAACCTTTGACTCCTCCTTGGAGTCTCAATTTAGTTCTTTCAGTTCTTCAGGGGGTTCCGTTTGAACCCCTACATTCCGTTGATATCAAGTTATTATCTTGGAAAGTTTTGTTTTTGGTTGCAATTTCTTCTGCTAGAAGAGTTTCAGAGTTATCTGCTCTGCAGTGTTCTCCTCCTTATCTGGTGTTCCATGCAGATAAGGTGGTTTTGCGTACTAAACCTGGTTTCTCCAAAATAGGTGTGTCCGGTCCACGGCGTCATCCTTACTTGTGGGATATTCTCTTCCCCAACAGGAAATGGCAAAGAGCCCAGCAAAGCTGGTCACATGATCCCTCCTAGGCTCCGCCTACCCCAGTCATTCTCTTTGCCGTTGTACAGGCAACATCTCCACGGAGATGGCTTAGAGTTTTTTTAGTGTTTAACTGTAGTTTTTATTATTCAATCAAGAGTTTATTTTGAAATAGTGCTGGTATGTACTATTTACTCAGAAACAGAAAAGAGATGAAGATTTCTGTTTGTATGAGGAAAATGATTTTAGCAACCGTCACTAAAATCCATGGCTGTTCCACACAGGACTGTTGAGAGCAATTAACTTCAGTTGGGGGAACAGTGAGCAGTCTCTTGCTGCTTGAGGTATGACACATTCTAACAAGACGATGTAATGCTGGAAGCTGTCATTTTCCCTCTGGGATCCGGTAAGCCATGTTTATTACGATTGTAAATAAGGGCTTCAAAAAGGGCTTATTAAGACTGTAGACTTTTTTTGGGCTAAATCGATTGATTATTAACACATATTTAGCCTTGAGGAATCATTTTATCTGGGTATTTTGATATAATAATATCGGCAGGCACTGTTTTAGACACCTTATTCTTTAGGGGCTTTCCCAAAGCATAGGCAGAGCCTCATTTTCGCGCCGGTGTTGCGCACTTGTTTTTGAGAGGCATGGCATGCAGTCGCATGTGAGAGGAGCTCTGATACTTAGAAAAGACTTTCTGAAGGCGTCATTTGGTATCGTATTCCCCTTGGGGCTTGGTTGGGTCTCAGCAAAGCAGATACCAGGGACTGTAAAGGGGTTAAAGTTCAAAACGGCTCCGGTTCCGTTATTTTAAGGGTTAAAGCTTCCAAATTTGGTGTGCAATACTTTTAAGGCTTTAAGACACTGTGGTGAAAATTTGGTAAATTTTGAACAATTCCTTCATGTTTTTTCGCATTTGCAGTAATAAAGTGTGTTCAGTTTAAAATTTAAAGTGACAGTAACGGTTTTATTTTAAAACGTTTTTTGTACTTGTTATCAAGTTTATGCCTGTTTAACATGTCTGAACTACCAGATAGACTGTGTTCTGAATGTGGGGAAGCCAGACTTCCTATTCATTTAAATAAATGTGATTTATGTGACAATGACAATGATGCCCAAGATGATTCCTCAAGTGAGGGGAGTAAGCATGGTACTGCATCATTCCCTCCTTCGTCTACACGAGTCTTGCCCACTCAGGAGGCCCCTAGTACATCTAGCGCGCCAATACTCCTTACTATGCAACAATTAACGGCTGTAATGGATAATTCTGTCAAAAACATTTTAGCCAAAATGAACACTTATCAGCGTAAGCGCGACTGCTCTGTTTTAGATACTGAAGAGCATGACGACGCTGATATTAATATTTCTGAAGGGCCCCTAACTCAGTCTGATGGGGCCAGGGAGGTTTTGTCTGAGGGAGAAATTACTGATTCAGGGAACATTTCTCAACAAGCTGAACCTGATGTGATTGCATTTAAATTTAAGTTGGAACATCTCCGCATTCTGCTTAAGGAGGTATTATCCACTCTGGATGATTGTGACAAGTTGGTCATCCCAGAGAAACTATGTAAAATGGACAGGTTCCTAGAGGTGCCGGGGCTCCCAGAAGCTTTTCCTATACCCAAGCGGGTGGCGGACATTGTTAATAAAGAATGGGAAAGGCCCGGTATTCCTTTCGTCCCTCCCCCCATATTTAAAAAATTGTTTCCTATGGTCGACCCCAGAAAGGACTTATGGCAGACAGTCCCCAAGGTCGAGGGAGCGGTTTCCACTTTAAACAAACGCACCACTATACCCATAGAGGATAGTTGTGCTTTCAAAGATCCTATGGATAAAAAATTAGAAGGTTTGCTTAAAAAGATGTTTGTTCAGCAGGGTTACCTTCTACAACCAATTTCATGCATTGTCCCTGTCGCTACAGCCGCATGTTTCTGGTTCGATGAGCTGATAAAGGCGGTCGACAGTGATTCTCCTCCTTATGAGGAGATTATGGACAGAATCAATGCTCTCAAATTGGCTAATTCTTTCACCCTAGACGCCACTTTGCAATTGGCTAGGTTAGCGGCTAAGAATTCTGGGTTTGCTATTGTGGCGCGCAGAGCGCTTTGGTTGAAATCTTGGTCGGCTGATGCGTCTTCCAAGAACAAGCTACTTAACATTCCTTTCAAGGGGAAAACGCTGTTTGGCCCTGACTTGAAAGAGATTATCTCGGATATCACTGGGGGTAAGGGCCACGCCCTTCCTCAGGATCGGCCTTTCAAGGCAAAAAAAAATAAACCTAATTTTCGTCCCTTTCGTAGAAATGGACCAGCCCAAAGTGCTACGTCCTCTAAGCAAGAGGGTAATACTTCTCAAGCCAAGCCAGCTTGGAGACCAATGCAAGGCTGGAACAAGGGAAAGCAGGCCAAGAAACCTGCCACTGCTACCAAGACAGCATGAAATGTTGGCCCCCGATCCGGGACCGGATCTGGTGGGGGGCAGACTCTCTCTCTTCGCTCAGGCTTGGGCAAGAGATGTTCTGGATCCTTGGGCGCTAGAAATAGTCTCCCAAGGTTATCTTCTGGAATTCAAGGGACTTCCCCCAAGGGGGAGGTTCCACAGGTCTCAGTTGTCTTCAGACCACATAAAAAGACAGGCATTCTTACATTGTGTAGAAGACCTGTTAAAAATGGGAGTGATTCATCCCGTTCCATTAAGAGAACAAGGGATGGGGTTCTACTCCAATCTGTTTATAGTTCCCAAAAAAGAGGGAACGTTCAGACCAATCTTAGATCTCAAGATCTTAAACAAGTTTCTCAAGGTTCCATCGTTCAAGATGGAAACCATTCGAACTATTCTTCCTTCCATCCAGGAAGGTCAATTCATGACCACGGTGGATTTAAAGGATGCGTATCTTCATATTCCTATCCACAAGGAACATCATCGGTTCCTGAGGTTCGCATTCCTGGACAAACATTACCAGTTCGTGGCGCTTCCTTTCGGATTAGCCACTGCTCCAAGGATTTTCACAAAGGTACTAGGGTCCCTTCTAGCTGTGCTAAGACCAAGGGGCATTGCTGTAGTACCTTACTTGGACGACATTCTGATTCAAGCGTCGTCCCTTCCTCAAGCAAAGGCTCACACGGACATTGTCCTGGCCTTTCTCAGATCTCACGGATGGAAAGTGAACGTGGAAAAGAGTTCTCTATCTCCGTCAACAAGGGTTCCCTTCTTGGGAACAATAATAGACTCCTTAGAAATGAGGATTTTTCTGACAGAGGCCAGAAAAACAAAACTTCTAGACTCTTGTCGGATACTCCATTCCGTTCCTCTTCCTTCCATAGCTCAGTGCATGGAAGTGATCGGGTTGATGGTAGCGGCAATGGACATAGTTCCTTTTGCACGCATTCATCTAAGACCATTACAACTGTGCATGCTCAGTCAGTGGAATGGGGATTATACAGACTTGTCTCCGAAGATACAAGTAAATCAGAGGACCAGAGACTCACTCCGTTGGTGGCTGTCCCTGGACAACCTGTCACGAGGGATGACATTCCGCAGACCAGAGTGGGTCATTGTCACGACCGACGCCAGTCTGATGGGCTGGGGCGCGGTCTGGGGATCCCTGAAAGCTCAGGGTCTTTGGTCTCGGGAAGAATCTCTTCTACCGATAAATATTCTGGAACTGAGAGCGATATTCAATGCTCTCAAGGCTTGGCCTCAGCTAGCGAGGGCCAAGTTCATACGGTTTCAATCAGACAACATGACAACTGTTGCGTACATCAACCATCAGGGGGGAACAAGGAGTTCCCTGGCGATGGAAGAAGTGACCAAAATCATTCTATGGGCGGAGTCTCACTCCTGCCACCTGTCTGCTATCCACATCCCAGGAGTGGAAAATTGGGAAGCGGATTTTCTGAGTCGTCAGACATTGCATCCGGGGGAGTGGGAACTCCATCCGGAAATCTTTGCCCAAGTCACTCAGCTGTGGGGCATTCCAGACATGGATCTGATGGCCTCTCGTCAGAACTTCAAAGTTCCTTGCTACGGGTCCAGATCCAGGGATCCCAAGGCGGCTCTAGTGGATGCACTAGTAGCACCTTGGACCTTCAAACTAGCTTATGTGTTCCCGCCGTTTCCTCTCATCCCCAGGCTGGTAGCCAGGATCAATCAGGAGAGGGCGTCGGTGATCTTGATAGCTCCTGCGTGGCCACGCAGGACTTGGTACGCAGATCTGGTGAATATGTCATCGGCTCCTCCTTGGAAGCTACCTTTGAGACGAGACCTTCTTGTTCAGGGTCCGTTCGAACATCCGAATCTGGTTTCACTCCAGCTGACTGCTTGGAGATTGAACGCTTGATCTTATCGAAGCGAGGATTCTCAGATTCTGTTATCGATACTCTTGTTCAGGCCAGAAAGCCTGTAACTAGAAAGATTTACCACAAAATTTGGAAAAAATATATCTGTTGGTGTGAATCTAAAGGATTCCCCTGGGACAAGGTTAAGATTCCTAGGATTCTATCCTTCCTTCAAGAAGGATTGGAAAAAGGATTATCTGCAAGTTCCCTGAAGGGACAGATTTCTGCCTTGTCTGTGTTACTTCACAAAAAGCTGGCCGCTGTGCCAGATGTTCAAGCCTTTGTTCAGGCTCTGGTTAGAATTAAGCCTGTTTACAAACCTTTGACTCCTCGTTGGAGTCTCAATTTAGTTCTTTCAGTTCTTCAGGGGGTTCCGTTTGAACCCTTGCATTCCGTTGATATTAAGTTATTATCTTGGAAAGTTTTGTTTTTAGTTGCAATTTCTTCTGCTAGAAGAGTTTCAGAATTATCTGCTCTGCAGTGTTCTCCTCCTTATCTGGTGTTCCATGCAGATAAGGTGGTTTTACGTACTAAACCTGGTTTTCTTCCAAAAGTTGTTTCTAACAAAAACATTAACCAGGAGATTATCGTACCTTCTCTGTGTCCGAAACCAGTTTCAAAGAAGGAACGTTTGTTGCACAATTTGGATGTTGTTCGCGCTCTAAAATTCTATTTAGATGCTACAAAGGATTTTAGACAAACATCTTCCTTGTTTGTTGTTTATTCCGGTAAAAGGAGAGGTCAAAAAGCAACTTCTACCTCTCTCTCTTTTTGGATTAAAAGCATCATCAGATTGGCTTACGAGACTGCCGGACGGCAGCCTCCCGAAAGAATCACAGCTCATTCCACTAGGGCTGTGGTTTCCACATGGGCCTTCAAGAACGAGGCTTCTGTTGATCAGATATGTAGGGCAGCGACTTGGTCTTCACTGCACACTTTTACCAAATTTTACAAGTTTGATACTTTTGCTTCTTCTGAGGCTATTTTTGGGAGAAAGGTTTTGCAAGCCGTGGTGCCTTCCATTTAGGTGACCTGATTTGCTCCCTCCCTTCATCCGTGTCCTAAAGCTTTGGTATTGGTTCCCACAAGTAAGGATGACGCCGTGGACCGGACACACCTATGTTGGAGAAAACAGAATTTATGTTTACCTGATAAATTACTTTCTCCAACGGTGTGTCCGGTCCACGGCCCGCCCTGGTTTTTTTAATCAGGTCTGATAATTTATTTTCTTTAACTACAGTCACCACGGTACCATATGGTTTCTCCTATGCAAATATTCCTCCTTAACGTCGGTCGAATGACTGGGGTAGGCGGAGCCTAGGAGGGATCATGTGACCAGCTTTGCTGGGCTCTTTGCCATTTCCTGTTGGGGAAGAGAATATCCCACAAGTAAGGATGACGCCGTGGACCGGACACACCGTTGGAGAAAGTAATTTATCAGGTAAACATAAATTCTGTTTTTCTTCCGAAAGTTGTTTCTAACAAAAATATTAACCAGGAGATAGTCGTGCCTTCTTTGTGTCCGAATCCAGTTTCAAAGAAGGAACGTTTGTTGCACAATTTGGATGTAGTTCGTGCTCTAAAATTCTATTTAGAGGCTACAAAGGATTTCAGACAAACATCTTCCTTGTTTGTTGTTTATTCTGGTAAAAGGAGAGGTCAAAAAGCAACTTCTACCTCTCTCTCTTTTTGGCTTAAAAGCATCATCAGATTGGCTTATGAGACTGCCGGACGGCAGCCTCCTGAAAGAATCACAGCTCATTCCACTAGGGCCGTGGCTTCCACATGGACCTTCAAGAACGAGGCTTCTGTTGATCAGATATGTAAGGCAGCGACTTGGTCTTCACTGCACACTTTTACCAAATTTTACAAATTTGATACTTTTGCTTCTTCTGAGGCTATTTTTGGGAGAAAGGTTTTGCAAGCCGTGGTGCCTTCCATCTAGGTGACCTGATTTGCTCCCTCCCATCATCCGTGTCCTAAAGCTTTGGTATTGGTTCCCACAAGTAAGGATGACGCCGTGGACCGGACACACCTATGTTGGAGAAAACAGAATTTATGTTTACCTGATAAATTACTTTCTCCAACGGTGTGTCCGGTCCACGGCCCGCCCTGGTTTTTTAATCAGGTCTGATGATTTATTTTCTCTAACTACAGTCACCACGGTATCATATGATTTCTCCTATGCAAATATTCCTCCTTTACGTCGGTCGAATGACTGGGGAAGGCGGAGCCTAGGAGGGATCATGTGACCAGCTTTGCTGGGCTCTTTGCCATTTCCTGTTGGGGAAGAGAATATCCCACAAGTAAGGATGACGCCGTGGACCGGACACACCGTTGGAGAAAGTAATTTATCAGGTAAACATAAATTCTGTTTTTTTCTCTCAAAGCTTGGGGTTAAATCATCTGATCTCACCCCTCCCCTTTTTTGATCAGTACCGTCATTGGTGAGATTGGAAACGCCCAAACGGAAGCTTGTCTCGGATTGGCCCTTTGAAATTGAACATGGATTGGTTCATCTGGGAAGTATCTTTTAACAGTCAAGTTTTTTTGGCTGTAATACCAGATTTTTGCCATCGGGGGCAGCATGACAAAACCGATTCATTCAACCATATCTAACATTCACGTTTGCTAAATTTTAAATATTCCACATAATGATTCTTTAAAATCATCATAATTTCTTGCATTAATTACTTACAATCCGAATTTCAGGCAGGATAGCCTCATGTGAATTTTCAGATTATTTCAATACCAAGCACCTTATGTTTTTAATATTATATTATATCAAAGCAATTTATATTTCTACTGCTAATTTATTAGCTTTAAATCCATTTGAGATGTCACCAGTATCCTGGCATTTATATATAAACACAGCATATTTCACATTTCTAACAAATTCTGAATGCATGAATTTTGTCTAGGTCCATCTGAAATAAAAATAAGTGTTATTAATCATATGACATGACTCAGATCATCCCATGCAGGCGATCTTGTATTTAGTATCTTTTAGCCCCATCTGAAATATAGCAAAGCCATGTTATATATACTTCAACAGTGGGATTATCACAATTGCCATTTAAAGGGACAGTCTAGGCCAAAATAAACTTTCATGATTCAGATAGAGCATGTAATTTTAAACAATTTTCCAATTTACTTTTATCACCAATTTTGCTTTGTTCTCTTGGTATTCTTAGTTGAAAGCTTAACCTAGGAGGTTCATATGCTAATTTCTTAGACCTTGAAGCCCACCTCTTTCAGATTGCATTTTAACAGTTTTTCACCACTAGAGGGTGTTAGTTCACGTATTTCATATAGATAACACTGTGCTCGTGCACAAGAAGTTATCTGGGAGCAGGCACTGATTGGCTAGACTGCAAGTCTGTCAAAAGAACTGAAAAAAGGGGCAGTTTGCAGAGGCTTAGATACAAGATAATCACAGAGTTTAAAAGTATATTATTATAAATGTTTTAGTTATGCAAAACTGGGAAATGGGTAATAAAGGGATTATCTATCTTTTAAAACAATAAAAATTCTGGTGTAGACTGTCCCTTTAATCTATTACAAAATTTTAATTTATCTCCCATATATATATTCAATGCAGTCTAAGGTATACATTCAATCTGTTATCAGTTGTATTTTCAGTAAATTTCAAAGTTACATTGTAACGTGCTTTTTAGCTGGTTAAATTTTCATTGTTCCACTTACACAACAGGGGTCAATTTGCATTTATGTGTATAAGACTGTGTGTTATCCTCCCCCAGACGTAATGTCTGCATTACGTATATTCAAATGTCAGAGATTTAGTGAGCCAATGTGTTATCACATGTGTCTGTTAGCATTTGTTTCTTTTCAAGTCACAAAGATTTGGGTGAGATATTTCAGAGGGCTTCTGAGCATATTTCCTATTCAAAACACAGACTATTGACTCCAAATAACCAAGGGGTTTCTTTGAAAGGGTTGATGGCCAAATGTTTTAGTATTAGAAGGTTTAGTCACCATCTGAAAGGGACTTAATTTTCACACCCTATCAAAGGAAATGTTTCCTTTGAAGTGATTTTTATGATTCATCCTGTGTAATTAACAGAAATGTGGAAAGGATTGCATATTTGTCAATCAAAGCATTTAATGTCTTATAAATGAATGAACCTGATTAGTCAAATATATAATAATATATATATATATATATATATATTTATTAATCTTTACATATACCTTGACAATAGTAACTCTGCCCCCCGCCCCTCCCCTTACAAGCATAAACCAAAAAAAACCAACAGCATTTTATTAGTACATGAAAACAAAAGCTGTAACAAAGAAAAAAATACCTTTTAGTGCAACTTTTAAAGTGTCAGTAAACCTTTAAAATAATGTTATATAATTCTGCACATAGTGCAGAATTATATAACATAATATTAGCCTTATCTGTATAAAACGTAATATTCCCTTTTAATTTTAAAACCCCCCGGCTGTTTTACAGACCCGCTCTCTGCTGAGCGGGTCTGTTTTATTCACACAGCGCATCGGGCAGCTGTATAGTCACAGCCCGGCCCGACCACGCCATTATACACAGTGTAGCTCGCTCCTGCTGTCAGACAGAGCAGGAGTGAGCTGCACTTTGTGTTATGGCGTGGTTGGGCCGGGCTGTGACTGTTCAGCTGGCCCGATGCACTGTGTGAATAAAACAGACCCGCTCAGCAGAGAGCGGGTCTGTAAAACAGCCGGGGGTTTTTTAAATTAAAAGGGAATATTACGTTTTATACAGATAAGGCTAATATAATGTTATATAATTCTGCACTATGTGCAGAATTATATAACATTATTTTTGAGGTTTACTGTCCCTTTAAGGAAGGTCATTATTTTATTAATTTACTTTAAAAAAAAAAAAAAAAAAGCAAACACTTCCTTGTCGTCCATTTTCCTTCTTGTTATTTAAAGTTTGCTGGAATATATCTATAACCTATAGTGTATTGTAGGCTGTTAATCTGATCTCTAATACACTTTGATGTAACATAAAATGAATGAGTTTTTTATGTTTCGTTCAGAGAATACCTGCTTCATGTGTTTGCTTTTCAATGTTTATTTTAGCCAATCTTAATTGACACAGCAAAGGGCAATGTAATTGTGACCTAACAGCCTAATGTGCATTCTCAACACAAAATGAATGAATGCTATACAAGGAGAGCTGTGAATGAATGCTATACAAGGAGAGCTGTAATTTCCTTGTTTATCTTTAATCAACAAGTCTTTTTCAACAAGTTCCTTTTATAAACGTTGTCTTTGTATTAATCCTATTGCAAAGGCCAGATCTCCACCTGTAGCTTTGATTAATTAGCCATTGTTAAATCCCTTGAACTTTTGGGATGCTACAGCTTTGATTTATTGTTAAAGGGGCAGTCTACTTTATTTTTTATTGTTTAGATAGAGAACATCTTTATTACCATTTATCCAGCTTTATATAACCAACATTGTTATATTAATTTATTTTATAACCTCTAAGTTTGCCTGTTTTTAAGCCCCAGCAGGCCACCTCTTATATGAGTGTCTTTTAAATCTTGCGCAACAACTAGGCAGTGCTAGTTCATGTATGCCATATAGATAATTGTGCTCACTCCCATGTAGAATGTTAATGGTAATGCAAGAACCAGCATTGATTGGCTAAAGTTCAAGGTTCTAAAAAGTTTTAAGATAATTGGCCGTTTGCCGCGGCTTAGATACAGGCAATCATAGAGGTAAAAAAGTATATTAACCCCTTGCGTAAATCCAACATATATGTATGTCATGCGATAACGTAGCCCATCGTACCGCATAACATATATATATGTATATATACATACACACATCCGACATTCAGGAAGCTGCAGGTATTTGCCTTCATATGGTAACATATACATATGGTAACATTTCTTCAGCTCACCAGAGTAAGTGCTGTGTAAACAGTTATACTTCAGCTGCTGTTCATCTGCAAGTTGAAAAAAACACTAGCCAATCGTCATCAGCAGTGCTGAGGTAATGCTTTGCCTTTGCTGTGATCGATGCACACTCCCTAGCTTGTCCTGGGATAAGCATCCTGACTGGCTGCTTAAATTCTCTCTACAGGTGGGTGTAGATACTTAAGACATTTGAAAATATCTTTCTTTTTTTACATAAAGATGTTCAGGTGATATTTTCTAGTCCGCTTTTTACAGCATGTTTTATCAGTTTCAAGTGTTCCAACATTTAGGTATCATGTCCCTTTAACTTTTATGTTTTTGTTTGTTGTAAATGTTCAAATTTCTTGCTATTAGGGCTCAAATTAACCCACATAATCATCATTGACATACATCTAAAATGTTATCTAAAAAAGGTATTCATGTGAGCCACATAAAACTTGTTTTCTCATTTGATATCTAATATTTAGTTATGTGCGTGACTGACATTCTTCGAGAGCTTGTTTAACCCCTTCATGGTGGAATAAACGTTCTGATGTGAACACCATTAGTAAAAATGAAATTGCATGATTTCAAGGCCAGGATTAGATCATGGGGGACTGCATACGCTGATGGACACGCCCTCCAGGCCGATATTTGCCTTTATCAAAGGGGGAAGCTGCAGGACGCCTTATAGGGTACGACGTTCCATGCTGTCCTAACGGCGTAAATGGGTTAAGGATTATTAGCGTTTTTATTATTTCTTATGTGTCTCTCTTTATTTAATCAGTGTTTCTTTCCTAAGGCATGGAGAGTCAACAAATCATTCCAGTTACTAGTGGGATATTCACTCCTTGCCAGCAGGAGGAGGCATAGAGCACCCCAGCAGAGCTGATAAGTGTCACTTCCCTTACCCATAACCCCCAGTCATACTTTTTGCCCCTGTCAAGGGAGGATGTGCGAAGATGGTGTCTGAAGATATTTAATCCTTTAATGGGTACTTTTCCCTGCAAGCAAGGATTAAGGGCTATGCTGTGTCCATGTCAATCTCTTTAGAAAAAGTAATGGTGGCTGTTATCAGTTAGAAGACGGCAAGGTTGTCTTTGCTTAACTTCTAACATTATTGTTACCCCTGTTATATACAAAGCCAGGGTTGGTTACTCCGTCTTTTCTTATTCTACAGGTCCCAGGTAGAAGTGAAGGAATCTGCCACACCTTAGAAGACATTCCCTGCCTGACAGCAGGATCCATAGGTAAGTGCTTCCCTTCTAGGTTAGAAGGTACCGGCACTCTTAGGGTTAAATCTCCTTGTGGATATTCTTTCTTGGGACTCCTTTTATTTCTTTTTTTAGAAATATGGAATTTTATAGGGGGCACTGCATGCTGTTGGGGTTTATGAGGCTGACAGAATTTTAGATGTTAAGAAGGTTTCTCTTAATTTCTGGCATCTATGAGAGATAATACACTTTATTGAGAGCATATTTATTAATGGTTTTAGAAGGGAATAGTTCATTTTTAATATAAAACTTATTCCTCTATGTTTAAACTTTTATATTGCACGCCGTTTCTTTTGAGGAGTCTCTTGTGGCGCAGTTAGTTTTTTTTAGTTGCAGTCACGTGACAGCTCTTCCGCACTTCCGCTTTCGGATCTCTGATCATAGCGGAGTTGGTAGCAGTGCGTGTAGACTTTTGCAGCTCCTGATTGCAATCCTCTATCTGCAGTCCTGATTCTGCTAGTGGGATAGATCGACTGGCCCAGGGAGTGGTAAGCCCTCAGTATAGGTGAGGTGTTACATATCCGGCTGTTTTTTTGTTTTTTTTGCTATCAGAGTATATGATAAACAGAGTTCTCATCATTTTCTTTTGGCACAATACTTATTTTTCTAATATCTGGTGGCATCCAATTTCTTATAGTCATGGACACTAATGAAGAAAGTGGGTCTTTTGTAAAATGTCAAATCTATTTGTAGTTCCCAAAAAGGAGGGCACTTTCCGTCCCATACTGGACCTAAAGTGTCTCAGAGCCTTCTGTCTCTCAGAACAATGTTGTCCTAGCTATGCCTCAGCTTTCCCCTCAAACGTCCCAAACTTTACCTGTTTCACATGCAGTGCCCTGCGGTTCCTCTCAACAACCTCCTGGGGTGTTTTATTTACCTGGGGATTTTGCTGTGCAGATAACATCAGCCGTTTCGGCAGCCTTTTCAGCCTTTCCGGTTGCTGGTAAGCGCAAGAGGAAATCCAAAAATATTAATGTTAATAAGGATTCTGACTCCGCTATATAATTTGCATACAAAAAGAGAAGCGCTCTACCAGGAATGAACAACAGCTCATCAGCTAGTTCTATGGCGATTTACCACCCTGGAGCAGCCTCTTTTAGACCAGTGTGCTTTTTACAGAGGAAAACTTTCCTGAAGCATATCAGTCTGATCTCTCCAAGAAAGGTCAGTCCAGCCCCGAAATACCAGGCAATTCTCCTCTGAACAAGGAACATGACAACCCCAGACAATCGTTTCTGCCTCCTATGGGCCTCATCAGTGGGCCTCATCAGTGAGGTGCAGCCACATTCCTCTAAGCACACTGGGCAAGGAGTCCACGTCTGGTTTCCCCCATCACCCATAGGGAGACTTCCCCAGGGTCATATATAATTTGCATGCAAAAAGAGAAGCGCTCTACCAGGAACGAACAACAGCTCATCAGCTAGTTCTATGGCGATTTACCACCCAGGAGCAGCTTCTTTTAGACCAGTGTGCTTTTCACAGAGGAAAACTTTCCTGAAGCATATCAGCATAGGGTGTATGATGTGCCCTCATCTGTGGAAGAAAAAGAGAGAGGCCTTCTTAAACTGTGTACTGACCTATCTTCCTTGGGAGTGATTTTCCAGTTACTCTAGAGGAACAGGGTCTAGTATTCTATTCAAATCTATTTGTAGTTCCCAAAAAGGAGGGCACTTTCCGTCCCATACTGGACCTAAAGTGTCTCAACCAATTCCTCAGGGTTCCGTCCTTCAAAATGTAGACCACCCGTTCCATTTTTCCTTTGGTACAAGAGGGTCAGTTCATGACAACCATAGATCTGAAGGACGCGTATCTTCATTTCTTTCATGTAATTAGCAAGAGTCCATGAGCTAGTGACGTATGGGATATACATTCCTACCAGGAGGGGCAAAGTTTCCCAAACCTTAAAATGCCTATAAATACACCCCTCACCACACCCACAATTCAGTTTTACAAACTTTGCCTCCGATGGAGGTGGTGAAGTAAGTTTGTGCTAGATTCTACGTTGATATGCGCTCCGCAGAAAGTTGGAGCCCGGTTTTCCTCTCAGCGTGCAGTGAATGTCAGAGGGATGTGAGGAGAGTATTGCCTATTTGAATGCAGTGATCTCCTTCTACGGGGTCTATTTCATAGGTTCTCTGTTATCGGTCGTAGAGATTCATCTCTTACCTCCCTTTTCAGATCGACGATATACTCTTATATATACCATTACCTCTGCTGATTCTCGTTTCAGTACTGGTTTGGCTTTCTACAAACATGTAGATGAGTGTCCTGGGGTAAGTAAATCTTATTTTCTGTGACACTCTAAGCTATGGTTGGGCACTTTGTTTATAAAGTTCTAAATATATGTATTCAAACATTTATTTGCCTTGACTCAGAATGTTCAACTTTCCTTATTTTTCAGACAGTCAGTTTCATATTTGGGATAATGCATTTGAATTAATCATTTTTTCTTACCTTCAAAAATTTGACTCTTTTTTTCCTGTGGGCTGTTAGGCTCGCGGGGGCTGAAAATGCTTCATTTTATTGCGTCATTCTTGGCGCGGACTTTTTTGGCGCAAAAATTCTTTTCCGTTTCCGGCGTCATACGTGTCGCCGGAAGTTGCGTCATTTTTTGACGTTATTTTGCGCCAAAAATGTCGGCGTTCCGGATGTGGCGTCATTTTTGGCGCCAAAAGCATTTAGGCGCCAAATAATGTGGGCGTCTTATTTGGCGCTAAAAAATAAGGGCGTCTCTTTTGTCTCCACATTATTTAAGTCTTATTTTTTCATTGCTTCTGGTTGCTAGAAGCTTGTTTTTTGGCATTTTTTCCCATTCCTGAAACTGTCATTTAAGGAATTTGATCAATTTTGCTTTATATGTTGTTTTTTCTCTTACATATTGCAAGATGTCTCACGTTGCATCTGAGTCAGAAGATACTACAGGAAAATCGCTGTCAAGTGCTAGAGCTACCAAGCTAAGTGTATCTGCTATAATTTTTGGTATCTGTTTCTCCAGCTGTTGTTTGTATTGCATGTCATGACAAACTTATTAATGCAGATAAAATTTCCTTTAGTACTGTTACATTACCTGTTGCTGTTCCGTCAACATCTAATTTTCAGAGTGTTCCTGATAAACATAAGAGATTTTATTTTTTAAATCCATTAAGAAGGCTATGTCTGTTATTTCTCCTTCTAGTTTACATAAAAGTCTTTTAAAACTTCTCTTTTTTCAGATTAATTTTTAAATGAACATCATCATTCTGATACTGATAATGGTTCTTCTGGTTCAGAGGTTTCTGTCTCAGAGGTTGATGCTGATAAATCTTTGTATTTGTTCAAGATGGAATTTATTCGTTCTTTATTTAAAGAAGTATTAATTGCATTAGAAATAGAGGATTCTGGTCCTCTTGATACTAAATCTAAACGTTTAAATAAGGTTTTTAAATCTCCTGTAGTTATTCCAGAAGTGTTTAATCTCCCTGATGCTATTTCTGAAGTAATTTCCAGGGAATGGAATAATTTGGGTAATTCTTTTACTCCTTCTAAACGTTTAAGCAATTATATCCTGTGCCATCTGACAGATTAGAGTTTTTTTGGGACAAAATCCCTAAGGTTATGGGGCTGTCTCTACTCCTGCTAAATGTGCTACTATTCCTACGGTAGATAGTAATTCATTTTAAGGATCCTTTAGATAGGAAAATTGAATCCTTTCTAAGAAAAGCTTACTTATGTTCAGGTAATCTTCTTAGACCTGCTATATTTTTAGCGGATGTTGCTGCAGCTTCAACTTTTTGGTTAGAAGCTTTAGCGCAACAAGTAACAGATCATAATTTTATAGCATTATTATTATTCTATAACATGCTAATAATTTTATTGGTGATACCATCTTTTGATATCATTAGAGTTGATGTCAGGTATATGTCTCTAGCTATTTTAGCTAGAAAAGCTTTATGGATTAAACTTGGAATGCTGATATGTCTTCTAAGTCAACTTTGCTTTCTTTTTCTTTCCAGGGTAATAAATTATTATTTCAACTGTTTCTGGAAGGAAGGGAACTTTTTTACCAAAGGATAAAAAATCTAAGGTAAATTTAGGTCTAATAATCATTTTTCGTTCCTTTCCTCACAATAAGGAACAAAAGCCTGATCCTTCATCCTCAGGAGTGGTATCAGTTTGGAAACTATTTCCAGTTTGGAATATATCCAAGCCTTATAGAAAACCTATAGCCAGCTCCTAAGTACCCATGAAGGTGCGGACCTTATTCCAGCTCAGCTGGTATGGGGCAGATTACGTTTTCTTCAAAGAAATTTTGATCAATTCCGTTCTCAATTTCTGGTTTTAGAACATTGTTTCAGAAAGGTACAGCATTGGCTTCAGTTAAGGCCTCCTGCTAAGAGATTTTTTCTTTCCCGTGTCCCAGTTAACACAGCAAAGGCTCAGCATTTCTGAAATGTGTTTCAGATCTAGAGTTGGCTGGAGTAATTATGCCAGTTCCAGTTCTGGAACAGGGGCTGGGGTTTTATTTTATCTCTTCATTGTACCAAAGAAGGTCAATTCCTTCAGACCAGTTCCGGATCTATCAATATTGAATCGTTATGTAAGGATTCCAACATTCAGTTTCTGTAGGACTGTCCTGCCTTTTGTTTAGCAAGGGCATTATATGTCTGCAATAGATTTACAGGATGTGTATCTGCATATTCCGATTCATCCAGATCACTTTTAGTGTCTGAGATTCTCTTTTTAGACAAGCATTACCAGTTTTGTGGCTCTAGCCTCAGTTCCAAGAATTTTTTTCAAGGTTCTCGGTGCCCTTCTTTCTGTAATCAGAGAACAGGGTTTTGGTATTTCCTTATTGGACGATATCTGGGTACTTGCTCAGTCTTCTCATTTTCGAAGAATCTCATACGAATCGACTTGTGTTGTTTCTTCAAGTTCATGGTTGGAGGATCAATTTACCAATCAGTTCATTGATTCCTCAGACAAGGGTAACCTTTTTAGGTTTCTAGAATAGATTCAGTGTCTATGACTCTGTCCTTGTCAGACAAGAGAAGTTTAACATTGATTTCAGCTTGTCAAAACCTTCAGTCACAATCATTCCCTTTGGTAGCCTTATGCATGGAAATTTTAGGTCTTAGGACTGCCGCATCAGATGCGATCTCCTTTGCTCGTTTTCACATGCGACCTCTTCAGCTCTGTATGCTGAACCAATGGTGCAGGGATTACTCAAAGATATCTCACTTAATATCTTTAAACCGATTATACGACACTCTCTGACATGGTGGACAGATCACCATTGTTTAGTTCAGGGGGCTTCTTTGTTCTTCCGACCTGGACTATAATCTCAACAGATGCAAGTCTTACAGGTTGGGGAGCTGTGTGGGGGTATCTGACGGCACAAGGGGTTTGGGAATCTCAGGAGGTGAGATTTCCGATCAATATTTTGGAACTCCGTGCAATTTCAGAGCTCTTCAGTCTTGGCCTCTTCTGAAGAGAGAGTTGTTCATTTGTTTTCAGATAGACAATGTCACAACTGTGGCATACATCAATCATCAAGGAGGGACTCACAGTCCTCTGGCTATGAAAGAAGTATCTCGAATTTTGGTTTGGGCGGAATCCAGCTCCTGTCTAATCTCTGCGGTTCATATCCCAGGTATGGACAATTGGAAAGCGGATTATCTCAGTCGCCAAACGTTGCACCTGGGCGAATGGTCTTCACCCAGAGGTATTTCCTCAGATTGTTCAAATGTGGGAACTCCCAGAAATAGATCTGATGGCTTCTCATCTAAACAAGAAACTTCCCTGGTATCTGTCCGGATCCAGGGATCCTCGGGCGGAGGCAGTGGATGCATTATCTCTTCCTTACAAGTGTCATCCTGCCTATATCTTTCCGCCTCTAGCTCTTCTTCCAAGGGCATTCTCCAATATTCTAAGGAATGCTCGTTTGTCCTGCTGGTAGCTCCAGCATGGCCTCACAGGTTTTGGTATGCGGATCTTGTCCGGATGGCCTCTTGCCAGCTGTGGACTCTTCCGTTAAGACCAGTCTTTCTGTCTCAAGGTTCTTTTTTCCATCCGGATCTCAAAACCTTAATTTTAAGGTGTGGAGTTTGAACGCTTGATTCTTGGTCAAAGAGGTTTCTCTGACTCTGTGATTGATACTATGTGACAGGCTCGTAAATCTGTATCTAGAGAGATATATTATAGAGTCTGGAAGACTTATATTTCTTCAGGATGGTTTAGATAAAGGTTTGTCCGCAAGTTTCTTGAAAGACAAATCTCTGCTCTTTCTGTTCTTTTTCACAGAAAGATTGCTATTCTTCCTGATATTCATTGTTTTGTACAAGCTTTGGTTCGTATAAAACCTGTCATTAAGTCAATTTCTTCTCCTTGGAGTTTGAATTTGGTTCTGGGGGCTCTTCAAGCTCCTCCTTTTGAACCCATGCATTCTTTGGTGGTCATATTACTTTCTTGGAAAGTTTTGTTTCTTTTGGCCATCTCTTCTGCCAGAAGAGTCTCTGAATTATCTACTCTTTTTTGTGAGTCTCCTTTTCTGATTTTGCATCAGGATAAGGCGGTGCTGCGAACTTCTTTTGAATTTTTTACCTAAGGTTGTGAATTCTAACAACATTAGTAGAGAAATTGTGGTTCCTTCATTATGTCCTAATCCTATGAATTCTAAGGAGAAATCATTGCATTCTTTGGATGCTGTTAGAGCTTTGTAATATTATGTTGAAGCTATTAAGTCTTTCCGAAAGACTTCTAGTCTATTTGTCATCTTTTCCGGTTCTAGAAAAGACCAGAAAGCTTCTGCCATTTCTTTGGCATCTTGGTTGAAATCTTTATTTCATCATGCCTATGTTGAGTCGGGTAACACTCCGCCTCAAAGGATTACAGCTCATTCTACTAGGTTAGTTTCTACTTCCTGGGCGTTTAAGAATGAAGCTTCGGTTGATCAGATTTGCAAAACAGCAACTTGGTCCTCTTTGCATACTTTTACTAAATTCTACCATTTTGATGTGTTTTCTTCTTCTGAAGCAGTTTTTGGTAGAAACGTACTTCAGGCAGTGGTTTCAGTTTGAATCTTCTGCTTATGTTTTTTCATTAAAAATTTTATTCTGGGTGTGGATTATTTTCAGCAGGAATTGGCTGTCTTTATTTTATCCCTCCCTCTCTAGTGACTCTTGTGTGGAAAGATCCACATCTTGGGTAATCATTATCCCATACGTCACTAGCTCATGGACTCTTGCTAATTACATGAAAGAAAACATAATTTATGTAAGAACTTACCTGATAAATTCATTTCTTTCATATTAGCAAGAGTCCATGAGGCCCGCCCTTTTTTGTGGTGGTTTTGATTTTTTTGTATAAAGCACAATTATTCCAATTCCTTATTTTATATGCTTTCGCACTTTTCTTATCACCCCACTTCTTGGCTATTCGTTAAACTGAATTGTGGGTGTGATGAGGGGTGTATTTATAGGCATTTTAAGGTTTGGGAAACTTTGCCCCTCCTGGTAGGAATGTATATCCCATACGTCACTAGCTCATGGACTCTTGCTAATATGAAAGAAATGAATTTATCAGGTAAGTTCTTACATAAATTATGTTGTTACCATTCACATGGATCATTACCAGTATCTGAGGTTTGCCTTTCTGGACAAACATTTCCAGTTTGTTGCCCTTCCTTTTGGCCTTGCTACAGCTCCCATAATTTTCACAAAGGTTCTGGGGGCTCTTCTGGCAGTGGTCAGGTCTCAGGGAATTGCTGTGGAGCCTTACCTGGACGACATCTTAGTTCAAGCGCAATCTTTTCATCTAGCAAGATCTCATACAGAGATGTTATCTATTCTACATTCCCGTTGTGGAAAGTGAATCTGGGAAAGAGTTCCCTTGTACCAATACAAGGGTGTGTTTCTTAGGAACAATTATAGATTCCCTGTCTATGAAAATTTTTCTCACGGACGTCAGAAAATCCAAACTTCATACTTCGTGCCTTTCTCTCCAGTCTGCTATTCGTGGCTCAATGCATGGAGGTGATTGGTCTGATGGTTGCCTCCATTGACATCATTCCTTTTGCTTGGTTCCATCTGAGACCTCTGCAACTATGCATGCTCAGTCAATGGAACGGGAACCACTCAGATCTCTCGGAGAGGATAATTCTGGACTCCCTAACAAGAGTCTCTCTCTCGTGGTGGATTTCACAGGACCATCTGTCTCGGGGCATATGCTTCCTGTTTGGGGCCCCTTAAGTTCACAGGGCCTGTGTACTCCAGAGGAGTCTTCTCTTCCAATAAACATCTTGGATTTGAGAGCAATATTAAATTCCTTGATAGCTTAGAACTAGCCTTGGTCCGGTTTATCTGATTCCAGTCAGACAACATCACCTCGGTGGCTTACGTCAACAACCAGGGAGGAACTCTGAGTTCCTTAGCCATGAAGGAGGAGATTTGAATTCTCCA
The DNA here is from genome assembly GCF_027579735.1 of Bombina bombina. Taxonomy (NCBI): domain Eukaryota; kingdom Metazoa; phylum Chordata; class Amphibia; order Anura; family Bombinatoridae; genus Bombina; species Bombina bombina. Next base: position 74,356,388 of record NC_069504.1, on the reverse strand, counting down.
GTAGGCGGAGTATCACGATTGCCATCTCTCTGGATAACTGGGAGACGGATTTTCTGAGCAGGCAGACCTTTCATCCCGGAGAGTGGGCTCTCCACCCAGAGGTTTTCACAATGATAACTCTCAGGTGGGGGGTTCCGGAGTTGGATCTGATGGCGTCTCGTCAAAACGCCAAGCTTCCAAAGTTTGGTTCAAGGTCAAGAGAAACTCAAGTCATTCTGATAAACGCACCGGCGGTTCCTTGGAACTTCAATCTAGCATACCTGTTTCCTCAGTTTGGTCTCCTTCCACAAGTAATTGCTTGTATCAAGCAGGAGAGAGTGTCTGTGATTCTAATAGCTACTGCATGGCCTCACAGGATCTGGTTCCTGGATCTGTTGACAATGTCATCTCTTTCACCTTGGAGGTTACCTTTTGAGGAAGGACCTTTTGATTCAGGGTCCTTTCCTTCATCCAAATCTGGATTCTCTGAAGCTGCCTGTTCGGAGATTGAACGCCTAGTTTTGGCTAGGTCGTAGCTTCTCTGAGAAAGTCATAGATACCATGCTTCAGGCTTGTAAACCGGTTACTCGCAGAATTTACCATAAGGTATGGCGTTAATACCTGAATTGGTGTGATTCAATGGGTTTCTCTTGGAATAAAGTAAGGGTTCCTCGAATTTTGGCTTTTCTTCAGGAGGGCCTAAAGAAATGTTGGTCAGTCAGTACTCTGAAGGGTCAGATATCTGCACTGTCTATTTTTTTGCATAAACGTCTTGCAGATCTGCCAGATGTTCAGTCTTTTGTTCAGGCCTTGGTCAGAATCAGGTCTGTGTTTAAACCTGTTGCTCCTCCTTGGAGCCTTACTCTTGTTAAAGTTTTGCAGCAGGTTCCGTTTGAACCGATGCATTCTGTTGATATTAAATTACTATCTTGAAAGGTTTTGTTCCTTATTGCTATTTCTTCTGCTCGCAGAGTCTCTGAATTTTCGGCTTTGCAGTGTAATTCCCCTTACCTTATTTCCTTCTTAATACAGGGGAGAGTCCACAGCTGCATTCGTTACTTGTGGGAAATACAGAACCTGGCCACCAGGAGGAGACAGACACCCCAGCCAAAGGCTTAAATACCTCCCCCACTTCCCTCATCCCCCAGTCATTCTTTGCCTTTCGTCACAGGAGGTTGGCAGAGAAGTGTCAGAAGATTTCGGAGTAGTTCCTCAGGAAGGGTATCTACCCTTCCATATGGGACTAGAGTTTTAAGTAGTCTTGTCAGCCTCTCAGTGAGAGCATTGATGAAAGTTAGAGTCTGGAAATGCAGGAAGAGTCTTTCTGCGAACCCATCCAGACTCATGTTTCACTGCCTGCTTTTCATCACTCAAGTCCATGTCAGAAGCGATGCTATAGACTGTCACACTTGTTTCTGTTCCACGGCATAGATTCCGGTAAGATTGTTTCATTTTTTTTTTATTTTTATTTTTTTATACATATGTTAACGCTAGAAGACAGGGTCACAGTGGGACTCCTTTTATCTTTAAGGAATCAAGGGTTAATGTCTCCCAGTGGGATTTAATCATATTTGTTTATTTGATTTCTGCTGCTTCGTGTGTGAAATGTTTTTGGGCTCATAGGCTGACACGGAATGTACAGGTTGCCTTTTTTACTTGAGAGCTGCGCAGTTTTATTAAGCTTGGCCCGCTTTTTACTTTAGCAGGGGCGGGCCTGCATGGCGCACCGTGTGGCCGGGAGTGGTCACGGTTTCTATTTCCTGACCGAGTGACTACGGAAAGGAGGGATTTTATCTATACTGTCTGGGTCATAGGAGGTGGTGAGTGCCCCAGTCATGGGGGTATAAGGTGCCGGTTGTTTTTCTCTGTTAATTAGGGTTACCTAGTTATGGAGGATTCTGATTTTTTTTAGAGGGGATACAACAGAATTCGATACCTGTGTATATTGTGAGGAGGCCAGGGTTGTCCAGCCCTCTCAATTATGTTCTGTATGCCGCAACAGGGTGTTTTCATCAACCAATGTTGAGATGCTAAATGCCACTGAGCCTTCCGCCTCTGAGGACGCTTCGTCCCATGAGGCGTGTCCCCTAGAGTCATCTGATCCTAAACATGCAGCTTCCCCTGGTACCACTAATCCTCCGCCTAGAGGGGGCCTTTTTCTACCAGATGTTACTGAGCAGTTCCGTATGGTAATGTCTGTGGCCTTAGCGGTTTTGCCACGTACTGCTACGCATAAACGAAGGGTTAAACCATGCACTCCTGCCCAGGGAGCATTGTATAAATTGTTGGTTGTATCCGATCAGTTATCGGAGCCTGTTGCTTCTATTCCTCCGGTAGGGGAGGATTTCGCCTTTAGATTTAGAGTGTCATTCCTTCGCTTCTGAGAGAGGTTTTGGCTATTTTAGAGATTCCTAGGACTGATCTGCCAGTCGAATCTCAGATCTCTAAATCAGATAGTGAACTTGATTAAGACGGGGGAAGTAGGATGGGATCCTATTCCTGTTTTCGTCTATTTCCTTTTGGGGGTTTTTTGTATCACAGTTTCTGGCTCTATATGGGTGTTGTCATTGCAAATTCCTAATTGGCTATTTTTTGTGCGCTTGCCTATTGCTTTACCTATTCCGTTTTAAGAATATTTATTCTTCAAGCTCTTGATTATTGAGGAAACTCTTTGTAGGAAGATGTTTCGTCATATGGGATATTTATGTACTGACGACTTAAGTTGTTCTAGAGACTTCCTGTTGAAGCATCTCTGTCTCAATTCGAGGTGATGGTTCCCTCAATATTTTCGAGAAAAAATTAAACCTTTAGAGCTTATTATTCTTTATCTGGATTATTCACATACTTCTAGCCCCTAAAGCTGGGGCTTCAGGTTTTTTTTCCTTTTCTGTTTAGACCTTGAGTCGCTCTGACAGATGACTACTCTTTCCTTCTGCTTGAGAGAGTGAGTTAATTTGGTTCCGCTATTCTGCGGGTTTTACAGTTTTGTTTTTTTAAATGACCTGAGCTATTCAGGTGGTTTGGTAACCGACTCAGTCCTGGGAATAAGTCCAGGCAGAGCAGGCCCATCTAACCTAGATGACCGGAGGGACCTGTGTCAGGGGGTCTGACTATAGCCTTTTTTTTCAGGCGCCTGATCAGGATCGTATAGGATCCATGTGTCCTGGAGGTCAGAACTAGGCTTCAGATCAAGCCTTCCAGGGCAGTTTTGCCTTCTCTTGATCCTGTCTTTCCGACAGAGAGAGAAGCCTTTTTCAAGTGGGTGCAGGTTTGTCCCGGTGCCTATCTCAGTGTGAAGTTTGGGATACTATTCAAGCCGCTGTTTCGTAGTCCAATAGAGGGAGGTAACTCCCGTCCTATTTGGTCCTATAGTACTTAAGCAAAGCTTATCGGGTGACTATAAGGTATACTCTACCTTTTGTACGGGAAGAACAGTGCAGGATCACTGTCGAGGAAGGATATAGTACTTTTTTATTCCTCCTTTGGGAACTTTCCAGTTCCTAAGGACCGGATTTTCCAGTACTTTGGTTTTCAGTTTCGCTACTGATTCTAAAATTATTATTTTTTTTTACGATTTGGCCAGAATCCAGATCCAATGGTAGCTTCCCTTGTATTCTGTCTGCATCGATCCTCAGAGATGGATCTTGACTCTGATGTAGACACCAGGGTGGATTCCTGGATACCAAGTTAGCCTTCTTAGCCAGGTAGATTTTTCTTGGGGTTAGCTTCTTCAGGTCGTATCCTCCATTTCTCCTTCATACCATCGCTGGCACTGTGTTGGGGCAGTGGTAGGGAGCTGTTTTCGACTCTTTATTTATCTGGACTACTGGTTGAGAGAATAGCTGTCCAGTGTCCTTGTCAGGATCTCCCTGTCCTGTGGGACATCTTTCCTAAATTAACCCGGGGTGGTTTTGACTTCGGTCGCAAGTCTGTCAGGTTGGTGATGGCGTGCCTAAAGGGGCCCAGAAACTCAGGAGGTTTTCCCTCCCATTTATCTTTTTGGATCTTTAGGCAATCTTTTCTGCTCTAAGGGTTTAGTCTACTGGGTTCGTCCCAGTGTTGGGATTCTAGTCGGTCTTACCTTGCTGGCTTGGATCTCCTAAGAATGAGAGACTCCCCAACGTTGAGGGTAGCATCTCGAGTTTGGTAGTGGGCAGAGGCCCACTGCTGCTCGCTGTCTGTGACCATCTCTCCGGGGGTGATCACCCGGGTCGGATGTTATTTAGAGAAATTTACAGAAATTGTAACTGGAAGAGGATGCCGAATGAGTATCTCAGGGCGTCCCGTCTCTATTCCTTCCTTGGTCTTCCTTACATTCTTTTATTGATTTTTTTGCTTCTGGTGAAACAGCCTTTGGGAGAAAGGGTTTTGCAGGCTGTGGTGCCCTCAGATGGGGTCCGCCTCTTCTTTTTTGCCCTCCCTTTAGTATTTAGTGTTCTCTGTAGCTTGGATATCATTTTCCACAAGTAATGAATGCAGCTGTGGATTCTCCCTGTATTAAGAAGGAAAACATAAATTATGCTTACCAGATAATTTCCTTTCCTTCTGTACAAGGAAAGTCCACAGCTCCCGCCCGTCCTTTGGGCGGCCCTAAATTTTAACTTGTTCTTCTGGTACCCTTTCACCCTGATATTTCTCCTACTATCCCTTGTTCCCTATGCAGAATGACTGGGGGATTAGGGAAGTGGGGGAGGTATTTAAGCCTTTGGCTGGGGTGTCTTTGCCTCCTCCTGGTGGCCAGGTTCTGTATTTTCCACAAGTAATGAATCTAGCTGTGAACTCTCCCTGTACAGAAGGAAAGGAAATTATCTGGTAAGCATAATTTATGTTTTTTCGTGCTGATAAGGCGGTCCTCCGTACTAAGCTAGGTTTTCTCCCTAAGGTAGTGTTGGATCGCAATATTAATCAGGAAATTGTTGTTCCCTCTTTTTGTCCTAATCTTTCTTCCCTAAAGGAATGTCTTTTGCATAACTTGGATGTTGTGTGTGCTCTAAAATTTTACCTTCAAGCAACTAAAGATTTTCGGCAGACATCTGTCCTGTTTGTTGTTTTCTCTGTTAAACTTAGAGGTTTAGAAGGCCACTTCTACCACTCTTTCTCTCTGGTTGAGAAGTGTTATCCGTTTAGCTTATGAGACAGCTGTACAACAGCCTCCTGAGAGAATTACGGCTCATTCCACTAGAGCTATTTAATCTTCCTGGGCTTTCAAAAATTAAGCTTCTGTGGAGCAAATTTGCAAGGTGGCCACATGGACCTCTATACATACCTTTTCTAAATTCTACAAATTTGATACTTTTGCCTCGGCTGAGGCTTCTTTTGGGAGAAAAGTTCTTCAAGCGGTGGTGCCTTCGGTTTAGGTCCGCCTGTTTTGTTCTCCCTCTTTTTCATTCTGTGTCCTCTAGCTTGGGTATTAGTTCCCACTAGTAATTGGAATGATTTGTGGACTCTCTATGCCTTAGGAAAGAAAACTAAATTTATGCTTACCTGTTAAATTTATTTCCAGGCATAGAGTCTATGACCCGCCCTTATTTATATTCAGGTGGCAGGGTTTTTTTTTGTTAAAATCTCAGGCACCTCCATACCTTTGTGTTATCTTCTTTTTCCATTTCCCTTCGGCTGAATGACTGGGGGGTTATGGGTAAGGGAAGTGACACTTAACAGCTCTGCTAGGATGCTCTTTGCCTACTCCTGCTGGCCAGGAGTGAATATCCCACTAGTAATTGGAATGATTTGTGGACTCTCCATGCCTTAGGAAAGAAACACTGATTAAATAAAAAGATACAAGACATAATAAAAACGCTAATAATCCTTAACTCATTTACGCCGTTAGGACAGCATGGAACGTTCTACCATATATAAATTTAGAAGCATAAATTTAGTTTTTTTTTGTGGTCTGATTCTTTTTTTTATTAAAGTACATTAAAAAGCTACAGTATTACAGTCTAAAATAGAAACCATTTAAAATAGAAGTCTATTCAATTCAACAATTATATGTTTGTTTTTTATTTTAACTTTAAAGCAATATATAACCAACTGATTTGTTCAAGACATTGTTTTAACTTGTTCTACACAATTTTTAGGTCTCATGAATGACAAAGACTCAAAACATTCCTTAGTCGAGGGAGAAACCCTGGAATATGATGACGACGATGAAGAAGACGATGCTGGGGCAGAAGCCGAGGAACAGTCTGGAAATGAAAGTGAAATGAATGAACATGAAGAAGAAGTTAGTATATTTTGTGATTTTTCTTTGTTTTAAGCTGAGATTAAAGGGACATAAAACCCATATTTTTTTTTCATTTAGAATTCAGAAAGCGTGCAATTTTAAAAACTTAGTATTTTATTTCTATTTAAGTTTTTTTGTTCTTTTTGTATCCTTTGTTGAACATCATACATAGTTAGACTCAGTGTCTGTTGATTGGTGGCTGCACATAGATGACTTTTGTCATTGACTTTCATCTAGCTCCCAGTAGTGCATTACTGCGCCTTCAACAAAGGATAACAAGAGAATTAAGAAAATTAGATAATAGAAGTAAATTGAAAAGTTGTTTAAAATTGTATGTTCTACCTAAATCATGCAATACATTTTTGGGGTATTGTTGTAGAAAAAAATACAACTTGAAAAAACTGGTCCAAATTCAAAAGGTTATTATTGTAAGATAAGTGATAACATGTTGTCAACAAAGTGACAGCATGTCATCACTTTGGGCTAGATTTATCAACGCCTCAGCGTACAGGGGCGCGTATACGCGCCCCTGTACGCCTCAGCTCGCCTGTGGCGGGGCAAAATTACCCGCAGGTAATTAACATTGCACACGAGCGCAATTTCTCCAACATAGGTGTGTCCGGTCCACGGCGTCATCCTTACTTGTGGGATATTCTCTTCCCCAACAGGAAATGGCAAAGAGCCCAGCAAAGCTGGTCACATGATCCCTCCTAGGCTCCGCCTTCCCCAGTCATTCTCTTTGCCGTTGTACAGGCAACATCTCCACGGAGATGGCTTAGAGTTTTTTGGTGTTTAAATGTAGTTTTTATTCTTCAATCAAGAGTTTGTTATTTTAAAATAGTGCTGGTATGTACTATTTACTCTGAAACAGAAAAGAGATGAAGATTTCTGTTTGTAAGAGGAAAATGATTTTAGCAACCGTTACTAAAATCGATGGCTGTTTCCACACAGGACTGTTGAGAGGAATTAACTTCAGTTGGGGGAAACAGTGAGCAGACTTTTGCTGCTTGAGGTATGACACATTTCTAACAAGACTTGGTAATGCTGGAAGCTGTCATTTTCCCTATGGGATCCGGTAAGCCATTTTTATTAAATAAGAATAAAGGGCTTCTCAAGGGCTTTAAAGACTGGTAGACATTTTTCTGGGCTAAAACGATTGATATATAAGCATTTTTAATACTTCATAGTTTTGAGGAGTTATTTTATTCTTGAGAATTATGTAAAATAACCGGCAGGCACTGTATTGGACACCTTTTTCACTGGGGGCCTTCTCTAATCATAGGCAGAGCCTCATTTTCGCGCCTCTATTGCGCAGTTGTTTTTGGGAAGCAAGACATGCAGATGCATGTGTGAGGAGCTCAGATACATAGAAAAAGCTTACTGAAGGCGTCATTTGGTATCGTATTCCCCTTTGGGCTTGGTTGGGTCTCAGCAAAGCAGATACCAGGGACTGTATAGGGGTTAAATATAAAAACGGCACCGGTTCCGTTATTTTAAGAGTTAAAGCTTTCAAATTTGGTGTGCAATACTTTTAAGGCTTTAAGACACTGTGGTGAAATTTTGGTGAATTTTGAACAATTCCTTCATACTTTTTCACATTTTCAGTAATAAAGTGTGTTCAGTTTAAAATTTAAAGTGACAGTAACGGTTTTATTTTAAAACGTTTTTTGTACTTTGTTATCAAGTTTATGCCTGTTTAACATGTCTGAACTATCAGATAGACTATGTTCTGTATGTGGGGAAGCCAAGGTTCCTTCTCATTTAAATAGATGTGATTTATGTGACACAAAATTTAGAGAAAATGATGCCCAAGATGATTCCTCAAGTGAGGGGAGTAAGCATGGTACTGCATCATCCCCTCCGTCTACGCCAGTCTTGCCCACACAGGAGGCCCCTAGTACATCTAGTGCGCCAATACTCCTTACTATGCAACAATTAACGGCTGTAATGGATAATTCTATCAAAAACATTTTAGCCAAAATGCCCACTTATCAGCGAAAGCGCGACTGCTCTGTTTTAGAAAATACTGAAGAGCATGAGGACGCTGATGATATTGGTTCTGAAGTGCCCCTACACCAGTCTGAGGGGGCCAGGGAGGTTTTGTCTGAGGGAGAAATTTCAGATTCAGGGAAAATTTCTCAACAAGCTGAACCTGATGTGATTACATTCAAATTTAAATTGGAACATCTCCGCGCTCTGCTTAAGGAGGTGTTATCTACTCTGGATGATTGTGAGAATTTGGTCATTCCAGAGAAATTATGTAAGATGGACAAGTTCCTAGAGGTCCCGGGGCCCCCAGAAGCTTTTCCTATACCCAAGCGGGTGGCGGACATTGTAAACAAAGAATGGGAAAGGCCCGGCATACCTTTTGTCCCTCCCCCTATATTTAAGAAATTGTTTCCTATGGTCGACCCCAGAAAGGACTTATGGCAGACAGTCCCCAAGGTCGAGGGGGCGGTTTCTACTCTAAACAAACGCACTACTATCCCTATAGAAGATAGTTGTGCTTTCAAAGATCCTATGGATAAAAAATTAGAGGGTTTGCTTAAAAAGATGTTTGTTCAGCAAGGTTACCTTCTACAACCAATTTCATGCATTGTTCCTGTCACTACAGCAGCGTGTTTCTGGTTCGATGAACTAGAAAAGTCGCTCAATAAAGATTCTTCTTATGAGGAGATTATGGACAGAATTCATGCTCTCAAATTGGCTAACTCTTTTACTTTAGACGCCACTTTGCAATTGGCTAGATTAGCGGCGAAAAATTCAGGGTTTGCTATTGTGGCGCGCAGAGCGCTTTGGCTAAAATCTTGGTCAGCGGATGCGTCTTCCAAGAACAAATTGCTTAACATACCTTTCAAGGGGAAAACGCTGTTTGGCCCTGACTTGAAAGAGATTATTTCTGATATCACTGGGGGTAAGGGCCACGCCCTTCCTCAGGATAGGTCTTTCAAGGCTAAAAATAAACCAAATTTTCGTCCCTTTCGCAGAAACGGACCAGCCCCAAGTGCTACATCCTCTAAGCAAGAGGGTAATACTTCTCAAACCAAGCCAGCCTGGAGGCCAATGCAAGGCTGGAACAAAGGTAAGCAGGCCAAGAAACCTGCCACTGCTACCAAGACAGCATGAGATGTTGGCCCCCGATCCGGGACCGGATCTGGTGGGGGGCAGACTTTCTCTCTTCGCTCAGGCTTGGGCAAGAGATGTTCTGGATCCTTGGGCGCTAGAAATAGTCTCCCAAGGTTATCTTCTGGAATTCAAGGAGCTTCCCCCAAGGGGGAGGTTCCACAGGTCTCAATTGTCTTCAGACCACATAAAAAGACAGGCATTCTTACATTGTGTAGAAGACCTGTTAAAAATGGGAGTGATTCATCCTGTTCCATTAGGAGAACAAGGGATGGGATTCTACTCCAATCTGTTCATAGTTCCCAAAAAAGAGGGAACATTCAGACCAATCTTAGATCTCAAGATCCTAAACAAGTTTCTCAAGGTTCCATCGTTCAAAATGGAAACCATTCGGACAATTCTTCCTTCCATCCAGGAAGGTCAATTCATGACCACGGTGGATTTAAAGGATGCGTATCTACATATTCCTATCCACAAGGAACATCATCGGTTCCTAAGGTTCGCCTTTCTGGACAAGCATTACCAGTTTGTGGCACTTCCATTCGGATTAGCCACTGCTCCAAGAATTTTCACAAAGGTACTAGGGTCCCTTCTAGCGGTTCTACGACCAAGGGGCATTGCAGTAGTACCTTACTTGGACGACATACTGATTCAAGCGTCGTCCCTACCACAAGCAAAGGCTCATACGGACATTGTCCTGGCCTTTCTCAGATCTCACGGGTGGAAAGTGAACGTAGAAAAAAGTTCTCTATCTCCGTCAACAAGAGTTCCCTTCTTGGGAACAATAATAGACTCCTTAGAAATGAGGATTTTTCTGACAGAGGCCAGAAAATCAAAACTTCTAAGCTCTTGTCAAGTACTTCATTCTGTTCCTCTTCCTTCCATAGCGCAGTGCATGGAAGTAATAGGTTTGATGGTCGCGGCAATGGACATAGTTCCTTTTGCGCGAATTCATCTGAGACCATTACAACTGTGCATGCTCAGTCAGTGGAATGGGGATTATACAGACTTGTCTCCGACGATACAAGTAGATCAGAGGACCAGAGATTCACTCCGTTGGTGGCTGACCCTGGACAACCTGTCACAGGGGATGAGCTTCCGCAGACCAGAGTGGGTCATTGTCACGACCGACGCCAGTCTGGTGGGCTGGGGCGCGGTCTGGGAACCCCTGAAAGCTCAGGGTCTTTGGTCTCGGGAAGAATCTCTTCTCCCGATAAATATTCTGGAACTGAGAGCGATATTCAATGCTCTCAAGGCTTGGCCTCAGCTAGCAAAGGCCAAATTCATACGGTTTCAATCAGACAACATGACGACTGTTGCGTATATCAACCATCAGGGGGGAACAAGGAGTTCCCTGGCGATGGAAGAAGTGACCAAAATCATTCAATGGGCGGAGACTCACTCCTGCCACTTGTCTGCAATCCACATCCCAGGAGTGGAAAATTGGGAAGCGGATTTTCTGAGTCGTCAGACATTTCATCCGGGGGAGTGGGAACTCCATCCGGAAATCTTTGCCCAAATTACTCAATTGTGGGGCATTCCAGACATGGATCTGATGGCCTCTCGTCAGAACTTCAAGGTTCCTTGCTACGGGTCCAGATCCAGGGATCCCAAGGCGACTCTAGTAGATGCACTAGTAGCACCTTGGACCTTCAACCTAGCTTATGTATTCCCACCGTTTCCTCTCATCCCCAGGCTGGTAGCCAGGATCAATCAGGAGAGGGCATCGGTGATCTTGATAGCTCCTGCGTGGCCACGCAGGACTTGGTATGCAGACCTGGTGAATATGTCATCGGCTCCACCATGGAAGCTACCTTTGAGACAGGACCTTCTTGTTCAAGGTCCGTTCGAACATCCGAATCTGGCCTCACTCCAACTGACTGCTTGGAGATTGAACGCTTGATTTTATCAAAGCGAGGGTTCTCAGATTCTGTCATTGATACTCTTGTTCAGGCCAGAAAGCCTGTAACTAGAAAAATCTACCATAAAATATGGAAAAAATATATCTGTTGGTGTGAATCTAAAGGATTCCCATGGAACAAGATAAAAATTCCTAAGATTCTATCCTTTTTTCAAGAAGGTTTGGAGAAAGGATTATCTGCAAGTTCTTTGAAGGGACAGATTTCTGCTTTATCTGTTTTACTTCACAAAAAGCTGGCGGCTGTGCCAGATGTTCAAGCTTTTGTTCAGGCTCTGGTTAGAATCAAGCCTGTTTACAAACCTTTGACTCCTCCTTGGAGTCTCAATTTAGTTCTTTCAGTTCTTCAGGGGGTTCCGTTTGAACCCTTACATTCCATAGATATTAAGTTATTATCTTGGAAAGTTTTGTTTTTGGTTGCAATTTCTTCTGCTAGAAGAGTTTCAGAGTTATCTGCTCTGCAGTGTTCTCCTCCTTATCTGGTGTTCCATGCAGATAAGGTGGTTTTGCGTACTAAACCTGGTTTTCTTCCGAAAGTTGTTTCTAACAAGAACATTAACCAGGAGATAGTCGTGCCTTCTTTGTGTCCGAATCCAGTTTCAAAGAAGGAACGTTGCACAATTTGGATGTAGTTCGTGCTCTAAAATTCTATTTAGATGCTACAAAGGATTTCAGACAAACATCTTCCTTGTTTGTTGTTTATTCTGGTAAAAGGAGAGGTCAAAAAGCAACTTCTACCTCTCTCTCTTTTTGGCTTAAAAGCATCATCAGATTGGCTTATGAGACTGCCGGACGGCAGCCTCCTGAAAGAATCACAGCTCATTCCACTAGGGCCGTGGCTTCCACATGGGCCTTCAAGAACGAGGCTTCTGTTGATCAGATATGTAAAGCAGCGACTTGGTCTTCACTGCACACTTTTACTAAATTTTACAAATTTGATACTTTTGCTTCTTCTGAGGCTATTTTTGGGAGAAAGGTTTTGCAAGCCGTGGTGCCTTCCATCTAGGTGACCTGATTTGCTCCCTCCCATCATCCGTGTCCTAAAGCTTTGGTATTGGTTCCCACAAGTAAGGATGACGCCGTGGACCGGACACACCTATGTTGGAGAAAACAGAATTTATGTTTACCTGATAAATTACTTTCTCCAACGGTGTGTCCGGTCCACGGCCCGCCCTGGTTTTTTAATCAGGTCTGATAATTTATTTTCTTTAACTACAGTCACCACGGTATCATATGATTTCTCCTATGCAAATATTCCTCCTTTACGTCGGTCGAATGACTGGGGAAGGCGGAGCCTAGGAGGGATCATGTGACCAGCTTTGCTGGGCTCTTTGCCATTTCCTGTTGGGGAAGAGAATATCCCACAAGTAAGGATGACGCCGTGGGCCGGACACACCGTTGGAGAAAGTAATTTATCAGGTAAACATAAATTCTGTGTTTGCGCTCGCGTGCAATCCCGCCCCCTGCCCGCGCACAGCCAATCATGCGCGGGCAGGAGCTGTCAATCTCCTCGGTCGGACTCGACCGAGGAGATTGAATTTCGCCACAATAGAGGTGGCGTAGATGTTAGGGAAGCACGGTCTGGTGACCGCTGCTTGATAAATCACAGCGAGCAAGTTCTTGAGAGAACTTGCTGCCGTAGGGGCTTAATAAATCTAGCCCTTTGAAGTAACACAGGCTGGCGCGCAAAATCAGATAAGAACAGTGTCTCTTTTATAGCCTTAATTGTCCCATGTGCTGTGCTTTAGGCCAATCCAGAATCTTCACACGTAGGCAACTAGTTGTCTTCTTATCTCGTCCATACAGACTTGGGTGGTTTACTTAACATTAGAAGTTTATATTTTTGCAAGCACAACAAAATAGCTGAACTGACAAGAAAGTGCATTGTTCTTAAAGCTCAATATACAATGGATGATATGTGAGCGCCAGTGTGTAAAAAAAACTGGCTTAAGATTTAATTAAATGGCAATAACCTTTTTATAAAAACATCATAAAATCAAGTTCTGTAATAAAAATAAATAACTCACCAATGGATGCTGTTCAAAACAATAAATTGTATTCACATAAAAAAGAACAAGTTATATCTGTATATTATATTGTCCTAAAATAACATTATATATCTGCACTGTATACTATGATTAAACATACACAAGGAATATAAGCAGTAAATCATTCTTAAGTTAAGATCCAAATTTTAAGATCGAACAGAAAAACTTTATTCTTCAAAGCATAGATTTTATACTAAGCCACAATTATTTAAGATCGAACAGAAAAACTTTATTCTTCAAAGCATAGATTTTATACTAAGCCACAATTATTTAAGATCGAACAGAAAAACTTTATTCTTCAAAGCATAGATTTTATACTAAGCCACAATTATTTCTCTTGTTAGGTGTATCCAGTCCACGGATCATCCATTACTTGTGGGATATTCTCCTTCCAACAGGAAGTTGCAAGAGGATCACCCACAGCAGAGCTGCTATATAGCTCCTCCCCTAACTGCCATATCCAGTCATTCTCTTGCAAGCTCTCAACATAGCTGGAGGTAGTTAGAGGAAAGTGGTAAAATATAGTTAGTTTTTTCTTCAATCAAAGGTTTATTGTTTTTAAATGGTACCGGAGTATACTATTTTATCTCAGGCAGCATTTAAAAGAAGAATCTGCCTGCGTTTTTCTATGATCTTAGCAGAAGTAACTAAGATCCACTGCCGTTCTCATATATGTCTGAGGAGTGAGGTAACTTCAGAGGGAGAATGGAGTGCAGGGTATCCTGCAATAAGGTATGTGCAGTTAAGTTTTTCTAGGGATGGAATTTGCTAGAAAATGCTGCTGATACCGGATTAATGTAAGTTAAAGCCTAAATACAGTGATTTAATAGCGACTTGTATCAGGCTTGCTATCAGAGGTATATACTTTGATTAATGTGCAATATAAAACGTTTGCTGGCATGTTTAATCGTTTTTATATATGCTTTGGTGATAAAACTTTATTGGGGCCTAGTTTTTTCCACATGGCTGGCTTTATTTTTGCCTAGAAACAGTTTCCTGAGGCTTTCCACTGTTATAGTATAAACGTTACAGTTGGTGCAGTTAAAATTACAAACTGTGACATTCAGCTTCCCTCAGCAGTCCCCTGCATGCTATAGGACATCTCTGAAGGGCTCAAAAGGCTTCAAAAGTAGATGCTGTGGCAGTTGTTATGACTGTTTAAAAAACATATTTTTCGTTTTGTTCATCTGTTTTTTGTATTAAGGGGTTAATCATCCATTTGCAAGTGGGTGCAATGCTCTGCTAACTTGTTACATACACTGTAAAAATTTTGTTAGTTTAACTGCCTTTTTTCACTGTTATTTCACATTTTGGCAAAATTTGTTTCTCTTAAAGGCACAGTAACTTTTTTTATATTGCTTGTTAACTTGATTTAAAGTGTTTTCCAAGCTTGCTAGTCTCATTGCTAGTCTGTATAAACATGTCTGACATAGAGGAAACTCCTTGTTCATTATGTTTGAAAGCCATGGTGGAGCCCCATAGGAATGTGTACTAAATGTATTGATTTCACTTTAAACAATAAAGATCAGCTGTTATCTTTAAAAGAATTATCACCAGAGGATTCTGACGAGGGGGAAGTTATGCCGACTAACTCTCCCCACGTGTCGGACCCTTTGACTCCCGCTCAAGGGACTCATGCTAAAATGGCGCCAAGTACATCAAAGACGCACATAGCGATTACTTTGCAGGACATGGCGGCAATCATGGATAATACCCTGTCAGCGGTATTAGCCAGACTGCCTGAATTCAGAGGAAAGCGCGATAGCTCTGGGGTTAGACGTAATACAGAGCACGCAGATATTTTAAGGCCCATGTCTGATACTGCGTCACAATATGCAGAAGCTGAGGAAGAGCTTCAGTCTGTGGGTGACGTCTCTGACTCGGGGAAACCTGATTCAGATATGTCTACTTTTAAATTTAAGCTTGAGAACCACCGGGTGTTGCTTGGAGAGGTTTTAGCTGCTCTGAATGACTGTGACACAATTGCAGTGCCAGAGAAATTGTGTAGACTGGATAAATACTACGCGGTGCCGGTGTGTACTGACGTTTTTCCAATACCTAAAAGGTTTACAGAAATTATTACTAAGGAGTGGGACAGACCCGGTGTGCCGTTTCCCCCCCTCCTATTTTTAAAAAAATGTTTCCAGTAGACGCCACCACACAGGACTTATGGCAGACGGTCTCTAAGGTGGAGGGAGCAGTTTCTACTTTAGCTATGCGTACCACTATCCCTGTCGAGGACAGTTGTGCTTTTTCAGATCCAATGGATAAAAAATTAGAAGGTTACCTTAAGAAAATGTTTATTCAACAAGGTTTTATCCTGCAGCCCCTTGCATGCATTGCTCCTGTCACTGCTGCTGCGGCGTTCTGGTTTGAGTCTCTGGAAGAGGCCTTTCAGACAGCTACTCCATTGACTGAAATACTTGACAAGCTTAGAACACTTAAGCTAGCTAATTCTTTTGTTTCTGATGCCATTGTTCATTTGACTAAACTAACGGCTAAGAATTCTGGATTCGCCATCCAGGCGCGTAGGGCGCTATGGCTTAAATCTTGGTCAGCTGACGTGACTTCAAAGTCTAAATTACTTAACATTCCCTTCAAGGGGCAGACCCTATTCGGGCCTGGTTTGAAGGAAATTATTGCTGACATTACTGGAGGTAAGGGTCATACCCTTCCTCAGGACAGGGCCAAATCAAGGGCCAAACAGTCTAATTTTCGTGCCTTTCGAAACTTCAAGGCAGGTGCAGCATCAACTTCCTCTGCTACAAAACAAGAGGGAACTTTTGCGCAATCCAAGCCGGCCTGGAAATCTAACCAGGTCTGGAGCAAAGGCAAGCAGGCCAGAAAGCCTGCTGCTGCCTCTAAGACAGCATGAAGGAACGGCCCCCTATCCGGCAACGGATCTAGTAGGGGGCAGACTTTCTCTCTTCGCCCAGGCGTGGGCAAGAGATGTTCAGGATCCCTGGGCGTTGGAGATCATATCTCAGGGATATCTTCTGGACTTCAAAGCTTCCCCCCCACAAGGGAGATTTCACCTTCCGAGATTATCTGTACAACAGATAAATAAAGAGGCATTCTTACGCTGTGTGCAAGACCTCCTAATAATGGGAGTGTTCCATCCATTTCCACAGATGGTACAAGGACAGGGATTTTATTCAAATCTGTTTGTGGTTCCCAAAAAAGAGGGAATCTTCAGACCAATTTTGGATCTAAAGATCTTAAACAAATTCCTCAGAGTTCCATAGTTCAAAATGGAAACTATTTGGACAATCCTACCTATGATCCAGGAGGGTCAGTACATGACCACAGTGGATTTGAAGGATGCTTACCTTCACATACCGATTCACAAAGATCATCATCGGTTCCTAAGGTTTGCCTTTCTAGACAGGCATTACCAGTTTGTGGCTCTTCCCTTCGGGTTAGCTACAGCCCCAAGAATTTTTACAAAGGTTCTGGGGTCTCTTCTGGCGGTCCTAAGACCACGGGGCATAGCAGTGGCCCCTTATCTAGACGACATCCTGATACTGGCGTCAAACTTCCAAATTGCCAAATCTCATACGGACATAGTGTTGGCATTTCTGAGGTCGCATGGGTGGAAAGTGAACGAGGGAAAGAGTTCTCTATCACCCCTCACAAGGGTTTCCTTCCTTGGAACTCTGATAGATTCTGTAGAAATGAAAATTTACCTGACGGAGTCCAGGTTATCAAAGCTTCTAAATTCCTGCCGTGTTCTTCACTACATTCCGCGCCCTTCGGTGGCTCAGTGCATGGAAGTGATCGGCTTAATGGTAGCGGCGATGGACATAGTGCCATTTGCGCGCCTGCATCTCAGACCGCTGCAATTATGCATGCTCAGTCAGTGGAATGGGGATTACACAGATTTATCCCCTCTGCTAAATCTGGATCAAGAGACCAGAGATTCTCTTCTCTGGTGGCTATCTCGGGTCCATCTGTCCAATGGTATGACCTTTCGCAGGCCAGATTGGACAATTGTAACAACAGATGCCAGCCTTCTAGGTTGGGGTTCAGTCCGGAATTCCCTGAAGGCTCAGGGATCGTGGACTCAGGAGGAGAAACTCCTCCCAATAAATATTCTGGAGTTAAGAGCAATATTCAATGCTCTTCTAGCTTGGCCTCAGTTAGCAACCCTGAGGTTCATCAGATTTCAGTCGGACAACATCACGACTGTGGCTTACATCAACCATCAAGGTGGGACCAGGAGCTCCCTAGCGATGTTAGAGGTCTCCAAGATAATTCGCTGGGCAGAGACTCACTCTTGCCATCTTTCAGCGATCCATATCCCAGGTGTAGAGAACTGGGAGGCGGATTTTCTAAGTCGTCAGACTTTTCATCCGAGGGAATGGGAACTCCATCCGGAGGTGTTTGCTCAATTGGTTCATCGTTGGGGCACACCAGAATTGGATCTCATGGCGTCTCGCCAGAACGCCAAGCTTCCTTGTTACGGATCCAGGTCCAGGGACCCAGAAGCGACGCTGATAGATGCTCTAGCAGCACCGTGGTTCTTCAACCTGGCTTATGTGATTCCATCGTTTCCTCTGCTCCCTCAACTGATTGCCAAAATCAAACAGGAAAGAGCATCGGTGATCTTGATCGCGCCTGCGTGGCCACGCAGGACCTTGTATGCAGACCTGGTGGACATGTCATCCTTTCCACCTTGGCCTCTGCCTCTGAGACAAGACCTTCTACTACAAGGTCCTTTCAATCATCCAAATCTAATTTCTCTGAGACTGACTGCCTGGAAATTGAACGCTTGATTTTATCAAGGCGTGGCTTCTCCGAGTCAGTCATTGATACCTTAATACAGCAACGAAAGCCTGTAACCAGGAAAATCTACCATAAGATATGGCGCAAATATCTTCATTAGTGTGAATCCAAAAATTACTCATGGAGTAAGGTTAGGATTCCTAGGATATTGTCCTTTCTCCAAGAGGGTTTGGATAAAGGATTATCAGCTAGTTCTTTAAAGGGACAGATTTCTGCTCTGTCTATCCTTTTGCACAAGCGTCTGGCAGAGGTTCCAGACGTCCAGGCATTTTGTCAGGCTTTGGTTAGAATTAAGCCTGTGTTTAAACCTGTTGCTCCTCCATGGAGCTTAAACTTGGTTCTTAAGGTTCTTCAAGGAGTTCCGTTTGAACCCCTTCATTCCATTGATATCAAACTTTTATCTTGGAAAGTTCTGTTTTTGATGGCTATTTCCTCGGCTCGTAGAGTCTCTGAGTTATCAGCTTTACAATGTGATTCTCCTTATCTTATTTTCCATACAGATAAAGTAGTTCTGCGTACAAAACCTGGGTTTTTACCTAAGGTAGTTTCCAACAAGAATATCAATCAAGAGATTGTTGTTCCATCATTGTGTCCTAATCCTTCTTCAAAGAAGGAACGTCTTTTACATCATTTGGACGTAGTCCGTGCTTTAAAGTTTTACTTACAAGCGACTAAAGATTTTCGTCAAACATCTTCCCTGTTTGTTGTTTACTCTGGACAGAGGAGAGGTCAAAAGGCTTCGGCAACCTCTCTTTCTTTTTGGCTTCGGAGCGTAATACGCTTAGCCTATGAGACTGCTGGACAGCAGCCCCCTGAAAGGATTACAGCTCATTCTACTAGAGCTGTGGCTTCTACCTGGGCCTTTAAAAATGACGCTTCTGTTGAACAGATTTGCAAAGCGGCGACTTGGTCTTCGCTTCATACCTTTTCAAAATTTTACAAATTTGATACTTTTGCTTCTTCGGAGGCTATTTTTGGGAGAAAGGTTCTACAGGCAGTGGTTCGTTCTGTTTAAGTACCTGCCTTGTCCCTCCCTTCATCCGTGTACTTTAGCTTTGGTATTGGTATCCCACAAGTAATGGATGATCCGTGGACTGGATATACCTAACAAGAGAAAACATAATTTATGCTTACCTGATAAATTTATTTCTCTTGTGGTGTATCCAGTCCACGGCCCGCCCTGTCCTTTTAAGGCAGGTCTATATTTTAAACTACAGTCACCACTGCACCCTATGGTTTCTCCTTCTCGGCTAGTTTCGGTCGAATTACTGGATATGGCAGTTAGGGGAGGAGCTATATAGCAGCTCTGCTGTGGGTGATCCTCTTGCAACTTCCTGTTGGGAAGGAGAATATCCCACAAGTAATGGATGATCCGTGGACTGGATACACCACAAGAGAAATAAATTTATCAGGTAAGCATAAATTATGTTTTTCTCTATGAAGATTTCTTTTATGTACAGACATGTGGCACGGCAATGGGGACTAGGTTTGCACCCGGCTATGCGAATCTCTTTTATGGGAACAACAATTTTTAAACACACAAGAGCTGGGTGCAAGCCTAGTCCTTTATAAAAGATATATATACAATGTACTTATCATTTGGCGAGGGACACAAGACTCTTTTGAGGGATTATTTGAAAAAAATAATACAAATAATTAGATTCACAAAAGAAATAAGCAAAAGTAAACTCAACTTTCTAGATCTCGAAATCTATATTGAAAATGGTGAAATCAATACAAAAACATATTTCAAACCAGTGGACAGCAATCATTTTATACACTCAACTAGCTGCCATCACCAAACTTGGAAAAACAACATTCCCAAAGGTCAATTGATGAGGGTCAAGAAAAACTGCATTAAAGTTGAGGACTATACCATTCAGTCACAAAACCTAAAATTTTAATTTATAGAAAGAGGTTACAACGATCAATTTGTGGAGGGCATAAGGCAAGAAGTTGGTAAGACGGATAGAAATTCTTTGCTAACCAAAAAACATAAATAAAGAGATTGTAATCAAACAAACAAAATTAAGATACCGTTCATTACCAATTATAATATTAATCATAAACTGACATAAAAAAATGTGAGAAAACATTGGCACATGTTAAAACAAGATAAAATATTAGGACAATGATCACTAGTAAACAACATTTTGTATACAGAAAGGTGAATAATCTAAAAAATATACTTGCACCTGTTATAAGAAAACAAAAAAGAACAGATAAGGATTTAACAGGGATGGAAATTAAAGGTTTATTTCCCTGTCTAATATGCAAATCCTGTAGACATTCTAAAAAAAGTAAGTCAATTACCTCAAATTCAAATAATACAGAATTTAAGATTCATGAATGTATTAGATGCACAGAATATTATATATGTGATTCAATGCAAATGTGGGATGCAATATGTGGGCGAATCAGAAAGACCCCTATGGGAGAGAATTCGTGAACACATTTTGTCAATAGAGAATATGGACCAAGATAGGAACAAAGACTTACCGGTCCCAAAACATTTTAAACACTGTAATAGAGGCAATTTAAAGTTGTTTAACTATATGGGGATCGCCAAATTGCCGAAACAAAGAAGAGGGGGGGGATACCCATAAAAAATTACTACAGTTAGAAAGTAAATGGAGCTATAATTTAGACACACTGCATCCACAAGATCTAAATTTAGAAATAGGACTAGGGAGTTTTTTTTTTTAAATGGGAGAAAAAATATTTTATAGTTATTTAAAATAAAAGGTTTTTAAAGAATAAAACTTTTAAATAAAATGTGTAAACAATATTTATAACACAACTAGTCGCACTTAAATTTACTTTTATAATAGAAATGTGCTCTTTAAGGCTTCATACATATGGATTCTTCAATACCTAAAGTGAAGGTCAATTTTGATGAATTAGTGCACGGTTATTAACCCCTTAAGGACCAGCGACGTACCCTGTATGTCGCTGGCCTTTTTTTGGGACTTGATTGTTTTATAGTGCGGTCTTGCCACCAGCGTTGAGACTGCTCTATTCCACAAAGCCTGCTGGAGGGAGAGTATTAATAGCGTGTTCTTGCTAGACTTGTGCTATTATGTCCTGAAAAAACCCTTAACAACCAGTGACATAAAGGGTACATTGTGGTCATTAAGGGGTTAATAAACCTATTAAAAACAAGGGCACTTTAATTCATCAAAATTGACATTTCACTTCTTTTTTTCAAAAACGTACCTTTTAATCCTGGCAGCGGCTCCAGCACTTCCTCCGCCCGTCGCAAGCCGTCTTCACAGGTCCAAAATGACGAATCCGGCTTCCACCAATCACGGTGTTGCATCAGGCCAAGATTCCCCCGGGGGGGAAGCCGTGATTGGAGGAAGCCGGGTTCGTCATTTCTGACATCTGCAGAGGCTTCTGACGGCCGGGGTAATCGCTGGAGCGGCTGCCATGATTAAAAGGTAAGCTAGCACTCATATAATGTTATATAATTCTGCACTATGTGCAGAATTATATAACATTATTTTTAGGTTTACTGGCACTTTAAGGAGAGATTAGAAGCAGATCTGTTATGGCTTGACAAAGGCTCTTTTGAGGTGAAACGCATTGCCGATAACAGACTGCTTACATCGGAATCAACGGAAGGCCGTACGTCATCCCTGCATTGTGGGCATGTCCGGAATTGAACACGGACTAGTTTGGCATCTTGGCAACTAGGGTTGCACCGATACCATTTTTTTAAGACCGAGTACAAGTACCGATACTTTTTTTCAAATACTCACCGATACCAATTACCGATACTTTTTTTTTAATGTCATGGCAGTTTACCAAGCACAATACAGACTAATGATTTAAGATTGCTTCTTTATAATTATGAACTGTATCTCAAAAGACATATAATAAAACAGTTTTATGTGCTTGTTGTCACAAAGTTCACAGAACATGTTTAAAAATACAATTATTACAATAAAATATATTAATAATAGCAACAATAAATAACAGCTGCAGCAGCTGGGACTGGAAAGCTACAATTTAAAGGGGTGATTACTGGATGCAATTGGGTTGTAGGGTGCCTATATAACATCAATCTGACATTTGTACTTAATACAAAGTAATGCTGTAGTAGCAGCTTTTGGAGCACTGCTCTGACGTACAATAATACTAATAACAGCAATTTGTATTGGCAGAACAGAAGTGAACAATTTTTAGTTTAGTCTCCACTCCATCTTAAAATTAAATGGGAACATGCAGTTTGAAAAACGCCACAAGATAGCGTATGGGTAGGAATTGGAGGTATCGGTTTAAGTATCAGTGCATTTGCACGAGTACAAGTACTCATACAAATACTTGGTATCGGCACCGATACTAGTATCGGTATCGGTGCAACCCTATTGGCAACACAAACAGGACTCTGTATAACAAAACTACTCTACAACTTTAACGAAAGTTAAATAAATCAACATTGGGATTGAATAACATCATAAGATAACCAGGTACTTTAACGGAAGTTATAAAAACTACAGACTAGGCATATGTATGTTATGA
Source organism: Bombina bombina (assembly GCF_027579735.1). Classification (NCBI taxonomy): domain Eukaryota; kingdom Metazoa; phylum Chordata; class Amphibia; order Anura; family Bombinatoridae; genus Bombina; species Bombina bombina. The sequence goes on along the minus strand of NC_069504.1, from coordinate 74,333,785 downwards.
ACAATTGAATCCATATTGCCAAATACCGCCAAGTACTGTGGCTGATAACAAAGTAAATGTGCTAAAAACACAAACTCTGAATATCGACAACTTACAGAGATTGGTATAAGAGCCATTACCTTTACTTGAACTTACATAATCAATGCAACAACCCGGTATATTAATATGTAATATAATATACCTATTAAATCCTCATTATTGTTTAAACTGATATACATCTGAATCTATAACGCTGGTAATTATAGCATCTATAACGCTGGTATTAATAATACCTATTAATAACACTTATTTGTTCTCTGTTTATTTGGAATGCAGAGCCAATAGAAATATTTCTTTCATGTAATTGGCAAGAGTCCATGAGCTAGTGACGTATGGGATATACAATCCTACCAGGAGGGGGCAAAGTTTCCCAAACCTCAAAATGCCTATAAATACACCCCTCACCACACGCACAATTCCGTTTTACAAACTTTGCCTCCTATGGAGGTGGTGAATTAAATTTGTGCTAAGATTTCTACGTTGATATGCGCTTCTCAACAATTTGAAGCCCGATTCCTCTGAGTACAGTGAATGTCAGAGGGATGTGAAGGGAGTATCACCTATTGAATGCAAAGATTTTCCTCATGGGAGATCTATTTCTTAGGTTCTCTGTTATCGGTCGTAGAGATTTATCTCCTACCTTTTCAGATCGACAATATACTCTCATATTCCATTACCTCTACTGATAACCGTTTCAGTACTGGTTTGCCTATCTGCTATATGGGGATGGGTGTCTTTGGTAAGTATGTTTTCATTACTTAAGACACTCTCAGCTATGGTTTGGCACTTTATGTATTTTATAAAGTTGTAAATATATGTATTGTACTTATATTTACCATGATTCAGGTTTTCAGTATATTTCCTTTTGCAGACTGTCAGTTTCATATCTTGGAAATGTTGTTTTTGGAAAAATGTATTTCTTACCTAGGGTGTAGTCTTTTTCAAATTGACTATCTTTTAAATTTGCGGGCAGAATTAGGCTCGCGAGGGTGCAAAATGCCAAAGTTTATTGCATCATTCTTGGCACAAGATTTTTTTGCCGCAAAGTTACGTTCGTTGACGCAATTTCGTCATTTCCGGCGTCTTAGTTGACGCAGAGTCCTTCACAAGGTTGCGTCTTCTGTGTCATTTCTGGACGTTTTTGGCGCCAAAAAATATTTTTCTGTTGGTGCCGTGCGTCATACTTGGCGCCTAATATTTTCATTATTTAAGACCCCATTCCTATATGCATCAATTATAATAACCCCTGTGTAGGGGAGACCCTTGCAAGATGCACTAGTCCCTTGTGAGAAAAGCAAAATGAACTTTGTGCCGAATGCACCAAACGTAGTTCGTAGTACAAATTAACTGATATCTTACATGACCCCACTGCTCCTCCTTATCTGGAAAGGACTTACCCTCTCTTTACGGCCATAGCCCAGTGTGTTAAGGGCCGTTCGGGAGACCTCTCTCCTGAGCTCAAAGTGATCCGCCATATTTGGCTTGGAGCCACACCGCTCCCACAAGCTGTCAGCTGCTGTGTGCAGCACTGGCGATCGCTCACACTCAATGGCTCCAGTGATGACATCAGAAGACGTGGCCGGCTTTCGAGGGGGAACAATTCCTGGTGATACAATCACGGCAACAGTGGTAGGTAAATGGGGTATCCTTGTAGCTTTCTTCCACCAATTAATTCAACCTCCAGGGATACACCAACTGCTGTTGCTCCAAAAGAAATGGCCCACAGGTAAATTAAACACAAAGTCCGGAGCTGCAGTTTAAAAAGTTTCTTGTTTCTTTATTATTCTTTCTAAAAGCGGTTACATGTGCTGGTACAAAACATGCCCTTAGTGTCCAAAGCTTACCCGTTTCGGCTGGAATGCCGTACTCATAGCTCTCTGACCACCCTCTCACTAATGGGCTTTCTCCAACATTGGTGTGTCCGGTCCACGGCTTCATCCATTACTTGTGGGAATATTCTCTTCCCCAACAGGAAATGGCAAAGAGCACAGCAAAAGCTGTCCATATAGCCCCTCCTCAGGCTCCGCTCCCCAGTCATTCTCTTTGCCGCTCTGAACAAGTAGCATCTCCACGGAGATGGTGAAGAGTATGTGGTGTTTAATTGTAGTTTTTTATTCTGCTATCAAGAGTTTATTTTAAAATAGTGCCGGTTTGTACTATTTACTCTAAAACAGAAAGGGATGAAGAATTCTGTTTTAAAGAGGAGTATGATTTTAGCAGCAGTAACTAAAATCAATTGCTGTTCCCACGCAGGACTGTTGAGCCCAGAGAACTTCAGTTGGGGGGAACAGTTAGCAGACTTTTCTGCTCAAGGTCCATTTTCTAACAAGACTGTGTAATGCTAGAAGACTGTCATTTTCCCTCTTGGGGATCGGTAAGCCATTTTCTTAGACTTAACAGAATGAAGGCTTATTATGGGCTATACACTGGTTGACACTCTTATGGGCTAAATCGATTGCTTTATTTAAGTTTTTTATTAAATCTAGAGGTGATTTATAAAACTTTTATTGTGGGGGAACGTTTTTAGGAGCCAGGCAGTTGCTTAGACACCTTTCCAGTCAGGAAGGGCCTTTCACTATAGTAGACAGAGCCTCATTTTCGCGCCATAATGGCGCAGTTTCTTTTGGATGCAGTGCATGCAGCTGCATGTGAGAGGGTCTGGTGATCATTGAAAACGTTCCTGGAAGGCTTAATTGGTATCGTATAACTCCTAAGGACAGGTGAAGTCGCAGCAAACGCTGTGGCTGCGACTGTAGTGGAGTTAAAAATTGTTATTTGATTAAACAGCTCCGGTTTCCTCATTTAAGGGGTTAAAAGCTTGAAAATTGGGGTGCAATACTTTTAAGGCATTAAGACACTGTGGTGAAAATTTGGTAAAGATTGGATATTTCCTTCATACTTTTTCACACATTCAGAAATAAAGTGTGCTCTGTTTAACATTTAACGAGACAGTAACGGTTTTGTTTTAAAACGTGTTTTTTTGCATTATTAACCTGTTTAAGCCTGTCTAACATGTCTGTACCTTCAGATAGAACATGTTCTGTATGTATGGAGGCCAAGGTGGTCCCCCCTTCAAATGTATGTGATAATTGTGCCATAGCGACCAGACAAAGTAAGGACAGTACTGTCACATTTAATAAGGTTGCCCAAGATGATTCCTCAAATGAAGGTAGTGGGGATAGTTCATCATCCTCTCCTTCTGTGTCAACACCAGTTATGCCCGCACAGACGACCCCTAGTACATCTAGCGCGCCAATGCTTGTTACTATGCAACTATTAACAGCAGTAATGGATAATTCCATAGCTAATATTTTATCCAAAATGCCAGCATTTCAGAGAAAGCGTGATTGCTCAGTTTTAAATACAGGGGAGCAAGAAGGCGCTGACGATAGTTTATCTGTCATACCCTCACACCAGTCAGAAGTGGCAGTGAGGGAAGGTTTGTCGGAGGGAGAACTTTCAGATTCAGGAAGAATCTCTCAACAGGTAGAACCTGACGTTGTGACATTTAAATTTAAGTTAGAGCATCTCCGCGCATTACTTAAGGAGGTGCTATCTACTCTGGATGATTGTGACTCTTTGGTCATTCCAGAAAAATTGTGCAAGATGGACAAATTCTTAGCGGTCCCGGTGCACCCTGATGCCTTCCTGATCCCTAAAAGGGTGGCGGACATAGTGAATAAGGAGTGGGAGAGACCAGGCATACCCTTTGTCCCACCTACTATATTTAAGAAATTGTTCCCCATGGTCGACCCAAGGAAGGACACATGGCAGACAGTCCCTAAGGTTGAAGGGGCAGTTTCTACCCTAGCTAAGCGCACGACTATCCCCATTGAGGACAATTGTGCTTTCAAAGATCCTATGGATAAAAAATTGGAGGGTTTGCTTAAAAAGATTTTTGTGCAGCAAGGTTAGCTCCTCCAACCAATTTCGTGCATTATTCCTGTCACTACGGCGGCGTGTTTCTGGTTCGATGAACTAGAAAAGTCGCTTAACATGGAGACTCCGTATGAGGAAGTCATGGACAGAATTCACGCACTTAAGTTAGCTAATTCCTTTATTTTAGATGCCGCTTTGCAATTAGCGAGATTAGCGGTGAAAAATTCAGGGTTTGCAATTGTGGCGCGCAGAGCGCTCTGGCTAAAGTCTTGGTCGGCGGATGTATCTTCCAAGACAAAATTGCTTAATATCCCTTTCAAAGGTAAGACCCTTTTTGGGCCGGAATTGAAAGAAATTATTTCAGACATCACTGGGGGAAAGGGCCATGCCCTCCCACAAGATAGGCCTTTCAAGGCTAAGAATAAGTCCAATTTTCGTTCCTTTCGCAATTTCAGGAACGGACCAGCTTCTAACTCTGCAGCCTCTAGACAAGAGGGTAACGCTTCCCAGACTAAACCAGCTTGGAAACCTATGCAAGGCTGGAACAAGGGTAAACAGGCCAAGAAGCCTGCTGCTGCTACCAAGACAGCATGAAGGAGTAGCCCCCGATCCGGGACCGGATCTAGTAGGGGGCATACTCTCTCTCTTTGCTCAGGCTTGGGCAAGAGATGTTCCGGATCCCTGGGCACTAGAAATAGTCTCTCAGGGTTATCTTCTAGAATTCAAGGAACTACCCCCAAGGGGAAGGTTCCACATGTCTCACTTATCTTCAAACCAAATAAAGAGACAGGCATTCTTACATTGTGTAGAAGACCTGTTAAAGATGGGAGTGATACACTCGGTTCCAGCTGTGGAACAAGGTCAGGGGTTTTACTCAAACCTGTTTGTAGTTCCCAAAAAAGAGGGAACTTTCAGACCAATTCTGGATTTAAAAATTCTAAACAAATTTCTCAGAGTTCCATCGTTCAAAATGGAAACCATTCGAACAATTTTACCTACAATCCAGGAGGGTCAATATATGACTACCGTGGATTTAAAGGATGCGTACCTATATATTCCTATCCACAAAGATCATCATCAGTTCCTAAGGTTCGCCTTTCTGGACAAACATTATCATTTCGTGGCTCTTCCATTCGTTTTAGCCACTGCTCCCAGAATTTTCACAAAGGTGCTAGGGTCCCTTCTGGTGGTTCTAAGACCGAGGGGCATTGCAGTGGCACCTTATCTAGACAAAATTCTAATTCAAGCGTCGTCTCTTTCCAAGGCAAAGGCTCATACAGACATTGTTCTAGCCTTTCTCAGATCTCACGGGTGGAAGGTGAACGTAGAAAAGAGTTCCCTGTCTCCGTCAACAAGAGTTCCCTTTTTGGGAACAATAATAGATTCTTTAGAAATGAAGATCTTCCTGACAGAAGTCAGAAAGTCAAAGCTTCTAAACGCTTGTCAAGTTCTTCACTCTATTCTGCAGCCTTCCATAGCTCAGTGCATGGAAGTAGTAGGGTTGATGGTTGCAGAAATGGTCATAGTTCCTTTTGCTCAAATTCATCTAAGACCATTACAACTGTGCATGCTCAATCAGTGGAATGGGGACTATGCAGACTTGTCTCCAAAGATTCATGTAGACCAGATGACCAGAGACTCACTCCGTTGGTGGTTGACCCAGGATCACCTGTCTCAGGGAATGAGTTTCCGCAGACCAGAGTGGGTCATTGTCACGACCGACGCCAGTCTATTAGGCTGGGGCGCGGTCTTGGATTCCCTGAAAGCTCAGGGTCTATGGTCTCGGGAAGAGTCTCTTCTCCCGATAAACATCCTGGAACTGAGAGCGATATTCAATGCTCTCCGGGCTTGGCCTCAACTAGCGAAGGCCGGATTCATAAGATTCCAGTCAGACAACATGACGACTGTAGCTTACATCAACCATCAGGGAGGAACAAAGAGTTCCTTGGCAATGAGATAGGTATCCAAGATCATCAAATGGGCGGAGGATCACTCCTGCCATCTATCTGCAATTCACATCCCAGGGGTAGACAACTGGGAGGCGGATTATTTGAGTCGTCAGACTTTCCATCCGGGGGAGTGGGAACTCCACCCGGAGGTATTTGCCCAGTTGATTCAATTATGGGGCATTCCAGACATGGATCTGATGGCGTCTCGTCAGAACTTCAAGGTTCCTTGCTACGGGTCCAGATCCAGGGATCCCAAGGCGACTCTAGTGGATGCATTAGTGGCGCCTTGGTCGTTCAACCTAGCTTATGTGTTTCCACCGTTCCCTCTCCTTCCCAGGCTCGTAGCCAGGATCAAACAGGAGAAGGCCTCGGTGATTCTGATAGCTCCTGCGTGGCCACACAGGACTTGGTATGCAGACCTGGTGAATATGTCATCGGCTCCACCATGGAAGCTACCTTTGAGACCGAATCTTCTAGTACAATGTCCATTCGAACATCCAAATCTAGTCTCTCTGCAGCTGACTGCTTGGAAATTGAACGCTTGATTTTATCCAAGCGTGGATTTTCAAATTCAGTGATAAATACTCTGGTCCAAGCCAGAAAACCTGTGACTAGAAAGATTTACCATAAAATATGGAAAAAATATATCTGTTGGTGTGAATCCAAGGGATTCTCCTGGAGTAAGATTAAAATTCCTAAGATCCTCTCCTTTCTCCAAGAAGGTTTGGATAAGGGATTGTCAGCGAGTTCTCTAAAAGGACAGATTTCTGCTTTATCTGTCTTGTTACACAAACGACTGGCAGCTGTGCCAGATGTACAAGCTTTTGTACAGGCTTTAGTCAGAATCAAGCCTGTTTACAGACCCATGACTCCTCCTTGGAGTCTAAATTTAGTTCTTTCAGTTCTTCAAGGGGTTCCGTTTGAACCTTTGCATTCCATAGATATCAAGTTACTATCTTGGAAAGTTCTGTTTTTGGTTGCTATTTCTTCTGCTAGAAGAGTTTCTGAATTATCTGCTTTGCAGTGTAATCCACCCTATCTGGTGTTCCATTCAGATAAGGTCGTTTTTCGTACTAAGCCTGGTTTTCTTCCGAAAGTTGTTTCCAACAGGAATATTAACCAGGAAATAGTTGTTCCTTCTCTGTGTCCGAATCCAGTTTCAAAGAACGTTTAAAGCACGAACTACATCTAAATTGTGCAACAAAGTTCTATTTAGAAGCAACTAAGGATTTTAGACGAACCTCATCTTTGTTTGTCGTTTACTCTGGTAAGAGGAGAGGACAAAAAGCTACTGCTACCTCTCTTTCTTTCTGACTGAAAAGCATTATCCGATTGGCTTATGAGACTGCCGGACGGCAGCCTCCTGAACGAATCACAGCTCACTCCACTAGGGCTGAGGCTTCCACATGGGCCTTCAAGAACGAGGCTTCTGTTGATCAGATATGTAAGGCAGCGACTTGGTCTTCTCTGCACACTTTTGCCAAATTCTACAAATTTGATACTTTTGCTTCTTCGGAGGCTGTCTTTGGGAGAAAGGTTTTGCAAGCCGTGGTGCCTTCCGTTTAGGTAACCTGATTTGCTCCCTCCCTTCATCCGTGTCCTAAAGCTTTGGTATTGGTTCCCACAAGTAATGGATGAAGCCATGGACCGGACACACCAATGTTGGAGAAAACAGAATTTATGCTTACCTGATAAATTACTTTCTCCAACGGTGTGTCCGGTCCACGGCCCGCCCTGGTTTTTTAATCAGGTTTGAAAAATTTCTTTCTATATACACTACAGTCACCACGGCACCCTATAGTTTCTCCTTTTTTCTCCTAACCGTCGGTCGAATGACTGGGCGGCGGAGCCTGAGGAGGGGCTATATGGACAGCTTTTTTCTGTGCTCTTTGCCATTTCCTGTTGGGGAAGAGAATATTCCCACAAGTAATGGATGAAGCCGTGGACCGGACACACCGTTGGAGAAAGTAATTTATCAGGTAAGCATAAATTCTGTTTTTTAAGAGGATAAAAAAACATCTGATTCGCTAAGGTGCAATTGTTGTGTTAACTGTTTCATTGCTTGACTGCCTAGCCATAAACAACAAGGCTAAATAAACCCTACCTTCTGACTAAGACAGTACATCAAATTAGTGCAATACATGTAACACACTATATACGATACAGTGCAACATAGTTGTGTAAACTAAACTCATGTTGCATGTATTAAACTCTGTGTATCATAATTGAATGTAAATAGCTAAAAAATTGTATAAAAGACAAAAATGTAAATGAAAAAGATTTCTTTTACAAGAAATGACGAGTCCACGGATTTCATACTTGTGGGATATCGCCTCCTGGTCAGCAGGAAATGGCAAAGAGCTCCACAGCAGAGCTGCATGTATAGCCCCTCCCTTCCCTCTCCCTCCAGTCATTCTTTTTGCCTGTGTTAGTGATAGGAAGAGGTAAAGTGAGGTGTTAGTTTAGAATTCTTCAATCAAGAGTTTTTTATTTTAAATGGTGCCTGTGTGCACTATTTTTTCTAATAGAGCAGCTTCAGAGTAATAGCCACTTAGGCTGTGGGAACTAGTGGACTTTTTAAGCTCACTGCGCCTCCCTTGCTTAGGCTGTTTTCTATTTCATAGTCTTAGAGAATGGAAACTAAGACTGTTCTGTCCTTGCAGGGCCTCAGGAGGAAGAGTGGATCTCCTGACACTGAAGGATCATAATGCTGTTCCTCAGCATGGAGGTATGCACATTCTACTATATCTGGGGCTTGTATGCTATCTCAGTTGGGCTGTAATACTTCCCCTGTGGGTGAAAAATATTTCCCTTCTGCTAGTGTGGGTTCAGGTTGGACCGCAGCATGTAGCTTCCCATCTCCCTCCTTCAGATCATAATTATTTAGAGGGACTGGGACCTGTTTATCTGCACAGTATTAATGTGTTAGGGCGTTTATTATACATATTGGTGTTTGTGACATCATATGGGACTGACACTGGGGCACCAGAGGGAACTTACAATATTTCTGGGACTCCGGTGTATGGCGGCAAGATTATCTCAGGCTTTTCTGTTTAATACACCCACGAAGGGCGGGGCCTAATCGCGCGTGAACGTTAGTGACTTTCATTTCCGGCTCCTATGCTCGCTTAAAATCATATGCGCAGGAGCTTTTGAGGATCGCTGTGTGTTAGTATTCCGGCAGTGATCGTGGAGGAAGGTAGGAGCCGCAGCAGAGCTGCGGCGAGGTGCTGAAGTTAATTGGACATATTTTTTTTCTGAAATTAATAAGAGTGTTAACACTAGTTCACTTTCACTCCGGGGGTTTGAGATTCTTTTACTAACAGTTTGTGGTAATTTGCATTAAGGATACAGTACACAAACAGTTTGTGGTAATTTGCATTAAGGATACAGTACACAAATTTGGCCTGTGATAATTTCATTAAAGAGACAGTACACAATTTTTTTTTATCTCAGAGTAACGACCAGGCTGGCTTTTATATTTGTTCAACATGGAGGATCTAGAACATACTATGTGTGTCATGTGTTTAGATGCCATTGTAGAGCCCCCTTTTACAATATGTCCCTCATGTATTGAGAGAGCCTTACGATGTAAAGAAAAAATATTTTTTGATAAAGACATCTCTGTAGAGGATTCTAGGCCTAATGATAGTGAAGGTATGCCGCAATTTTCTTCCCCAACGTCACAACCCTTAACGCCCGCGCAAGTAACGCCATGTTCTTCAGCGGCGTCTGCATCTTTTACCGCTGCAGGATATGGCTGCAGTTATGTCATCTACTCTCACTGAGGTCTTGTCTAAGTTGCCTGTGTTACAGGGCAAACGTAGCAGGGCTGAAACCCGTGGGGTTCCTGGGACTTCGGAGGGTTTGATGGCTATCTCTGATTTTCCCTGCCAGGCATCTGAATTGGAGGGTAGGGAGACTCTGTCTGAGTGTGAACTGTCTGATTCAGGTAGTGTGTTACCCCAGAAAGATTTGGATGTCGTGTCCTTTAAATTTAAACTGGAACACCTCCGCCTGTTACTTCGGGAGGTCTTAGTGACTTTGGATGACTGCGACTCTATTGCTGTTCCCCCAGAGAAATTGTGTAAGATGGACAGATATCTGGAAAATCCTTCTTATTCTGATACCTTTCCGGTTCCTAAAAGAATTTCGGAAATTGTTACACGGGAATGGGAAAGACCGGGTATCCTGTTCTCCCCTTCTCTGCTGTTTAAGAAAATGTATCCTATAGCTCACACTGTGCTGGATTTTTGGCAAACGGTCCTGAAGGTGGAGGGAGCTATATCTACCCTGGCTAAGCGTACGACTATTCCTATTGAGGATAGTTGTGCTTTTAAAGACCCTATGGATAAAAAGTCAGAGGGTCTTCTCAAGAGGCTATTTGTTCACCAAGGGTTTCTCTTACAACCGATGGCTTGCATTGTACCGGTTACAACTGCAGCTGCCTTCTAGTTTGACGCCCTAGAGGAATCTCTGAAGACTGAGACTCCTCTAGAGGAGATATTGGATAGAATTAAGGCCCTTAAGCTGGCTAATTCCTTTGTTACTGATGCCGCCTTTCAGGTCGCCAAATTGGCGGCTAAGACTGCAGGTTTTGCCATTTTAGCTCGCAGAGCCCTATGGTTAAAAAATTCTTGGTCTGCGGATGTGTCTTCTAAATCCAAACTTTTGACTATTCCTTTTAAAGGTAAGGCCCTTTTTGAGCCTGAATTCAAGGAGATTACTTCTGACATTACAGGAGGTAAGGTTCACTTGCTACCTCAGGATAATTCAGCCAAACAGAGAAGACAGAGTAATTTTCGTGCCTTTAGGAATTTCAAGGGAGTCCCTGCTTCCTCTACCGCTAAGCAGGACGGGAACCTTGCCCAAACCAAGTCGGTCTTTAGACCTAACCAGACTTGGAACAAGGGTAAACAATCTAAGAAGCCCGCTGCTGCTCCCAAGACAGCATGAAGGGGCGGCCCCCGATCCGGGACCAGATCTAGTCGGGGGCAGACTTTCTCTCTTTGCCCAGGCTTGGGTAAGAGATGTTCAAGATCCTTGGACGCTAGAGATCGTGTCCCAGGGGTATCTACTGGAGTACAGAAACTCTCCCCCAAGGGGAAGGTTTCTTCTTTCACGATTTTCTGTAGACCAGATAAAAAGAGAGGCGTTCTGACGCAGTGACCTCTCCACAATGGGAGTAATTTGCCCCGTTCTAAAACAGGGGCAGGGGTTTTATTCAAACCTTTTCGTGGTTCCCAAAAAGGAGGGAACGTTCCGTCCCATTTTAGATCTCAAGAGTCTAAACAAGTTTCTCCGAGTTCCATCCTTCAAGATGGAGACTATTCGGACAAATTCTTCCATTGATTCAGGAAAGTCAATATATGACTACCGTGGACTTAAAGGATGCATATCTCCATATTCCTATCCACAGAGATCATCACCAGTTTCTAAGGTTTACATTCCTGGACAAACATTTTCAGTTTGTGGCTCTTTCCTTCGGGTTGGCCACGGCACCCAGGATCTTCACGAAGGTTCTAGGTCTTTGCAAGCGGTTCTCAGACCGTGGGGCATTGCAGTGGCGCCTTATCTGGACGATATTCTAATCCAGGCGTCCTCTTTCCAACTGACAAAGTCTCATACCGACATGGTTCTGTCCTTTCTAAGGACTCATGGGTGGAAGGTGAACCTAGAAAAGAGTTCACTAATTCCACAGACAAGGGTTCCTTTCCTGGGAACTCTAATAGATTCCGTATCCATGAAAATCTTCTTGATGGAAGTCAGAAAGTTAATGATTCTGGAGACATGCCGAGCCCTTCAGTCCAATCCTCGGCCATCAGTGGCTCAGTGCATGGAGGTAATTGGATTGATGGTGGCGGCAATGGACATCATTCCGTTTGCTCGTTTTCATCTCAGACCTCTGCAACTGAGCATGCTACTATCTCTGTACACTAAAGGAGATTTGCTTTTAACACACCCAGCTGTAATTTGTTACACTGTTGGTATTTTTATTTTGTATAATAATAAATATCAGTTCTACTTTTTACAAGTCTGGTGTTAGTGTGGCAATTTCCTTGTAAGTAACCTAAGGGCTGTTTAGCCTTTCTCCCCTCCTTACTCCAGATCTAATTCGCAGTAAGTGACCCAGGCAAGGGTTGCTGTTTGGAGACCTAGAGCAACAGGATATCACGACGGGGATTCCCTTGTACAGCCAGCTGGTTTGCTGTTAGAATACCAGCCTGCTTCCACAGGCACAATAGAGTGCCTTCACGTTTGTGAGTACCCTGTATCTTGTCTCGTTTGGATATTCTTGGTCCTCATTGATCTACACATGTGGCGCCTCTGGGAAGAGGATTTTTTGAGCAGACAGACGTTTCATCCGGGGGAATGGGAACTTCACCCGGAGGTCTTTGCCACCCTGATTCTCAGGTGGGGCAGACCGGAATTGGATCTGATGGCATCTCGACAGAATGCCAAGCTTCCAAGGTACGGATCCAGGTCCAGGGACCCTCAGGCCAAACTGATAGATACCTTGGCAGTGCCTTGGTCGTTCAACCTAGCTTATGTGTTTCCACCGTTTGCTCTCCTTTCCCGGGTGATTGCACGGATCAAACAGGAGAAGGCTTCAGTGATTCTAATCGCTCCTGCGTGGCCTCGCAGGACTTGGTATGCCGACCTGGGGGACATGTCCTCTCTGCCGCCGTGGAAGCTTCCATTGAGGCAGGACCTTCTCATTCAGGGACCCTTCCTTCATCCGAATCTAATTTCTCTGCAGCTAACTGCTTGGAGATTGAACGCTTGATTTTATGTAAGCGGGGGTTCTCTGTTGCGGTCATTGATTCTTTAATTCAGGCACGCAAGCCTGTTACTAGAAAGATTTACCACAAGATATGGTGTAAATATCTTTATTGGTGTGAATCCAAGGGCTACTCATGGAGTAGGGTTAGTATTCACAGGATTTTATCTTTTCTCCAAAAAGGATTGGAGAAAGGGTTGTCCCGGAAGTTCCTTAAAGGGACAGATTTCTGCTTTGTCCATTTTGCTACACAAACGTCTGGCAGATGTTCCAGATGTTCAATCTTTTTGTCAGGCTCTGACGAGAATCAGGCCTGTATTTAGACCAATTGCTCCTCCTTGGAGTTTGAATTTAGCTCCTAAGGTTCTTCAAGGGGTTCCGTTTGAACCCATGCATTCCATAGATATTAAATTATCTTGGAAAGTTTTATTTTTGGTTGCTATTTCTTCTGCTCGCAGAGTTTCTGAGCTTTTGGCTTTGCAATGTGATCCTCCTTATCTTATTTTCCATACTGATAAGGTGGTGTTACGTACCAAACTTGGTTTTCTTCCTAAGGTTGTTTCTAACAAGAATATTAATCAGGAAATTGTTGTTCCTTCATTATGTCCTAACCCTTCTTCTAAGAAGGAGCGTATGTTACATAACTTGGACGTAGTTCGTGCCTTAACGTTTTACTTGCAGGCGACTAAGGATTTTTGTCAAACATCTTCTTTGTTTTTGGTTTTTGCTGGGAAACGTAGGGGTCAGAAAGCTACGGCTACCTCTCTTTCTTTTTGGCTGACGAGTATCATCCGTTTGGCATATGAGACTGCTGGACAGCAGCCTCCTGAAAGAATTACGGCTCATTCTACTAGGGCTGTGGCTTCCTCATGGGCATTTAAAAATTATGCTTCTGTTGAACATATTTGCAAGGCTGCAACTTGGTCGTCTCTTCATCCTTTTTCCAAATTTTACAAATTTGTTACTTTTGCTTCTTCTGAGGCTGTTTTTTGGGAGAAAGGTTCTTCAAGCAGTGGTGCCTTCCTTTTAGGTCCCTCCCTTGTCCCTCCCTTTCATCCGTGTCCTATAGCTTTGGTATTGTATCCCACAAGTAAGGATGAAATCCGTGGACTCGTCATATCTTGTAAAAGAAAAGGAAATTTATGCTTACCTGATAAATTTATTTCTTTTACGATATGACGAGTCCACGGCCCACCCTGTTATTTTTCTAAACACAGGTTTTTATTTTTGTTAAACTTCAGTCACCTCTGCTCCTTCGCCTTTCCTTTCTCTTCCGAATGACTGGAGGGGGAGGGAAGGGAGGGGCTATGTATGCAGCTCTGCTGTGGAGCTCTTTGCTACTTCCTGCTGACCAGGAGGCGATATTCCACAAGTAAGGATGAAATCCGTGGACTTGTCATATCGTAAAAGAAATAAATTTATCAGGTAAGCATAAATTTCCTTTTTTTCTGCAATTAAATGATGTAAGCAAATTGTATATAAGGTTACAATGTATTTTTTGACACAACTATGTTGCACTTTATCGTATATAGTGTGTTAGATGTATTGCACTAATTTGATGTACTGTCTTAGTCAAAACGTAGGGTTTATTTAGCCTTGTTGTTTATGGCTAGGCAGTCAAGCAATGAAACAGTTAACACAACAATTGCACCTTAGCGAATCAGATGTTTTTTTATCCTCTTAAAAAACAGAATTTATGCTTACCTGATAAATTACTTTCTCCAACGGTGGGTCCGGTCCACGGCTTCATGCATTACTTGTGGGAATATTCTCTTCCCCAACAGGAAATGGCAAAGAGCACAGCAAAAGCTGTCCATATAGCCCCTCCTCAGGCTCCGCCCCCCAGTCATTCGACCGACGGTTAGGAGAAAAAAGGAGAAACTATAGGGTGCCGTGGTGACTGTAGTGTATAGAGAAAGAAATTTTTCAAACCTGATTAAAAAACCAGGGCGGGCCGTGGACCGGACACACCGTTGGAGAAAGTAATTTATCAGGTAAGCATAAATTTCCTTTTTTTCTGCAATTAAATGATGTAAGCAAATTGTATATAAGGTTACAATGTATTTTTTGACACAACTATGTTGCACTTTATCGTATATAGTGTGTTAGATGTATTGCACTAATTTGATGTACTGTCTTAGTCAAAACGTAGGGTTTATTTAGCCTTGTTGTTTATGGCTAGGCAGTCAAGCAATGAAACAGTTAACACAACAATTGCACCTTAGCGAATCAGATGTTTTTCATCCTCTTAAAAAGTCCATTAGTGAGAGGGTGGTCAGAGAGCTATGAGTACGGTGTTCCAGCCGAAACGTGTAAGCTTTGGACACTAAAGGCATGTTTTGTACCAGCACATATAACCGCTTTTAGAAAGAATAATAAAGAAACAAGAAACTTTTTAAACTGCAGCTCAGGACTTTGTGTTTTATTTACCCATTCCTATATACCTCTTGCCTTTTCTCTATGTCAGAGGGCTATGCTGTTTGCATTTTTTCCCATTCCTGAAACTGCCATATAAGGTAATTGATCATTTTGCTTTATATGTTGTTTTTTCTTCTGTTAAGTGTGATCAGTCCACGGGTCATCATTACTTCTGGGATATTACTCCTCCCCAACAGGAAGTGCAAGAGGATTCACCCAGCAGAGCTGCATATAGCTCCTCCCCTCTACGTCACTCCCAGTCATTCTCTTGCACCCAACGACTAGATAGGATGTGTGAGAGGACTATGGTGATTATACTTAGTTTTATATCTTCAATCAAAAGTTTGTTATTTTAAAATAGCACCGGAGTGTGTTATTATCTCTCTGGCAGAGTTTGAAGAAGAATCTACCAGAGTTTTTGTTATGATTTTAGCCGGAGTAGTTAAGATCATATTGCTGTTTCTCGGCCATCTGAGGAGAGGTAAACTTCAGATCAGGGGACAGCGGGCAGATGAATCTGCATAGAGGTATGTAGCAGTTTTTATTTTCTGACAATGGAATTGATGAGAAAATCCTGCCATACCGATATAATGTCATGTATGTATACTTTACACTTCAGTATTCTGGGGAATGGTACTTCACTAGAATTACACTGTAAGAAATACATAAAGCTGTTTAATAACTAGAGATTATGTTTAACGTTTTTGCTGGAATATAAAATCGTTTTCATTTGCTGAGGTACTGAGTGAATAAATGTTTGGGCACTATTTTTCCACTTGGCAGTTGCTTAATCTGTTTTCTGACAGTTTCTGTTCTCCCTCACTGCTGTGTGTGAGGGGGAGGGGCCGTTTTTTGGCGCTTTTACTATGCATCAAATATTTCAGTCAGCAACTCATTGTATTCCCTGCATGATCCGGTTCATCTCTACAGAGCTCAGGGGTCTTCAAAACTTATTTTGAGGGAGGTAATTTCTCTCAGCAGAGCTGTGAGAATTATAGTTTGACTGAGATAAAAAAACGTTTATTCTGTAATTTGTTTCCTGCTTTCAGAATTTGTTATCTTTGCTAATGGGATTAAACCTTTGCTAAAGTTGTGTTGTTTACAAGGATTGAGGCTATAACTGTTTCAATTTATTAATTTTCAACTGTCATAGATCTTCTGTGCTTCTTAAAGGCACAGTACGTTTTAATATTATTCTAATTGAATTGTATTTCCAAGTTGCAAGTTTATTTGCTAGTGTGTTAAACATGTCTGATTCAGAGGATGATACCTGTGTCATTTGTTGCAATGCCAAAGTGGAGCCCAATAGAAATTTATGTACTAACTGTATTGATGCTACTTTAAATAAAAATCAATCTGTACAAATTGAACAAATTTCACCAAACAACGAGGGGAGAGTTATGCCGACTAACTCGCCTCACGTGTCAGTACCTACATCTCCCGCTCAGAGGGAGGTGCGTGATATTGTAGCGCCGAGTACATCTGGGCGGCCATTACAAATCACATTACAGGATATGGCTACTGTTATGACTGAGGTTTTGGCTAAATTACCAGAACTAAGAGGTAAGCGTGATCACTCTGGGGTGAGAACAGAGTGCGCTGATAATATTAGGGCCATGTCAGACACTGCGTCACAGGTGGCAGAACATGAGGACGGAGAACTTAATTCTGTGGTTGACGGTTCTGATCCAAACAGACTGGATTCAGATATTTCAAATTTTAAATTTAAACTGGCAAACCTCCGTGTATTACTAGGGGAGGTGTTAGCGGCTCTGAATGATTGTAACACAGTTGCAATACCAGAGAAAATGTGTAGGTTGGATAAATATTTTGCGGTACCGACGAGTACTGAGGTTTTTCCTATACCTAAGAGACTTACTGAAATTGTTACTAAGGAGTGGGATAGACCCGGTGTGCCGTTCTCACCCCCTCCGATATTTAGAAAAATGTTTCCAATAGACGCCACCACAAGGGACTTATGGCAAACGGTCCCTAAGGTGGAGGGAGCAGTTTCTACCTTAGCTAAGCGTACCACTATCCCGGTGGAGGATAGCTGTGCTTTTTCAGATCCAATGGATAAAAAGTTAGAGGGTTACCTTAAGAAAATGTTTGTTCAACAAGGTTTTATATTGCAACCCCCTGCATGCATTGCGCCGATCACGGCTGCAGCGGCATTCTGGATTGAGTCTCTGGAAGAGAACATTGGTTCAGCTACTCTGGACGACATTACGGACAGGCTTAGAGTCCTTAAACTAGCTAATTCATTCATTTCGGAGGCCGTAGTACATCTTACTAAACTTACGGCAAAGAATTCAGGATTCGCCATTCAGGCACGCAGGGCGCTGTGGCTAAAATCCTGGTCAGCTGATGTTACTTCTAAGTCTAAATTGCTTAATATACCTTTCAAAGGGCAGACCTTATTCGGGCCCGGGTTGAAAGAGATTATCGCTGACATTACAGGAGGTAAAGGCCATGCCCTGCCTCAGGACAAAGCCAAAGCCAAGACTAGACAGTCTAATTTTCGTTCCTTTCGTAATTTCAAAGCAGGAGCAGCATCAACTTCCTCTGCACCAAAACAGGAAGGAGCTGTTGCTCGCTACAGACAAGGCTGGAAACCTAACCAGTCCTGGAACAAGGGCAAGCAGACTAGGAAACCTGCTGCTGCCCCTAAAACAGCATGAATTGAGGGCCCCCGATCCGGGATCGGATCTAGTGGGGGGCAGACTTTCTCTCTTCGCCCAGGCTTGGGCAAGAGATGTTCAGGATCCCTGGGCGCTAGAGATAATATCTCAGGGATACCTTCTGGACTTCAAATACTCTCCTCCAAGAGAGAGATTTCATCTGTCAAGATTGTCAACAATCCAGACAAAGAAAGAGGCGTTTCTACGCTGCGTACAAGAGCTCTTGTTAATGGGAGTAATCCATCCAGTTCCACGATCAGAACAGGGACAGGGGTTTTACTCAAATCTGTTTGTGGTTCCCAAAAAAGAGGGAACTTTCAGACCAATCCTGGACTTAAAGATCCTAAACAAATTCCTAAGAGTTCCATCGTTCAAGATGGAGACTATTCGGACAATTTTACCTATGATCCAAGAAGGTCAGTACATGACCACTGTAGATTTAAAAGATGCTTACCTTCACATACCGATTCACAAAGATCATTATCGGTACCTAAGGTTTGCCTTCCTAGACAGGCATTACCAGTTTGTGGCTCTTCCATTCGGATTGGCTACAGCTCCAAGAATCTTCACAAAGGTTCTGGGTGCTCTTCTGGCGGTACTAAGACCGCGGGGAATCTCGGTAGCTCCATACCTAGACGACATTCTGATACAAGCTTCAAGCTTTCAAACTGCCAAGTCTCATACAGAGTTAGTGCTGGCATTTCTAAGGTCACATGGATGGAAGGTGAACGAAAAGAAAAGTTCACTCGTTCCACTCACAAGAGTTCCCTTCTTGGGGACTCTTATAGATTCTGTAGAAATGAAGATTTACCTGACAGAGGACAGGCTAACAAGACTTCAAAGTGCTTGCCGCACCCTTCATTCCATTCAACACCCGTCAGTGGCTCAATGCATGGAGGTAATCGGCTTAATGGTAGCGGCAATGGACATAGTACCCTTTGCACGCTTACACCTCAGACCACTGCAACTGTGCATGCTAAGTCAGTGGAATGGGGATTACTCAGACTTATCCCCTTCTCTGAATCTGGATCAAGAGACCAGAAATTCTCTTCTATGGTGGCTTTCTCGGCCACATCTGTCCAGGGGGATGCCATTCAGCAGACCAGACTGGACAATTGTAACAACAGACGCCAGCCTTCTAGGTTGGGGTGCCGTCTGGAATTCTCTGAAGGCTCAGGGACAATGGAGTCAGGAGGAGAGTCTCCTGCCAATAAACATTCTGGAATTGAGAGCAGTTCTCAATGCCCTCCTGGCCTGGCCCCAGTTGACAACTCGGGGGTTCATCAGGTTTCAGTCGGACAACATCACGACTGTAGCTTACATCAACCATCAGGGAGGGACAAGAAGCTCCCTAGCTATGATGGAAGTATCAAAGATAATTCGCTGGGCAGAGTCTCACTCTTGCCACCTGTCAGCAATCCACATCCCGGGAGTGGAGAACTGGGAGGCGGATTTCTTAAGTCGTCAGACTTTTCATCCGGGGGAGTGGGAACTTCATCCGGAGGTCTTTGCCCAAATACTTCGACGTTGGGGCAAACCAGAGATAGATCTCATGGCGTCTCGACAGAACGCCAAGCTTCCTCGTTACAGGTCCAGATCCAGGGATCCAGGAGCAGTCCTGATAGATGCTCTGACAGCACCTTGGGACTTCAGGATGGCTTACGTGTTTCCACCCTTTCCGTTGCTTCCTCGATTGATTGCCAGAATCAAACAAGAGAGAGCATCAGTGATTCTAATAGCACCTGCGTGGCCACGCAGGACTTGGTATGCAGACCTGGTGGACATGTCATCCTGTCCACCTTGGTCTCTACCTCTGAAACAGGACCTTCTGATACAGGGTCCCTTCAAACATCAAAATCTAACTTCTCTGAAGCTGACTGCTTGGAAATTGAACGCTTGATTTTATCAAGACGTGGGTTTTCTGAGTCAGTTATTGATACCTTAATACAGGCTAGGAAACCTGTTACCAGAAAGATTTACCATAAGATATGGCGTAAATACCTATATTGGTGTGAATCCAAAGGTTACTCTTGGAGTAAGGTTAGGATTCCTAGGATATTGTCTTTTC
The DNA here is from genome assembly GCF_027579735.1 of Bombina bombina. Taxonomy (NCBI): domain Eukaryota; kingdom Metazoa; phylum Chordata; class Amphibia; order Anura; family Bombinatoridae; genus Bombina; species Bombina bombina. Next base: position 74,313,970 of record NC_069504.1, on the reverse strand, counting down.
TACAAGAAGGTTTAGAAAAGGGTTTATCTGCTAGTTCTTTAAAGGGACAGATCTCAGCTCTGTCCATTCTGTTACACACGTCTGTCAGAAGTTCCTGACGTCCAGGCTTTTTGTCAGGCTTTGGCCAGGATTAAGCCTGTGTTTAAAACTGTTGCTCCACCATGGAGTTTAAACCTTGTTCTTAATGTTTTACAGGGCGTTCCGTTTGAACCCCTTCATTCCATTGATATAAAGTTGTTATCTTGGAAAGTTCTATTTTTAATGGCTATTTCCTCGGCTCGAAGAGTCTCTGAATTATCAGCCTTACATTGTGATTCTCCTTATTTGATTTTTCATTCGGATAAGGTAGTCCTGCGTACTAAACCTGGGTTCTTACCTAAGGTAGTTACTAACAGGAATGTCAATCAAGAGATTGTTGTTCCTTCTTTATGCCCAAATCCTTCTTCAAAGAAGGAACGTCTACTGCACAACCTGGATGTAGTCCGTGCTCTAAAATTTTACTTACAGGCAACTAAGGAATTTCGACAAACGTCTTCTCTGTTTGTCATTTACTCTGGGCAGAGGAGAGGTCAAAAAGCTTCCGCTACCTCTCTTTCTTTTTGGCTTCGTAGCATAATTCGTTTAGCTTATGAGACTGCTGGACAGCAGCCTCCTGAAAGAATTACAGCTCATTCTACTAGAGCTGTGGCTTCCACTTGGGCCTTCAAGAATGAGGCCTCTGTTGAACAGATTTGCAAGGCTGCAACTTGGTCTTCGCTTCATACTTTTTCCAAATTTTACAAATTTGACACTTTTGCTTCATCGGAGGCTATTTTTGGGAGAAAGGTTCTTCAGGCAGTGGTTCCTTCTGTATAAAGAGCCTGCCTATCCCTCCCGTCATCCGTGTACTTTTGCTTTGGTATTGGTATCCCAGAAGTAATGATGACCCGTGGACTGATCACACTTAACAGAAGAAAACATAATTTATGCTTACCTGATAAATTCCTTTCTTCTGTAGTGTGATCAGTCCACGGCCCGCCCTGTTTTTAAGGCAGGTAAATATTTTTTAATTTATACTCCAGTCACCACTTCACCCTTGGCTTTTCCTTTCTCGTTGGTCCTTGGTCGAATGACTGGGAGTGACGTAGAGGGGAGGAGCTATATGCAGCTCTGCTGGGTGAATCCTCTTGCACTTCCTGTTGGGGAGGAGTAATATCCCAGAAGTAATGATGACCCGTGGACTGATCACACTACAGAAGAAAGGAATTTATCAGGTAAGCATAAATTATGTTTTTTCTCTTACATTTGCAAGATGTCTCAATCTGATCCTGTCTCAGAAATCACTGTTGGAACTCTGCTGCCGGATAACGGTTCTACCAAAACTAAGTGCATTTGTTGTAATCTTGTGGAGGTTATATCTCCAGCTGTGGTTTGTAATAGTTGTCATGATAAACTTTTACATGCAGAAAATGTATCCATTAGTAGTAGTCCATTACCTGTTGCTGTTCCCTCAACATTTAATGCACAAGATATACCTGCAAATTTAAAAGAATTTATTTCTGATTCTATTCAGAAGGCTTTGTCTGCCACCCCGCCTTCTAATAAACGTAAAAGGTCTTTTAAAACTTCTCATAAAGTTGATGAAATTTCAAATGACCGACAACATAGTGAATTTCTTTCATGTAATTGGCAAGAGTCCATGAGCTAGTGACATATGGGATATACAATCCTACTAGGAGGGGCAAAGTTTCCCAAACCTCAAAATGCCTATAAATACACCCCTCACCACACCCACAATTCAGTTTTACAAACTTTGCCTCCTATGGAGGTGGTGAAGTAAGTTTGTGCTAAGATTTCTACGTTGATATGCGCTTCTCAGCATTGTTGAAGCCCGATTCCTCTGAGTACAGCGAATGTCAGAGGGACGTGAAGGGAGTATCACCTATTGCACGGGTGTCAAACACAATCCGGCCCACCAGACCTCGTCATGTGGCCCGTGTAGCCGCCGCCAGCCTTCACATACATATTTAACTTATGGAAAACTTCTGGCTGGTAGGAAGTGACTGAGTGAGAACAAGACACTGACCTCCTGCTCCCTCATCACTTCTTCCCAGCTTCCCTATGTATCTGCACGCGCGGGAAAAGGGCTAGCAGAAGATACCAGAGAGGCAGCAGCAGGCACACAGCGAGGCTGGTAAGAAAAACATGTTTTTTTAAATAATATGTCAGCAGGACAATTCTAAGTAAACAGCCGTTCTGAGGCTCTGTCTCTGCAGATTGTCTTATTCTGCTCTCAGCCTTCCCCAGGTAATAAATCAAATCTTTATCTCGGGAGTCTGCTCCTACACATGTACTGTCTATGACTGATTTGTAGTCTGCACAGAGGAGGGGACAGAGATCTCATGTTAGCCAGAGAGGAGGTCTTCTGGATACTGAAAATGAAAACAAGAAGACCGTCTGGCCTAAACAGTGAATTTGATCTCATCAATTTTTGGCATTAAGTGACAATAGTCCTTAAAATAACATTCAAACCATCACTTATCACAAGGGAACTCTAATTGACAACACTAAACTAATAAACAAATTATTGTGTTGTAGATTAGGGATATTACCCATATGCATGTAAATAACCGCTAATGGAGTCTTAAAACAATAACAAGAATAAAAACAGATTTAATCAAGTTTAGTTAAGCTTAGTTGAGCTCAATCTATGAGTTAGAACCAATATGATTACGGTTGAAATAGTGTGAGCAACACAGATATTTATTATGTCACATAAGATAACCTGTCAGTTTAAGTTTAGTCAGTTTAACTCTAATGTACATATGAGATTGCTCCTCTATAAGAGACAATATGGTAGCTAAGCAGCATAGGAGGTGTGTTTGGGTTTAACCAATAGGGTTTGATGTAACCCTTTTTAAACTGAGGTTGATGGTCACTAAGGTATGCTATGACTACGGTGTGGGGAGCCGAAACGCGTCAGCATTAGTGACCACCAACCTATTGCTTATCTAAAGTGTGCTGTACACAGTGTTTGGATGCAGATGCTGATACCTGTTTTTATCTGGTTTATCACGAATAAAGGAAAAATATTTTAACTACTGCACAGAGTGCCGAGTAATCCTTCATTTACCTTGTATTCATACAGATTTTATTAACCTTATCCCTGCCTGTTATGCTTGCATGCATGGGAAAACATATTCACACTGCATTATCATTAGTTTATTGCCCACCTAAATCAGAGCAGTAATAAAGTTTTTGTGTGTGTGTAAATGTGTGAATGTATTGTTGTGTGTGTAAATATGTGTATGTGTGTTTGTGTGTAAATGTGTGAATGTATGTTTGTGTGTAAATGTGTGAATGTATGTTTGTGTGTAAATCTGTGAATGTATGTTTGTGTGTGTGTGTAAATGTGTGAATGTATGTTTGTGTGTGTATCTGTGAATTTATATGTCTGTGTGTGTAAATATGTGTGTTTGTGTGTAAAGGTATGTTTGTGTGTGAAAATATGTGTATGTGTGTGTAAATGTGTGTGTGTTAATGTGACAGTGTGAATGTATGTTTTCTCCAACATAGGTGTGTCCGGTCCACGGCGTCATCCTTACTTGTGGGATATTCTCTTCCCCAACAGGAAATGGCAAAGAGCCCAGCAAAGCTGGTCACATGATCCCTCCTAGGCTCCGCCTACCCCAGTCATTCTCTTTGCCGTTGTACAGGCAACATCTCCACGGAGATGGCTTAGAGTTTTTTAGTGTTTAACTGTAGTTTTTCATTATTCAATCAAGAGTTTGTTATTTTCAAATAGTGCTGGTACGTACTATTTACTCAGAAACAGAAAAGAGATGAAGAATTCTGTTTGTATGAGGAAAATGATTTTAGCAACCGTAACTAAAATCCATGGCTGTTCCACACAGGACTGTTGAGAGCATTAACTTCAGTTGGGGGAACAGTTTGCAGTCCTTTGCTGCTTGAGGTATGACACATTCTAACAAGACGATGTAATGCTGGAAGCTGTCATTTTCCCTATGGGATCCGGTAAGCCATGTTTATTACGATTGTAAATAAGGGCTTCACAAGGGCTTATTTAGACTGTAGACATTTTTTGGGCTAAATCGATTGATATTAACACTTATTTAGCCTTGAGGAATCATTTATTCTGGGTATTTTGATATAATTATATAGGCAGGCACTGTTTTAGACACCTTATTCTTTAGGGGCTTTCCCAAAGCATAGGCAGAGTCTCATTTTCGCGCCGGTGTTGCGCACTTGTTTTTGAGAGGCATGGCATGCAGTCGCATGTGAGAGGAGCTCTGATACTGATAAAAGACTTCTGAAGGCATCATTTGGTATCGTATTCCCCTTGGGTTTGGTTGGGTCTCAGCAAAGCAGATACCAGGGACTGTAAAGGGGTTAAAGCTTAAAACGGCTCCGGTTCCGTTATTTTAAGGGTTAAAGCTTCCAAAATTGGTGTGCAATATTTTCAAGGCTTTAAGACACTGTGGTGAAAGTTTGGTGAATTTTGAACAATTCCTTCATGTTTTTTCGCAATTGCAGTAATAAAGTGTGTTCAGTTTAAAATTTAAAGTGACAGTAACGGTTTTATTTCAAAACGTTTTTTGTACTTTCTTATCAAGTTTATGCCTGTTTAACATGTCTGAACTACCAGATAGACTGTGTTCTGAATGTGGGGAAGCCAGAATTCCTATTCATTTAAATAAATGTGATTTATGTGATAATGACAATGATGCCCAAGATGATTCCTCAAGTGAGGGGAGTAAGCATGGTACTGCATCATTCCCTCCTTCGTCTACACGAGTCTTGCCCACTCAGGAGGCCCCTAGTACATCTAGCGCGCCAATACTCCTTACTATGCAACAATTAACGGCTGTAATGGATAATTCTGTCAAAAACATTTTAGCCAAAATGAACCCTTGTCAGCGTAAGCGTGGATGCTCTGTTTTAGTTACTGAAGAGCATGACGACGCTGATATTAATATCTCTGAAGGGCCCCTAACCCAATCTGAGGGAGCCAGGGAGGTTTTGTCTGAGGGAGAAATTACTGATTTAGGGAACATTTCTCAGCAGGCTGAATCTGATGTGATTACTTTTAAATTTAAATTGGAACATCTCCGCATTTTGCTTAAGGAGGTATTATCCACTCTGGATGATTGTGAAAATTTGGTCATCCCAGAGAAACTATGTAAAATGGACAAGTTCCTAGAGGTGCCGGGGCTCCCAGAAGCTTTTCCTATACCCAAGCGGGTGGCGGACATTGTTAATAAAGAATGGGAAAGGCCCGGTATTCCTTTCGTCCCTCCCCCCATATTTAAAAAATTGTTTCCTATGGTCGACCCCAGAAAGGACTTATGGCAGTCAGTCCCCAAGGTCGAGGGAGCGGTTTCTACTTTAAACAAACGCACCACTATTCCCATAGAGGATAGTTGTGCTTTCAAAGATCCTATGGATAAAAAATTAGAAGGTTTGCTTAAAAAGATGTTTGTTCAGCAGGGTTACCTTCTACAACCCATTTCATGCATTGTCCCTGTCACTACAGCCGCATATTTCTGGTTTGATGAACTGATTAAGGTGCTCGATAGTGACTCTCCTCCTTATGAGGAGATTATGGACAGAGTCAATGCTCTCAAATTGGCTAATTCTTTCACTCTAGACGCCTCTTTGCAATTGGCTAAGTTAGCGGCTAAGAATTCTGGGTTTGCTATTGTGGCGCGCAGAGCGCTTTGGTTGAAATCTTGGTCGGCTGATGCGTCTTCCAAGAACAAGCTACTAAACATTCCTTTCAAGGGGAAAACGCTGTTTGGTCCTGACTTGAAAGAGATTATCTCTGATATCACTGGGGGTAAGGGCCATGCCCTTCCTCAGGATCGGCCTTTCAAGGCAAAAAATAGACCTAATTTTCGTCCCTTTCGTAAAAACGGACCAGCCCAAGGTGCTACGTCCTCTAAGCAAGAGGGTAATACTTCTCAGGCCAAGCCAGCTTGGAGACCAATGCAAGGCTGGAACAAGGGAAAGCAGGCAAAGAAACCTGCCACTGCTACCAAGACAGCATGAAATATCGGCCCCCGATCCGGGACCGGATCTGGTGGGGGGCAGACTCTCTCTCTTCGCTCAGGCTTGGGCAAGAGATGTTCTGGATCCTTGGGCGCTAGAAATAGTCTCCCAGGGTTATCTTCTGGAATTCAAGGGACTTCCCCCAAGGGGAAGGTTCCACAGGTCTCAGTTGTCTTCAGACCACATAAAAAGACAGGCGTTCTTACATTGTGTAGAAGACCTGTTAAAAATGGGAGTGATTCATCCTGTTCCATTGAGAGAACAAGGGATGGGGTTCTACTCCAATCTGTTCATAGTTCCCAAAAGAGAGGGAACGTTCAGACCAATCCTAGATCTCAAGATCTTAAACAAATTTCTCAAGGTCCCATCTTTCAAGATGGAAACCATTCGAACTATCCTTCCTTCCATCCAGGAAGGTCAATTCATGACCACGGTGGATTTAAAGGATGCGTATCTACATATTCCTATCCACAAGGAACATCATCGGTTCCTAAGGTTTGCATTCCTGGACAAACATTACCAGTTCGTGGCGCTTCCTTTCGGATTAGCCACTGCTCCAAGGATTTTCACAAAGGTACTAGGGTCCCTTCTAGCTGTGCTAAGACCAAGGGGCATTGCAGTTGTACCTTACCTGGACGACATTCTGATTCAAGCGTCGTCCCTCCCTCGAGCAAAGGCTCACACGGACATCGTCCTGGCCTTTCTCAGATCGCACGGCTGGAAAGTGAACGTGGAAAAGAGTTCTCTATCCCCGTCAACAAGGGTTCCCTTCTTGGGAACAATTATAGACTCCTCAGAAATGAGGATTTTTCTAACAGAGGCCAGAAAGACAAAGCTTCTGGACTCTTGTCGAATACTTCATTCCGTTCCTCTTCCTTCCGTAGCTCAGTGCATGGAAGTGATCGGGTTGATGGTAGCGACAATGGACATAGTTCCTTTTGCGCGCATTCATCTAAGACCATTACAACTGTGCATGCTCAGTCAGTGGAATGGGGACTATACAGACTTGTCTCCAAAGATACAAGTAAATCAGAGGTCCAGAGACTCACTCCGTTGGTGGCTGTCCCTGGACAACCTGTCACGAGGGATGACATTCCACAGACCAGAGTGGGTCATTGTCACGACCGACGCCAGTCTGATGGGCTGGGGCGCGGTCTGGGGATCCCTGAAAGCTCAGGGTCTTTGGTCTCGGGAAGAATCTCTTCTACCGATAAATATTCTGGAACTGAGAGCGATATTCAATGCTCTCAAGGCTTGGCCTCAGCTAGCGAGGACCAAGTTCATACGGTTTCAATCAGACAACATGACGACTGTTGCGTACATCAACCATCAGGGGGGAACAAGGAGTTCCCTAGCGATGGAAGAAGTGACCAAGATTATTCTATGGGCGGAGTCTCACTCCTGCCACCTGTCTGCTATCCACATCCCGGGAGTGGAAAATTGGGAAGCGGATTTTCTGAGTCGTCAGACATTGCATCCGGGGGAGTGGGAACTCCATCCGGAAATCTTTGCCCAAGTCACTCAACTTTGGGGCATTCCAGACATGGATCTGATGGCCTCTCGTCAGAACTTCAAAGTTCCTTGCTACGGGTCCAGATCCAGGGATCCCAAGGCGGCTCTAGTGGATGCACTAGTAGCACCTTGGACCTTCAAACTAGCTTATGTGTTCCCGCCGTTTCCTCTCATCCCCAGGCTGGTAGCCAGGATCAATCAGGAGAGGGCGTCGGTGATCTTGATAGCTCCTGCGTGGCCACGCAGGACTTGGTATGCAGATCTGGTGAATATGTCATCGGCTCCACCTTGGAAGCTACCTTTGAGACGAGACCTTCTTGTTCAGGGTCCGTTCGAACATCCGAATCTGGTTTCACTCCAGCTGACTGCTTGGAGATTGAACGCTTGATTTTATCGAAGCGAGGTTTCTCAGATTCTGTTATCGATACTCTTGTTCAGGCCAGAAAGCCTGTAACTAGAAAGATTTACCACAAAATTTGGAAAAAATATATCTGTTGGTGTGAATCTAAAGGATTCCCTTGGGACAAGGTTAAGATTCCTAGGATTCTATCCTTCCTTCAAGAAGGATTGGAAAAAGGATTATCGGCAAGTTCCCTGAAGGGACAGATTTCTGCCTTGTCGGTGTTACTTCACAAAAAACTGGCAGCTGTGCCAGATGTTCAAGCCTTTGTTCAGGCTCTGGTTAGAATCAAGCCTGTTTACAAACCTTTGACTCCTCCTTGGAGTCTCAATCTAGTTCTTTCAGTTCTTCAGGGGGTTCCGTTTGAACCCTTACATTCCGTTGATATTAAGTTATTATCTTGGAAAGTTTTGTTTTTAGTTGCAATTTCTTCTGCTAGAAGAGTTTCAGAATTATCTGCTCTGCAGTGTTCTCCTCCTTATCTGGTGTTCCATGCAGATAAGGTGGTTTTACGTACTAAACCTGGTTTTCTTCCAAAAGTTGTTTCTAACAAAAACATTAACCAGGAGATTATCGTACCTTCTCTGTGTCCGAAACCAGTTTCAAAGAAGGAACGCTTGTTGCACAATTTGGATGTTGTTCGCGCTCTAAAATTCTATTTAGATGCTACAAAGGATTTTAGACAAACATCTTCCCTGTTTGTTGTTTATTCAGGTAAAAGGAGAGGTCAAAGAGCAACTTCTACCTCTCTCTCTTTTTGGATTAAAAGCATCATCAGATTGGCTTACGAGACTGCCGGACGGCAGCCTCCCGAAAGAATCACGGCTCATTCCACTAGGGCTGTGGCTTCCGCATGGGCCTTCAAGAACGAGGCTTCTGTTGATCAGATATGTAGGGCAGCGACTTGGTCTTCACTGCACACTTTTACCAAATTTTACAAGTTTGATACTTTTGCTTCTTCTGAGGCTATTTTTGGGAGAAAGGTTTTGCAAGCCGTGGTGCCTTCCATTTAGGTGACCTGATTTGCTCCCTCCCTTCATCCGTGTCCTAAAGCTTTGGTATTGGTTCCCACAAGTAAGGATGACGCCGTGGACCGGACACACCTATGTTGGAGAAAACAGAATTTATGTTTACCTGATAAATTTCTTTCTCCAACGGTGTGTCCGGTCCACGGCCCGCCCTGGTTTTTTAATCAGGTCTGATAATTTATTTTCTTTAACTACAGTCACCACGGTACCATATGGTTTCTCCTATGCTATTATTCCTCCTTAACGTCGGTCGAATGACTGGGGTAGGCGGAGCCTAGGAGGGATCATGTGACCAGCTTTGCTGGGCTCTTTGCCATTTCCTGTTGGGGAAGAGAATATCCCACAAGTAAGGATGACGCCGTGGACCGGACACACCGTTGGAGAAAGAAATTTATCAGGTAAACATAAATTCTGTTTTTTGTGTGTGTGTAAATGTGTGAATGTATGTTTCTGTGTGTGTGCGTACATATGTGTGTGAATGTGAAAAAGTTGTTCCTTCCTTGTGTCCTAATCTTAAAAAAGTCACATTATACCATGACCAAAAATTATTGTGGCTGAAAAACAGCCTAAAAACAAAGGGGGTGGGGGGTTGGGGGGGCAGCAGGCCCTTTGAGGGTGACCAAACTGCTGATGCGGCCCCCCGATGAATTTGAGTTTGACACCCCTGAATTGTATACGATGATTTCCCTAACGGGGGTCTTTTTCATGGGTTCTCTGTTATCGGTCGTAGAGATTCATCTCCTACCTCCCTTTTCAGATCGACGATATACTCTCAAATTTACCATTACCTCTACTAAAGAACTGTTTTAGTACTGGTTTGGCTATCTGCTATATGTGTATGGGTGTCTTTTGGTAAGTATGTTTTTATTACTTAAGACACTCTCAGCTATGGTTTGGCACTTTATGCAAATTATATAAAGTTCTAAATATATGTATTGTACTTATATTTGCCATGAGTCAGGTTCATGTATTTCCTTCTGCAGACTGTCAGTTTCATATTTGGGAATATAAACACTTTAAGAAATTTGTTTCTTACCTGGGGTTTAGTCTTTTTCAATTTTGACTACTTTTGCATTTGCGGGTATTAGGCCCGCGGGTGCGTCAAATGTTAGACTTTATTGCGTCATTTTTGGCGCAAACTTTTTTGGCGTGGGAAATTACGTTTTTGACGCAACTTCGTCATTTCCGGCGTCATACGTGACGTTGAGACCTTTCACACGGTGGCGTCATTAGTGACGCAAGTGTCATTTCCGGTCATTTTTGGCGCCAAAAAAGCATACGTTACGTTGTGCGTCATACTTGGCGCCAAATTTTTTTCATTATTTCAATACCCCATTCATGTTTGCCTCCTGCTTTCTTCTCTATCAAGAGGCCTATGCTTTTGCATTTTTTCCCATTCTTGAAACTGTCATTTAAGGAAATAGATAATTTTGCTTTATATGTTGTTTTTTCTTTTACGTTGAGCAAGATGTCCCAATCCGATCCTGTCTCTGAAGTTTCTGCTGGAACATTGCTGCCTGACATCGGTTCTACCAAAGCTAAGTGCATTTGTTGCAAAATTGTAGAAATTATTCCACCGAATGTCATTTGTAATAGTTGTCATGATAAACTTTTACATGCAGATAGTGTTTCTATCAGTAATAGTACATTGCCAGTTGCAGTTCCTTCAACTTCTAATGTGCATGATATACCTGTAAATTTTAAAGAATTTGTTTCTGAATCTATTATGAAGGCTTTGTCTGCATTTCCACCTTCTAATAAACGTAAAAGGTCTTCTAAAACTTCTCATTTAGCTGATGAAATTTCAAATGACCAACAACATAATAATTCATCCTCTTCTGCTGAGGATCTATCTGAAACAGAAGATCCTTCCTCAGATATTGACACTGACAAATCTACTTATTTATTTAAAATAGAGTATATGCGTTCTTTATTAAAAGAAGTGTTAATTACTTTGGATATTGAGCTAACCAGTCCTATTGACGTTCAGTCTAATAAACGTTTTAATGCTGTTTTTAAACCTCCTGTGGTTTCCCCAGGTGTTTTTCCCATTCCTGAGGCTATTTCTGATATGATTTCTAGGGAATGGAATAAGCCAGGTACTTCCTTTGTTCCTTCTTCAAGGTTTAAGAGATTGTATCCTTTACCAGCAAAATCTATAGAGTTTTGGGAAAAGATCCCCAAAGTTGATTTTCTACTCTTGCTAAACGTACCACTATTCCTATGGAAGATGGCACTTCCTTTAAGGATCCTTTATATAGGAAGCTTGAATCTTATCTAAGGAAGGCCTATTTATATTAAGGTCATCTTCTCAGACCTGCTATTTCTTTAGGTGATGTTTAGGCTGCATCAACTTTCTGGTTGGAAAATTTAGCGCAACATGAATTGGATTCTGACATATCTAGCATTGTTCGCTTACTGCAACATGCTAATCATTTTATTTGTGATGCCATTTTTGATATTATCAAAATTGATGTTAGATCCATGTCTTTAGATGTATTAGCTAGAAAAGCTTTGTGGCTTAAATCTTGGTATGCTGATATGACATCTAAATCTAGATTACTATCTCTTTCTTTCCAAGGTAATAATTTATTTGGTTCTCAGTTGGATTCTATTATTTCAACTATCACTGGAGGAAAAGGAGTTTTCTCTTGTTAAGTGTATCCAGTCCACGGATCATTCATTACTTATGGGATATTCTCCTTCCCAACAGGAAGTTGCAAGAGTTCACCCACAGCAGAGCTGCTACATAGATCCTCCCCTAACTGCCATATCCAGTCATTCTCTTGCAACCCTCAACATAGATGGAGGTCGTGAGAGGACTGTGGTGTTTTATACTTAGTTTATTTCTTCAATCAAAAGTTTGTTATTTTTAAATGGCACCGGAGTGTGCTGTTTATCTCAGGCAGTATTTGGAAGAAGAATCTGCCTGCGTTTTTCTATGATCTTAGCAGAAGTAACTAAGATCCATTTGCTGTTCTCACACATTCTGAGGAGTGAAGTACTTCAGAGGGGGAATGGCGTGCAGGTTTTCCTGCAAATAAGGTATGTGCAGTAAAATATTTTTCTAAGGAATGGAATTGACTAAGAAAATGCTGCTGATACCGAAGTAATGTAAGTAAAGCCTTAAATGCAGTGATAGCGACTGGTATCAGGCTTATTAAAAGAGATACATACTCTTATAAAAATGTGTTTTAAAACGTTTGCTGGCATGTTTAATCGTTTTTTGACATATGTTTGGTGATAAAACTTATTGGGGCCTAATTTTTCCACATGGCTGGCTTAAATTCTGCATAGAAACAGTTAACTGAGGTTTCCCACTGTTGTAATATGAGTGGGAGGGGCCTAATTTAGCGCTTTTTTGCGCAGTTAAAATTACAAAATGAATCATCCAGATTCCCTCAGCAGTCCCATGAATACTACAGGACATCTCTAAAGGGTTAAAAAGACTTCCAAAATCGTTTATAGGGAAGGTAATCCACAGCTCAGCTGTGGCAGTTTTGTTGTGTCTGTTAAAAAACGTCTGTCGTTTTTTTGATCTGTTTTTTGCATTAAGGGGTTAATCATCCATTTGCAAGTGGGTGCAATGCTCTGTTAACTTATTACATATACTGTAAAAATTTTGTTTGATTTACTGCCTTTTTTCACTGTTTTTCAAATTTTGACAAAATTTGTTTCTCTTAAAGGCACAGTAACATTTTTTATATTTGCTTGTTAACTTGATTTAAAGTGTTTTCCAAGCCTACTTGTCTCATTATTAGTCTGTTCTAACATGTCTGACATAGAGGAAGCTCTGTGTTCATTATGTTTAAAAGCCATGGTGGAACCCCATCTTAGAATGTGTACCAGATGTACTGATTTCATGTTAAGCAATAAAGATCATTTTTTGTCTTTAAAAACATTATCACCAGAGGATTCTGTCGAGGGGGAAGTTATGCCGACTAACTCTCCCCACGTGTCAGACCCTTTGACTCCCGCTTTAGGGACTCACGCTCAAATGGCGCCAAGTGCATCAAGGGCGCCCATAGCGTTTATTTTACCAGAGGATTCTGTCAAGGGGGAAGTTATGCCGACTAACTCCCCCCACGTGTCAGACTCTTCAACTCCCGTTCCAGGGACTCACGCTCAATTGGCGCCTAGTACATCAAGGGCGCTTATAGCGTTTACATGGCGAAAGTTATGAATAATACTCTGGAAGCGGTATTAGTCAGACTACCTGAAAGGAAAGCGAGATAGCTCTGGGGATAGATACAGAGCATACAGATGCGTCAAGAACCATGTCTGTTACTGCCTCACAATATGCAGAAGCTGAGGGGAGCTTCAGTCTGTGGGTGATATTTTTGACTCAGGGGAGATGATTTAACCTGATTCCGATATTTTTACATTTAAAATTTATGCTTAAGATCCTCCACTTGTTACTCAGGGAGGTTTTAGCAGCTCTGAATGACTGGGTTACAATCTCAGTGCTAGAGAAATTGTGTAGACTGAATAGATACTATGCAGTGCCGGTGTGTACTGATGTTTTTTCCAATACCTAAAGAGGTTTACAGAAATTATTAATAAGGAATGGGATAGACCAGGTGTGCCGTTCTCTTCCCCTCCTATTTTTAGAAAAATGTTTCTAACAGATGCCACCACACGGGACTTATGGCAGACGGTCCCTAAGGTGGAGAGAAGAGTTTCTACTCTAGCTAAGCGTACCACTATCCCTGTCGAGGACAGTTGTGCTTTTTTAGATCCAATGGATAAAAAATTAGAGGGTTACCTTAGGAAAATGTTTATTCAACAAGGTTTTATCCTGCAGCCCTTGCATGCATTGCTCCTGTCACTGCTGCTTCGGCGTTCTGGTTGGAGTCTCTGGATGAGGCATTACAGGTAGCGACTCCATTGGATGAATATACTTGTCAAGCTAAGAGCACTTAAGTTAGCCAATTCCTTTGTTTCTGATGCCTTTGTTCATTTGACTAAACTAACGGCTAAGAATTCAGTTTTTACTATACTGGCGCACAGAGCGCTATGGCTTATCTCATGGTCAGCTGTCGAGACTTTAATAAATAAGCTACTTAACTTTCCTTCAGGGGACATACCCTATTAGAGCCTGGTTTGAAGGAGATCATTACTAATATCACTGGAGGAAAAGGGCTTGCCCTTCCTCAGGACTGGTCCAAATCAAAGGCCAAAACAGTCTAATTTACGTGCCTTTCGAAACTTCAAAGCAGGTGTGGCATCAACTTCCTCTTAGGCAAATCAAGAGGGTACTTTTGCTCAGTCCATGACGGTCTGGAGACAACCGGACCTGGAACAAGGATAAGCAGGCCAAGGAGCCTGCTGCTGCTGCATCTTAGACAGCATGAAGGAAAGGTCCCCTATACGGTAATGGATCCTGTAGGGGGCAGATTTTCTTTTTTCGCCCAGGCGTGGGCAAGAGATGCCCAGGATCCTGGGCATTGGAAATTATATCCCAGAGATATCTTCTGGATTTCAAAGCTTCCCCTTCGAAATAGGGGAGATTTTCCCTTTCACAATTATCTGCACACCAGATAAAGAAAGAGGCATTCTTACATTGTGTACGAGATCCATCCAGTTCCAAGACAGGAACAGGGTCAGAGTTTTTCTCAAATCTGTTCGTGGTTCCCAAGGAGAGGGAACCTTCAGACCTATTTTGGATTTAAAGATTTTAAATAAATTCCTTAGAATTCCATCATTTAAGATGGTAACTATTCGTACCATCTTAACTAGGATCCAGGAGAGTCAATAGAGGACTACAATGGATTTGAAGGATACTTATCCTCTCATAACGATGCATAAGGATCACCATCGTTTTTTCAGGTTTGCCTTGCTAGACAGGCATTACCAGTTTGTTGCTCTTTCCTTTGGGTTAACTACAGCCCCAAGAATCTTTAGAAGTGGCCCCTTATTTAGGCATTGACCTTCAAATTGCCAAGTCTCATACGGATGTAGTACTGGCATTTCTGAGATCGCAGGGGTGGAAAGTGAACAAGGAAGGAGTTCTCTATCCCCAATCTCAAGGGTTTCCTTCCTAGGGACTCTGATAGATTCTGCAGAAATGAAAATTTACCTGACGGAGTCCAGGTTGTCAAAGCTTCTAAATTACTGCCGTGTTCTTTATTCCATCCGCGCCCTTCGGTGGCTCGGTACATGAATGTAATCGGCCTAATGGTAGCGGCAAGGGACATAGTACCGTTTGCACGCCTACATTTCAGACCACTGCAGCTATGCATGCTTAGTCAATGGAACGGGGATTATACAGATTCGTCCCCTTCTTAAATCTGGACCAAGAGGCCAGAGATTCTCTTCTCCGGTGGCCATCTCGGGTCCATCTGTCCAAGGGTATGACCTTCCGCAGGTCAGATGGGACAGTTGTTACAACAGATGCCAACCTTTTAGGTTGGGATACAGTCTGGGACTCCCTGAAGATTCAAGGATAGTAGACTCAGGAGGAAACCTTCCTTCTAATAAATATTCTGGAATTGGGAGCGATATTCCATACTCTTCAGGCTTGGCCTCAGTTAGCAACTCTGAGGTACATCAGATTCAGTCGGACAATATCACGACTGTGGCTTACATCAACCATCAAGGGAAAACAGAAGTTTCCTAGCGATGTTAGAAATCTTTAAATTATTAATTGGACAGAGACTCTCTCTTGTCTATCAACTCTCCATATCCCAGGTGTTGAGAACTGGGAGGTGGATTTTCTAAGTCGTCAGACTTTTCTCCCGGGGAAGTGGGAAATTCCCTCTGGAGGTCTTTACACAAGATCAAGCAGGAGACTGCTTTGGTGTTTTTAACAGCGCCTGTGTGGCCACGCAGGACCTGGTATGCAGATGTGGTGGACATGTCATTCTTTTCATCATGATCTCTGCTTCTGAGACAGGACCCTCCATCTCAGGGTCCTTTCAACCATCTATATTAAACTTCTCTGAGATGGACTGCCTGGAGACTGAATGCTTGATGTTATCGAAACATGGCTTCTCCAAGTCAGTCATTGATACCTTAGTACAGGCATGAAAGCCTGTCACTAGCAAAATTTAACATAGATATAGCATAAATATCTTATTGATATGAATCCAAGGGTTACTCATGGAGTAAAGTCCGGATTCCCAGGATACTATCTTTTCTCCAAGATGATTTTGAGAAAAGGGGTTGTCAGCTAGTTCCTTAAAATGACAGATTCCTACTCTGTCTATTCTTTTGCACAAGCGTCTGGCAGATTCTCCAGACGTTCAGGCATTTTGTCAGGCTTTGGTTAGAACCAAGCCTGTGTCTAAACCTATGGCTCCGCCATGGAGCTTAAACCTGATTATTGAGGTTTTTCAAGGAGTCCCGTGTGAACCTTTTCATTCTAGAGATATCAAACTTTTTATCCTGGAATGTTCCTTTTGGGTAGATATTTCCTCGGCTTGTAGAGTCTCCGAGTTATCTGCTTCATTATGTGATTCTCCTTATCTGGTCCTCCGTACGGATAAGGTAGTCCTGTGTATCAAGACTGGGTTTTTTACCTAAGGGTGTATCCAACAAGATTATCACTCAAGAGAGTGTTGTTCCATTCTTGTATTCTAATCCTTCTTCAAAGATGGAACGTCGTTTACACAATTTGGACGTGGTTCGTGCTTTAAAGTTTTTCTTACAAGCTACTTCAGATTTTCATCAAACATTTACTTGGTTTGTTGTCTACTCTGGACAGAGAAGAGGTCAAAAGACTTCAGCAACCTCTTTCTTTCTTTTGGTTAAAAGCATAATTCGTTTAACTTATGAGACTGCTGGACAGCAGCCTCCTGAAGGGATTACAGCTCATTCTACTAGAGCTGTGGCTTTCACTTGGGCCTTTTTTAAAATGAGGCTTCTGTTGAACAGATTTACAAGACGGCGTCTTGGTCTGCACTTCATATTTTGCTTCTTTGGAGGCTATATTTGGGAGAAAGGATTTTTTTCAGGCAGTGGTCTCTTCCGTTTAAGTTCCTTCCTTGTCCCTCCCTTCATCCGTGTACTTTAGCTTTGGTATTGGTATCCCATAAGTAATGGATGATCCGTGGACTGGATACACTTAACAAGAGAAAACATAATTTATGCTTACCTGATAAATTTATTTCTCTTGTAGTGTATCCAGTCCACGGCCGCCCTGTCATTTTAAGGCAAGTAATTTTTTCATTTAAACTACAGTCACCACTGCACCCTATGGTTTTTCCTTTCTCTGCATGTTTTCGGTCGAATGACTGGATATGGCAGTTAGGGGAGGAGCTATGTAGCAGTTCTGCTGTGGGTGAACTCTTGCAACTTCCTGTTGGGAAGGAGAATATCCCATAAGTAATGGATGATCCGTGGACTGGATACACTACAAGAGAAATAAATTTACCAGGTAAGCATAAATTATTTTTTTTTGCCTCAGGATAAAAAAACCTAAGGGTAAATCTAAGGCTTCTAACCATTTTCGTTCCTTTCGTCAGAATAAGGAACAAAAACTCAATCCTCCTCCCAAGGTATCTGCTTCCAGTTGGAAGCCTTCCTCAAATTGGAATAAATCCAAGCCATTTAGGAAACCAAAGTCTGCCCCTAAGTCCGCATGAAGGTGCGGCCCTCATTCCAGCTCAGCTGATAGGGGGCAGATAAAGGTTTTTCAAGGATTTTTGGATAAAATCTGTCCAAAATCATTGGATTCAGAGCATTGTCTCTCAAGGGTATCGAATAGGATTCAAAGTAAGACCTCCTGTGAGAAGATTTTTTCTCACACATTCCTGTAAATCCAGTAAAAGCTCAGGCTTTTCTGAAGTGTGTTTCAGACCTGGAGTCTTCAGTGGTAATCATGCCAGTTCCTCTTCAGGAACAAGGTTTGGGGTTTTATTCAAACCTATTCATTGTACCAAATAAAGAAAATTTGTTCAGGCCAGTTCTGGATCTGAAAATTTTGAATCGTTATGTAAGAGTACCAACTTTCAAGATGGTGACTATAAGGACTATTCAGCCTTTTGTTCAGCAAGGACATTATATGTCCACAATAGACTTGCAGGATGCATACCTTCATATTCCGATTCATCCAGAACATTATCAGTTTCTGAGATTCTCTTTTCTAGACAAGCATTAACAATTTGTTGCTCTTCCATTTGGCCTAGCAACAGCTCCAAGAATCTTTTCAAAGGTTCTGGGTGCCCTACTATCTGTAATCAGAGAACAGGGTATTGCGGTGTTTCCTTATTTGGACGATATCTTGGTACTAGCTCAGTCTTTACATACTGCAGAATCTCACACGAATCAACTAGTGTTGTTTCTTCGGAAACATGGTTGGAGGATCAATTTACCAAAAAGTTTCTTGATTCCTCAGACAAGGGCCACCTTTTTAGGTTTGCAGATAGATTCAGTGTCCATGACTCTGTCTCTAACAGACATGAGACGTTTAAAATTGGTTGCAGCCTGCCGGCACCTTCAGTCTCAGTCATTCCCTTCAGTGGCTATGTGCATGGAAGTTTTAGGTCTCATGACTGCAGCATCGGACGCAATCCCCTTTGCTCGTTTTCACATGAGACCTCTACAGCTTTGTATGCTGAATCAATGGTGCAGGGATTATACAAAGATATCACAATTAATATCCTTGAATCCCAATGTACGACACTCTCTGACATGGTGGATAGATCACCATCGTTTGGTTTAAGGGGCTTCTTTTGTTCGCCCAACCTGGACTGTGATCACAACAGATGCGAGTCTTTCAGGTTGGGGAGCCGTTTGGGGGTCTCTGACAGCACAAGGGGTTTGGAAATCTCAAGAGGCGAGATTACCAATAAATATTTTAGAACTCTGTGCAATTCTCAGGACTCTTCAGTTCTGGCCTCTGCTAAAGAGAGAACCGTTCATTTGTTTTCAGACAGACAATATCACAACTGTGGCTTATGTCAATCATCAGGGTGGGACTCACAGTCCCCAAGCTATGAAAAAAGTATCTCGGATACTTGCTTGGGCGGAATCCAGCTCCTGTCTAATCTCTGCGGTGCATATCCCAGGTGTAGACAATTGGGAGGCGGATTATCTAAGCCGCCAGACTTTACATCCAGAGGAGTGGTCTCTCCATCCAGATGTGTTTTCTCAGATTGTTCAGATGTGGGGGCTTCCAGAGATAGATCTCATGGCCTCTCATCTAAACAAGAAACTTCCCAGATACCTGTCCAGGTCCAGGGATGTTCAGGCGGAAGCAGTGGATGCGCTGACAGTTCCTTGGTGTTATCAACCTGCTTACATCTTCCCGCCTCTAGTTCTTCTTCCAAGAGTGATTTCCAAAATCATCATGGAACAGTCTTTTGTGTTGCTGGTGGCTCCAGCGTGGCCACACAGGTTTTGGTATGCGGTTCTGTTTCGGTTGTCCAGTTGCCCGCCTTGGCCACTTCCGTTACGGCCCGACCTACTATCTCAAGGTCCGTTTTTCCATCAGGATCTCAAATCATTAAATTTGAAGGTATGGAAATTGAACGCTTAGTTCTAAGTCATAGAGGTTTCTCTGATTCAGTGATTAATACTATTTTACAAGCTCGTAAATCTGTCTCTAGGAAGATTTATTATAGAGTTTGGAAGGCTTACATTTCATGGTGTTCTTCTCATAAATTCTCCTGGCATTCTTTTAGAATTCCTAGAATTTTGCAGATTCTTCAGGATGGTCTGGATAACGGTTTGTCTGCAAGTTCCTTGAAAGGACAAATCTCTGCTCTTTCTGTTTTATTTCACAGAAAAATTGCTATACTTCCTGATATACACTGTTTTGTACAGGCTTTAGCTCGTATTAAGCCTGTCATTAAGTCAATTTCTCCTCCTTGGAGTCTTAATTTGGTTCTGAGGGCTTTACAGGCTCCTCCATTTGAACCTGTGCATTCATTGGACATTAAACTACTTTCTTGGAAAGTGTTGTTCCTTTTGGCTATCTCTTCTGCTAGAAGAGTTTCTGAGCTATCTGCTCTTTCTTGTGAGTCTCCTTTTCTGATTTTTCATCAGGATAAGGCAGTTTTGCAGACTTCTTTTCAATTTCTACCTAAGCTTGTGAATTCTAACAACATTAGTAGAGAAATTGTTGTCCCTTCTTTATGTCCTAATCCTAAGAATTCTTTGGAGAGATCCTTACATTCTTTGGATGTGGTAAGAGCTTTGAAATAGTATGTGGAAGCTACTAAAAATTTCAGGAAAACTTCTGGTCTATTTGTTTTATTTTCTGGTCCTAGGAAAGGTCAGAAAGCTTCTGCTGTTTCCTTGGCTTCTTGGTTGAAACTTTTGATTCATCAAGCTTATTTGGAGTCGGGTCAAACCCGATGGGCTTTTAAGAATGAAGCTTCAGTCGATCAGATTTGCAAAGCAGCCACTTGGTCCTCTTTGCATACATTTACTAAATTCTACCATTGTGATGTATTTGTTTCTTCGGAAGCAGTTTTTGGTAGAAAAGTTCTTGAGGCAACTGTTTGATTCTTCTGCTTTTTTGATTTAAGTTTTTTCTTTCAAAAGTGAAAATTAAACTTATTTTTGGGTTGTGGATTATTTTCTCAGCGGAATATGGCTGTTTTTGTTTTAGTCCCTCCCTCTCTAGTGACTCTTGAGTGGAAGACTCCACATCTTGGGTATTGATATCCCATATGTCACTAGCTCATGGACTCTTGCCAATTACATGAAAGAAAACATAATTTATGTAAGAACTTACCTGATAAATTCATTTCTTTCATATTGGCAAGAGTCCATGAGGCCCACCCTTTTTTTATGGTGGTTATGATTTTTTGTATAAAGCACAATTATTTCCAAATTTCCTTTGTTGATGCTTTCTACTCCTTTCTTTATCACCCCACTGCTTGGCTATTCGTTAAACTGAATTGTGGGTGTGGTGAGGGGTGTATTTATAGGCATTTTGAGGTTTGGGAAACTTTGCCCCTCCTAGTAGCATTGTATATCCCATATGTCACTAGCTCATGGACTCTTGCCAATATGAAAGAAATGAATTTATCAGGTAAGTTCTTACATAAATTATGTTTTTCCTTCTCTGATGAGGATATATCTGGTTCAAAAGATCCTGCCTCGGATATTGACACTGACGAAAATTTGTTTAAAATGGAGTATATTCGTTCTCTGTTAAAAGAAGTGTTGATTACATTGGATATGGAGGAAACCAGTCCTCTTGATATTAAAACTAGTAAACATTTAAATTCTGTTTATAAACCTCCTGTGGTTATTCCAGAGTTGTTTGCCAGTTCCTGATGCTATTTCTGATATGAATTCCAAGGAATGGAATAGGCCTGGTACTTCTTTTATTCCTTCTTCAAGGTTTAAAAATTGTACCCTTTGCCAGCCGATTCTTTAGAGTTTTAGGAAAAGATCCCCAAAGTTGATGGGGCTATTTCTAGGAAAGCCTATTTATATGCTGGTCATCTTCTCAGGCCTGCAATTTCTTTGGCTGATGTTGCAACTGCATCAACTTTTTAGTTGGAACATTTAGCGCAGCAAGAATTGGATTCTGATTTGTCTAGCATTGTTCGTTTACTTCAACATGCTAATCATTTTATCTGTGATGCTATTTTTGATATCATCAAAATTTATGTTAAATCTGTGTCTTTAGCTAGAAGAGCTTTGTGTCTTATATCTTGGAATGCTGACATGACTTCTAAGTCCCGATTGCTATCTCTTTCTTTCCAAGGTAATACGTTATTTGGTTCTCAGTTGGATTCAATAATTTCAACTGTCACTGGGGGGAAGGGAGTTTTTTTTGCCTCAGGATTAAAGACCTAATGGTATATCTAAAGCTTCTTACCATTTTCGTTCCTTTCGACAAAATAAGGAACAGAAATCTAATCCATCCCCCAAAGAATCTGTTTCCAATTGGAATCCTTCCTCAAATTGGAATAAGTCCAAGCAATTTAAGAGATTTAAGCCAGCCCCCAAGTCCGCATGAAGATGCGGCCCTCATTCCAGCTCATCTGGTGGGGGGCAGATTAAGATTTTTCAAAGATGTTTGGATCAATTCAGTCCAAAATCAATGGATTCAGAGTATTGTCTCTCAGGGGTACAGAATAGGATTCAGAGTAAGACCGCCTGTGAGAAGATTTTTTCTCACGCATTCCAGCAAACCCAGTAAAGGCTCAGGCTTTCCTGAAGTGTGTTTCAGACCTGGAGTTATCAGGGTTAATCATGCCAGTTCATTCAGACCAGTTTTGGATCTAAAGATTTTGAATCGATATGTAAGAGTACCAACTTTCAAAATGGTGACTATAAGGATTATTCTGCGATTTGTTCAGCAAGGGCATTATATGTCCACAATAGACTCACAGGATGCATATCTTCATATTCCAATTCATCCAGATCACTATCCGTTCCTGAGATTCTCTTTTCTAGACAAGCATTACCAATTTGTTGCTCTTCCTTTTGGCCTAGCGACAGCTCCAAGAATCTTTTCAAAGGTACTCGGTGCCCTACTCTCTGTAATCAGAGAGCGGCATATTGCAGTGTTTCCTTATTTGGACGATATCTTGGTACTTGCTCAGTCTTTACGTTCTGCAGAATCTCACACAAATCAACTAGTGTTGTTTCTTCAAAGACATGGTTGGAGGATCAATTTACCAAAAAGTTTTTTTTTATTTCTCAGACAAGGTTAACCTTTTTAGGTTTTCAGATAGATTCAGTGTCCATGACTCTGTCTCTAACAGACAAGAGATGATTAAAATTGGTTTCAGCTTGTCAGAACCTTCAGTCTCAATCAATCCCTTCAGTGGCTATGTGCATGGAAGTTTTAGGTCTCATGACTGCAGCATCGGACGCGATCCCCTTTGCTCATTTTCATATGAGACCTCTCCAGCTTTGTATGCTGAACCAATGGTGCAGGGATTATACAAGGATATCACAATTAATATCCTTAAATTCCAATGTTCGACTCTCTCTGACTTGGTGGTTAGATCACCATTGTATGATTCTAGGGGCCTCTTTCGTTTGTCCAACCTGGACTGTGATCACAACAGATGCAAGTCTTTCAGGTTGGGGGGTTTGGAAATCTCAAGAGACGAGATTACCAAAAAATATTTTGGAACTCCGTGCGATTCTCAGGGCTTTTTAGTTTTGGTCTCTGTTGAAGAGAGAACCGTTCATTTGTTTTCAGACAGACAATATCACAACTGTGGCTTATGTCAATCATCAGGGTGGGACTCACAGTCCTCAAGCTATGAAAGAAGTATCTTGGATACTTGTCTGGGCGGAATCCAGCTTCTATCTAATTTCTGCGGTTCATATCCCAGGTATAGACAATTGGGAAGCGGATTACCTCAGTCATCAGACTTTACATCCAGGGGAGTGGTTTCTCCTCCCAGAGGTGTTTTCTCAAGTTGTTCAGATGTGGGGGTCTTCCAGAAATAGATCTGATGGCATCTCATCTAAACAAGAAACTTCCCAGGTACCTGTCCAGGTCCAGGGATCCTCAGGCGGAAGCAGTGGATGCGTTGACACTTCCTTGGTGTTATCATCCTGCTTATATTTTCCCGTCTAGTTCTTCTTCCAAGAGTGATCTCCAAAATCATCATGGAGCAATCATTTGTGCTGCTAGTGACTCCAGCATGGCCACACAGGTTTTGGTATGCGGATGTTGTGCGGATGTCCAGTTGCCAACCATGGTCACTTCCATTAAGGCCAGACCTTATATCTCAAGGTCCGTTTTTCCATGAGGATCTCAAATCATTAAATTTGAAGGTATGGAAATTGAACGCTTAGTGCTTAGTCATAGAGGTTTCTCTGCCTCCGTGATTAATACTATGTTACAAGCTCGTAAATCTGTTTCTAGAAAGATTTATTATCGAGTTTGGAAGACTTACGTTTCATAGTGTTCGTCTCATAAATTTTCTTGGTATTCTTTTAGAATTCCTTGAATTTTACAGTTTCTTCAGAATGGTTTGGATAAAGGTTTGTCTGCAAAACACAGAAAAATTGCTAAGCTTCCTGATATTCACTGTTTTGTACAGGCTTTGGTTCATATCAAGCCTGTCATTAAATAAATCTTTCTTTCTTGGAGTCTTAATTTGGTTTTGAAGGCTTTACAGGCTCTTCCATTTGAGCCTATGCATTCTTTGGACATTAAACTACTTTCTTGGAAAGTGTTGTTCCTTTTGACCATCTCTTCTGCTAGAAGAGTTTCTGAGCTATCTGCTCTTTCTTGTGAGTCTCCTTTTCTGATTTTTCATCAGGATAAGGCAGTTTTGCAGACTTCTTTTCAATTTTTACCTAAGGTTGTGAATTCTAACAACATTAGTAGAGAAATTGTTGTCCCTTCTTTATGTCCTAATCCTAAGAATTCTTTGGAGAGATCCTTACATTCTTTGGATGTGGTAAGAGCTTTGAAATAGTATGTGGAAGCTACTAAAGTTTTCAGGAAGACTTCTAGTCTATTTGTTAGCTTTTCTGGTTCCAGTAAAGGTCAGAAGGCTTCTGCCGTTTTCTTGGCTTCGTGGTTAAAGCTTTTGATTCTTCAAGCTTATTTGGAGTCGGGTCAAGCCCCGCCTCAGAGAATTACAGCTCATTCTACTAAATCAGTCTCCTGGGCTTTTAAGAATGAAGCTTCAGTTCATCCGATTTGCAAAGCTGCAACTTGGTCTTCTTTGCATACTTTTACTAAATTCTATCATTTTGATGTATTTGCTTCTTCGGAAGCAGTTTTTGGTAGAGAAGTTCTTCAGGCAGCTGTTTCAGTTTGATTCTTCTGATTTCAGTTTTTTCTTTTCATTTATGAGACTAAATTTATGTTTTGGGTTGTGGATTAATTTTTTTCAGCGGAAAATGGCTGTTTTTATTTTTATCCCTCCCTCTCTAGTGACTCTTGCGTGGAGTTCCACTTCTTGGGGATTGCTCTCCCATATGTTACTAGCTCATGGACTCTTGCCAATTACATGAAAGAAAACATAATGTATGTAAGAACTTACCTGATAAATGAGGTCCACCCTTTTGATGGTGGTTACTATTTTTTTGTATAAATCACAATTATTCCAAATTCCTTTGTTGATGCTTTTTACTCCTTTCTTATCACCCCACTACTTGGCTATTCGTTAAACTGAATTGTGGGTGTGGTGAGGGGGTGTATTTATAGGCATTTTGAGGTTTGGGAAACTTTGCGCCTCCTGGTAGGATTTTATATCCCATACGTCACTAGCTCATGGACTCTTGCCAATATGAAAGAAATTAATTTATCAGGTAAGTTCTTACATAAAAAAACACCAGAGAGCAGTGAATAGTTGCAGATTGACAGGGTCTCTATTCACATACCTGAAAGCAGAGGCGAGAGAATAGGGTTAGCTTGATGTAGTGTGCAATTCTTCAGCAGATGTCAATAGGCAGCATGTTGTCTTAATAAGCAGCACTGTGCTGAGTAGTGAGTGCAGTTCTTGTATAATTCTATTGCTAGTGCCTCACTTATAAAATGTTCACTTTGAAAATGTGAACATATGTTATAGCAATGCACATCACTGTGCAATGCACATCTCAGACTGGTGTTCCCAATAGTTCCTGTCCCAATTCAGGAGCGGGGTCTGGGGTTCTACTCCAATCTGTTTGTGGTTCCCAAAAAAGAGGGAACCTTCAGACAAATTTTAGATCTCAATAGTCTTAACAAATTCCTATTCGTTCTATTCTTCCTTTGGTTCAAGAGGGTCAATTTATGACAACGGTAGATTTAAAGGACGCATACTTGCATGTTCCCCTACACAGGGACCATCACAGATTTCTGAGTTTGGATTCCTAGAATTTTGTCTTTTCTCCAAGAGGGTCTGGAGAAAGATTTATCGACAAGCTCCCTAAAGGGTCAAATATCTGCCTTGTCTATTTTGTTACATAAAAGTCTGGCGGATTTCCCTGACGTGCAAACGTTTTGTCAGGCATTGTTCAGGATCAGGCCTGTGTTTAAGCTGGTTACTCCTCCCTGGAATCTTAACTTAGTTCTTAAAGTTCTTCAACAGGCTCCGTTTGAGCCAATGCATTCCTTAGATATTAAGTTGTTATCTTGAAAAGTTTTGTTTCTTGTTGCTATTTCATCTGCTCGAAGAGTTTCAGAGCTCTCGGCATTACAGTATGAGTCTCCTTACCTTATTTTTCATGCGGATAAGGTAGTTTTGCGTACTAAGTTAGGGTTTCTCCCTAAAGTGGTTTCAGATCGGAACATTAATCAGGAGATTGTTGTTCCTTCCTTGTCCTAAACCACCTTCTCAGAAAGAACGTCTGCTACACAATCTAGACGTGGTGCGGGCATTGAAATTCTATTTACAGTTGACTAAGGATTTTCGTCAGTCTCTTTGTGGTTTTCTCGGGGAAACGTAAGAGGCAGAAAGCTACGGCTACTTCTCTTTCTTTGTGGCTGAAGAGTATCATTCGCTTTGCCTATGAAACTGCTGGACAGCAGCCTCCTGAGAGAGTTACGGCTCATTCTACAAGGGCTTTTTCCTCTTTCTGGGCATTCAAAAATGAAGTTTCTGTGGAACAGATTTGCAAGGCTGCAACTTGGTCCTCTCTTCACACTTTTTCAAAATTCTATAAATTTGACACTTTTGCCTCGACTGAGGCCTCTTTTGGGAGAAAGGTTCTTCAAGCAGTGGTGCCTTCCGTTTAGGTCCCCTGTCTTGTCCCTCCCTTATCATCTGTGTACTCTAGCTTGGGTATTGATTCCCAATAGTAAATAGATTATCCGTGGACTCACCTTGTCATTAGAAAGAAAACAAAATTTATGCTTACCTGATAAATGACACAGTGAGTCCACGGCCCGCCCTGTTTGCTTAAGACAGGTTTTGTGGGTATGTTATAAACTTCAGACACCTCTGCACCTTGTTGCTTCCTTTCTCTCCATTGCTTCGGCGGTCGAATGACTGGGGTTGGAGGGAAGGGAGCTGATATACAACAGCTTTACTGTGGTTCTCTTTGCCGCCTCCTGCTGTGCAGGAGTGATATTCCCAATAGTAATTAGATGATCCGTGGACTCACTGTGTCAAGAAATACATTTATGAGGTAAACATAAATTTTGTTTTTGAAAAAAAAGTTTTTAAAGCTGATAAGTATTTGTCTTGCTGTGTATACCGAGATATGATAAGGAGTATTTCTTTCTAATGACACGGTGAGTCCACGGATCATCATCAATTACTGTTGGGAATATCACTCCTGGCCAGCAGGAGGAGGCAAAGAGCACCACAGCAAAGCTATTAAATATCACTCCCCTACCAACAATACCCCAGTCATTCTCTTTTCCTGTAGTGCGAGGAGGAGGTGAAGTTTAGGTGTCTGGTGAGTTTTCTTCAATCAAGATTTTTTTTTTTTAGCAAAGTAAGCTTACTTTGTTCTTTTCTGTGGTCTAGCCTAGTCTCTTAAGTAGGGCCTAGACTCTTCAGTAGGGCAGTGGTGGCTTTTGAGCACTTGAGAACTTGTGAGGTACAATCCTCACTGCGTTTTCTCAAGAATCTGCTGCCCTATCTAGAAAACCTGAATTGGTTTACTCAGTTTTTCTCTCTTCACAAGTCCATGTGAGCTGCTGCACCCTCTCAAACCAGGTGAGCTGTCTTGCTGCAGGACAGCACTTTCAGGTAAGTGCCATTTTAATTTTCCTTTGCAAGGAGATTGCTGGCACTTGTTACAGCTAAAAGCTGTCTTATTTAATATGGGACTTTATTAAACCTTCATGTTTGGGGTTTCTTTTAGGCAGTTTGGGCTTTGAGACTGTGAGGTGATTTATGGTGGCTCAGTGTGTTATAGTAGTTTTTATACTTTAACTTTTGGTCATGGAGATTACTCTGCTCTGTATTTGAAAAGGGGATTGTTTCTTCTGTGAGGGCAGTCACTCTGTGAGCTGCAGGACAGGTAGGCACCTCAGTAAAGCTACTGAGGTGTATAGGTAGCCTGAGGTCTATTTGGTTTGTTGTGTTAACACAAATTTCTATTTAAAGACACAGTACACCTTTATTTTTTATCTTCAAATAAATAATTTTTACACTTTATCCTTCTTCTCAAGCGTCCCAACTTTTTCAGTTTCCACATACAGTGCTCTGTGTTTCCTCTTGCAATTCTGTAGGATTTTCTCTACAAGACATTGCTTCCCAGGTATCTGAGGCCTTGTCAGCTTTCCCTATGTTGCAGGGAAGGCATAAATGGAAATTTAAGGAAACAGCAGGGTTTCTGATCAAGTTCTGGCTATCCAGAGTGTCTCTTCCCATAAGCCTGAGGAAGAAGACATGTCAGTAGCATCTGAGGGGGAAATCTCAGACTCAGTGTATTTCCTTCTTCTGATGCTGAAGTGGTATCCTTCAGATTTAAAATAGAACACCTTCGCTTTGGCTACTTTGGACAACTCCGACACAACTATCGTAGTCAATCCTAAAAAGTCTAGTAAATTGAACAAATACTTTGATGTTCCCTCCGCGGTGGAGGTTTTTCTGGTTCCTGACCGTGCTGCAGAGATTATTGCTCGAGAATGGAAAAGACCTGGTATTCCCTTTTCTCCATCTCCTATTTTTAAGAAGATGTTTCCTATAGCGGATTCTATTAGAGAGTCGTGGCAGATGGTTCCTAAGGTAGAAGGAGCGATCTCCACTTTGGCCAAGAGGACTACTATTCCCATAGAGGATAGTTGTTCTTTTAAAGAGCCAATGGATACAAAATTGGAGGCTTTACTAAAAAAAGATGTATGTTCACCACAGTCTACAATGGCAACCTGCGGTGTGTATCACCACTGTTACCAGTGCTGCAGCTTACTGGTTTGATGCGTTGTCTGAATCTCTTCAGACGGATACGCCTTTTGATGAGATCCAGGGCAGGATTAATGCTCTCAAGTTAGCCAATTCCTTTATTACAGATGCTTCTTTACAGGTGATTAAACTGAGAACCAAAATTTCTGGTTTTGTGGTCCTAGCCCGCATGGGCCTTGTGGTTGAAGTCCTGGTCTGCGGATGTTTCATCTAAATCTAAGCTCATGGCTATTCCTTACATGGGTAAGACCTTGTTTGGACCTGGTTTGGTGGAAATTATCTCAGATATTACTGGAGGGAAGGGTTCTTTTCCTCCTCAAGATAAAAAGAATAAGCAGAAGGGACGTCCAAATAATTTTCGTTCCTTTTGTAACTTTAAAGGCAAGTCTTCCTCCCCTTCCTCCAAGCAAGATTTAGCCAAGCCTTCCTGGAAGCCCAGTTTAGTCCTGGAATAAGGGAAAGCAATATAAAAAGCCTTCAGCTGATTCCAAGTCAGCATTAAGGGTTGGCCCCCAATCTGGGAGCGTAGCTTGTAGGGGGCAGACTCTTTTTTCCCAGGCTTGGATAAAAGAAGTACCGGATCCCTGGGCGGTGGACATTGTATCCCAGGGATACAAAATAGACTTCTAATCTTTTCCACTCAGAGGCAGGTTTCTCCTCTCCAGATTATCTGTAGACCATATAAAAAGAGAGGCGTTTTTACATTGTCTCAAGGACCTTGCCGCCCTGGGGGTAATAGTTCCAGTTCCCTTTCAGGAAAGGCGTCTGGGATTTTACTCAAATCTGTTCGTAGTTCCCAAAAAGTAGGGGACTTTGCGACCAATCCTAGATCTAAAATGTTTAAACAAGTTTCTCAGAGTGCCATCCTTCAAGATGGAGACTTTACGCTCCATTCTTCCCTTGGTACAAGAGGGTCAGTTCATGACAACCATAGACTTAAAGGATGCAAACTTTCATGTTCCCATTCACAGGGACCATCACAAGTTTCTGAGATTCGCCTTTTTGGACAATCGTTTCCAGTTTGTGGCCCTTCCATTCAGCCTTGCCCCAACTCCCAGAATTTTTAGCTGTGCTTCGATCTCAGGACATTGCAGTGGCACCTTATCTGGACGACATTCTGGTTCTGGTGCCATCTTTTCAACAAGCAGAATCTCATACAGAGATCTTGTTGTCTTTTCTTCGATCCCACGGATGGCAGGTGAATTGGGAAAAAAGTTCTCTGGTTCCAGCTACAAGGGTCATATTTTTGGGGATCATAATAGACTCCCTGTTAATGAAGATTTTTCTGACGGAGGTCAGAAAAAGAAAGATTTTCGACTCTTGTTTTGCCCTTCAGTCCTCTCCACGGCCGTCAGTGGCTCAATGTATGGAGGTAATCGGTCTGATGGTGGCTTCCATGGACATTATTCCGTTTGCTCAGTTCCATCTCAGACCTCTGCAATTATGCATGCTCAGACAATGGAACGGGGACTATATGGACCTGTCTCCACGTGCCGATCAAGATCAGGCATCAATAGACTCTCTTCCGTGGTGGCTTTCTCAGGATCATCTCTCGCAGAGTACTTGCTTCCGCAGACCCTCCTGGGTGATTGTGACCATGGATGCCAGCCTTCTAGGTTGGGGAGCAGTATGGGGCTCATTGAAGGCTCAGGGCTTAAGGACCCAGGAGGAGTCAGTCCTGCCCATGAACATCTTGAAGCTGAGAGCAATCTTCAATGCTCTTCTGGCCTGGCATCATTTAGCCTTAGCCTGGTTGATCAATTTCAAGTTGGACAACTTAACCTTGGTGGCCTACATCAACCACCAGGGGGGAACTCGGGGTTCCTTGGCCATGATAGAGGTGGCCATGATAGAGGTGGCCCACAGCTGCTGTCTTTCTGCGATCCACATCCCAGGAGTGGACAATTGGGAAGCGGATATTCTGAGCAGACAGACTTTTCATCCCGGGGAGTGGGAACTTCATTCGGATGTGTTTTCCAGCTTGACCCTCAAGTGCGGGCAGCCGGAGTTGGATCTCATGGCTTTTTGTCAGAATGCCAAACTTCCGATATACGGCTCGAGGTCAAGAGATCCGCAGGCATTTCTGATCGATGCTCTGGCAGTTCCTTGGAACTTCAGTTTAACATACCTGTTTCCTCCATTCTCTCCCCTTCCAAGAGTCATTGCTCAAATCAAGCAGGAGAGGGCATCTGTAATTCTCATAGCCCCGGCGTGACCTTGCAGTATTTGGTATGCAGACCTAGTGGAAATGTCATCATTTCCACTTTGGAGACTGCCTCTGAGGAAGGACCTTCTGCTTCAGGGTCCCTTCCTTCATCTAAATCTTGTTTCTCTGAAGCTGACTGCTTGGAGTTTGAACGCTTAGTTTTATCTAAGTGTGGATTTTCAGAGTCGGTCATTGAGACATTGATTTAGGCTCGTAAGCCTGTGACTCACAGGATTTACCATGAGATCTGCCGTAAATACTTGTATTGGTGTGAATCCAAAGGATACTCTTGGAGTAGAGTAAGGATTCCTAGGATTTTGTCCTTTCTCCAGGATGGTCTGGAGAAGGGTTTGTCTGCAAGTACTCTAAAGGGTCAGATTTCGGCATTGTCCATTTTGTTACATACGCGTTTGACGGATGTGCCAGACATGTAATCATTTTGTCAGGCCTTGGTTAGAATTCAGCCTGTGTTTAAACATGTTACTCCTCCATGGAGTCTAAACCTTGTTCTTAACGTTTTACAACAGGCTCCGTTTCAGCCTATGCATTCTTTAGATATTACGATGTTATCTTGGAAAGTTTTTTTTTCTTGTTGCTATTTCCTCTGCTCTGTGAGATTCTGAACTCTCTGCTTTACAGTGTGATTCCCCTTATCTTATATTTTACTCTGATAAGATGGTTCTGCATACTAAGTTTGGTTTCCTGCCCAAATAATATTAATGAGGAAATCGTTGTTCATTCTTTGAGTCCTAATCCTTCTTCTCACAAAGAACACTTGTTGCATAATCTGGATGTTGTGCGAGCGCTAAAATTTTATTTGTAGGAAACTAAGGACTTTCGTCAGTCTTCTGCATTGTTTGTTTGCTTTTCTGAAAAACGCAAGAGTCGGAAAGCTACGGCTACTTCACTTTCCTTTTGGCCGAAGAGCGTTATTCGCTTGGCATATGAGACTGCTGGATAGCAACCTCCTGAGAAAATCACAGCTCATTCCACAAGGGCTGTTTCTTCTTCCTGGACCTTCAAAAATGAAGCTTCTGTGGAACAGATTTGCACACTTTTTCCAAATTCTACAAATTCGATACTTTTGCCTTGGCTGAGGCTTCTTTTGAGAGAAAGGTTCTTCAAACAGTGGTGCCTTCTATTTAGGTTCCTGTCTTGTCCCTCCCTTATCATCTGTGTCCTCTGGCTTGGGTATTGGTTCTCAACAGTAATTGATGATGATCTGTGGACTCACCGTGTCATTAGAAAGAAAACAAAATTTATGCTTACCTGATGATAAATTTCTTTCTTGACATGGTGAGTCCACGGCCCGCCCAGTATTCAGACCGTTTCTTTTTATATAAACCTCAGGCACCTCTGCACCTTGTGTTACTTCCTTTCTCTCCTTTCCCTTTGGTTGAATGACTGGGGGATTGTGGGTTGGGGAGTGATATTTAACGTTTTGTTGTGGTGCTCTTTGCCTCCTCCTGGCCAGGAGGGATTTTCCCAACAGTAATTGATGATGATGATGATCCGTGAACTCACAGTGTCAAGAAACAAATAAATTTCAGGTAAGCATAAATTTTGTTTTTGTGTAAATATAGAATTAGGTGTTTTCTCTCTGGAAGCTCAACCCGTTTAATTGTGTTGTGGTTTCAATTAATAGAAACAGCTATTTTATATACCTAAATATACTTACATACTGTGTTACTGATTGTTTGACAATATGATCCATCATATACATACTTAAAACATACATGACACAAATGTTGTAATCTGATTTCTACATTTTTTGAGGCCTGATTTTCTCAAATCCTTTATTTTCTTTTTTTTTTAAAGTAAATTTAAAAGTAAAAAAACTAACAAGAAAACATGAAAAATAAAATAAGCTGCTCGTACGTACTAATTTTTTAAAGTAAATTTAAAAGTAAAAAAAACTAACAAGAAAACATGAAAAATAAAATAAGCTGCTCGTACGTACTAATTATAACATGGTGAGTTAATATTACTTTACAGTGGCCTAGTGGTTGCATGTGGTATACAGCCTATGGAATGAATTTGGGCTACATGCACACAGCAGTTTTAATACTGTTTACTCACTGCTGGTTTAAAACATGCAAGCATAAAGCAAAAACTGTGATCTAATATCAAATTATCATTAAAGGGGCATTTTTTTATCACTATTGGGCAGTATGTGCTTAATTAGCAAGGGGAGAAACTGACTTACCTGTTCTAAAGCCACTCTTCACTCCATTCTGTACCTCAAAGCAATCCACCATTCTTTCTTCATAGAACCCCGTAGTCAGTCTTTCGGCCCCTCACCATTAAAACAGCGTCACATTCTTGCTATATAATCACAGCCTGCTCAGTCTCGCCATTCACTTTATCCACTACATCAATCAGGAGGACTGTGTTTAAACAGCAAGCCTAATATGCTTTTCTTTCATGTAAAAAGAGTCCATGAGCTAGTGACGTATGGGATATACATTCCTACCAGGAGGGGCAAAGTTTCCCAAACCTCAAAATTCCTATAAATACACCCCTCACCACACCCACAAATCAGTTTTACAAACTTTGCCTCCTATGGAGGTGGTGAAGTAAGTTTGTGCTAGATTCTACGTTGATATGCGCTCCGCAGCAGGTTGGAGCCCGGTTTTCCTCTCAGCGTGCAGTGAATGTCAGAGGGATGTGAGGAGAGTATTGCCTATTTGAATTCAATGATCTCCTTCTACGGGTTCTATTTCATAGGTTCTCTGTTATCGGTCGTAGAGATTCATCTCTTACCTCCGTTTTCAGATCGACGATATACTCTTATATATACCATTACCTCTGCTGATTCTCGTTTCAGTACTGGTTTGGCTTTCTACTACATGTAGATGAGTGTTCTGGGGTAAGTAAGTCTTATTTTTTGTGACACTCTAAGCTATGGTTGGGCACTTTTATATAAAGTTCTAAATATATGTATTCAAACATTTATTTGCCTTGACTCAGGATGTTCAACGTTCCTTATTTCAGACAGTCAGTTTCATATTTGGGATAATGCATAGGAATAAATCAATTTTTTTCTTACCTTAAAATTTGACTTTTTTCCCTGTGGGCTGTTAGGCTCGCGGGGGCTGAAAATGCTTCATTTTATTACGTCATTCTTGGCGCTGACTTTTTTGGCGCAAATTTTTTTTTCTGTTTCTGGCGTCATACGTGTCGCCGGAAGTTGCGACATTTTTTGACGTTTTTTTTTTGCGCCAAAAGTGTCGGCGTTCCGGATGTGGCATCATTTTTTGCGCCAAAAGCATTTAGGTGCCAAATAATGTGGGCGTCTTTTTTGGCGCTAACAAAAATATGGGCGTCAGTATTGTCTCCACATTATTTAAGTCTCATTATTTATTGCTTCTGGTTGCTAGAAGCTTGTTCACTGGCATTTTTTTCCCATTCCTGAAACTGTCATTTAAGGAATTTGATCAATTTTGCTTTATATGTTGTTTTTTCTATTACATATTGCAAGATGTCCCAGATTGACACTGAGTCAGAAGATACTTCTGGAAAAACGCTGCCTGGTGCTGGATCTACCAAAGTTAAGTGTATCTGCTGCAAACTTGTGGTATCTGTTCCTCCAGCTGTTGTTTGTAATGAATGTCATGACAAACTTGTTAATGCAGATATTTCCTTTAGTAATGTTACATTACCTGTTGCTGTTCCGTCAACATATAATACTCAGAGTGTTCCTGATAACATAAGAGATTTTGTTTCTAAATCCATTAAGAAGGCTATGTCTGTTATCCCTCCTTTTAGTAAACGTAAAAGGTCTTTTAAAACTTCTCATTTTTCAGATGAATTTTTAAATGAACATCATCATTCTGTTTCTGATAATGGTTCCTCTGGTTCAGAGGATTCTGTCTCAGAGGTTGATGCTGATAAATCTTCATATTTATTTAAAATGGAATTTATTCGTTCCTTACTTAAAGAAGTCTTAATTGCATTAGAAATAGAGGATTCTGGTCCTCTTGATACTAAATCTAAACGTTTAAATAAGGTTTTTAAATCTCCTGTAGTTATTCCAGAAGTTTTTCCTGTCCCTGATGCTATTTCTGAAGTAATCTCCAGGGAATGGAATAATCTGGGTAATTCATTTACTCCTTCTAAACGTTTTAAGCAATTATATCCTGTGCCATCTGACAGATTAGAATTTTGGGACAAAATCCCTAAAGTTGATGGGGCTGTCTCTACTCTTGCTAAACGTACTACTATTCCTACGGCAGATAGTACTTCCTTTAAGGATCCTTTAGATAGGAAGATTGAATCCTTTCTAAGAAAAGCTTATTTATGTTCAGGTAATCTTCTTAGACCTGCTATATCTTTAGCGGATGTTGCTGCAGCTTCAACTTTTTGGTTAGAAGCTTTAGCGCAACAAGTAACAGATCATAATTCTCATAGCATTGTTAATCTTCTTCAACATGCTAATAACTTTATTTGTGATGCCATCTTTGATATCATTAGAGTTGTTGTCAGGTATATGTCTCTAGCTATTTTAGCTAGAAGAGCTTTATGGCTTAAAACTTGGAATGCTGATATGTCTTCTAAGTCAACTTTGCTTTCCCTTTCTTTCCAGGGTAATAAATTATTTGGTTCTAAGTTGGATTCTATTATCTCAACTGTTACTAGAGGGAAAGGAACTTTTTTACCACAGGATAAAAAGTCTAAAGGTAAATTTAGGTCTAATAATCTTTTTCGTTCCTTTCATCACAATAAGAAACAAAAGCCTGATCCTTCACCCACAGGAGCGGTATCAGTTTGGAAACCATCTCCAGTCTGGAATAAATCCAAGCCTTTCAGAAAATCAAAGCCAGCTCCCAAGTCCACATGAAGGTGCGGCCCTCATTCCAGCCCAGCTGGTAGGGGGCAGATTACGATTTTTCAAAGAAATTTGGATCAATTCAATTCACAATCTTTGGATTCAAAACATTGTGTCAGAAGGGTACAGAATTGGCTTCAAGATAAGGCCTCCTGCAAAGAGATTTTTTCTTTCCCGTGTCCCAGTAAATCCAGCGAAGGCTCAAGCATTTCTGAAATGTGTTTCAGATCTAGAGTTGGCTGGAGTAATTATGCCAGTTCCAGTTCTGGAACAGGGGCTGGGGTTTTATTCAAATCTCTTCATTGTACCAAAGAAGGAGAATTCCTTCAGACCAGTTCTGGATCTAAAAATATTGAATCGTTATGTAAGGATACCAACATTCAAAATGGTAACTATAAGGACTATCCTGCCTTTTGTTCAGCAAGGGCATTATATGTCCACAATAGATTTACAGGATGCATATCTGCATATTCCGATTCATCCAGATCACTTTCAGTTTCTGAGATTCTCTTTCCTAGACAAGCATTACCAGTTTGTGGCTCTGCCGTTTGGCCTAGCAACAGCTCCAAGAATTTTTACAAAGGTTCTCGGTGCCCTTCTGTCTGTAATCAGAGAGCAGGGTATTGTGGTATTTCCTTATTTGGACGATATCTTGGTACTTGCTCAGTCTTCACATTTAGCATAATCTCATACGAATCGACTTGTGTTGTTTCTTCAAGATCATGGTTGGAGGATCAATTTACCAAAAAGTTCATTGATTCCTCAGACAAGGGTAACCTTTTTAGGTTTCCAGATTCAGCGTCCATGACTCTGTCTTTGACAGACAAGAGACGTCTAAAATTGATTTCAGCTTGTCGAAACCTTCAATCACAATCATTCCCTTCGGTAGCCTTATGCATGGAAATTCTAGGTCTTATGACTGCTGCATCGGACGCGATCCCCTTTGCTCGTTTTCACATGCGACCTCTTCAGCTCTCTATGCTGAACCAGTGGTGCAGGGATTACACAAAGATATCTCAATTAATATCTTTAAAACCGATTGTACGACACTCTCTGACGTGGTGGACAGATCACCATCGTTTAGTTCAGGGGGCTTCTTTTGTTCTTCCGACCTGGACTGTAATTTCAACAGATGCAAGTCTGACAGGTTGGGGAGCTGTTTGGGGGTCTCTGACAGCACAAGGGGTTTGAGAATCTCAGGAGGTGAGATTACCAATCAATATTTTGGAACTCCGTGCAATTTTCAGAGCTCTTCAGTCTTGGCCTCTTCTAAAGAGAGAATCGTTCATTTGTTTTCAGACAGACAATGTCACAACTGTGGCATACATCAATCATCAAGGAGGGACTCACAGTCCTCTGGCCATGAAAGAAGTATCTCGAATTCTGGTATGGGCGGAATCCAGCTCCTGTCTAGTTTCTGCGGTTCATATCCCAGGTATAGACAATTGGGAAGCGGATTATCTCAGTCGCCAAACGTTACATCCGGGCGAATGGTCAAATGTGGGGACTTCCAGAAATAGATCTGATGGCCTCTCATCTAAACAAGAAACTTCCCAGGTATCTGTCCAGATCCAGGGATCCTCAAGCGGAAGCAGTGGATGCATTGTCACTTCCTTGGAAGTATCTTTCCGCCTCTAGTTCTTCTTCCAAGAGTAATCTCCAAGATTCTGAAGGAATGCTCGTTTGTTCTGCTGGTAGCTCCAGCATGGCCTCACAGGTTTTGGTATGCGGATCTTGTCCGGATGGCCTCTTGCCAACCGTGGACTCTTCCGTTAAGACCAGACCTTCTGTCACAAGGTCCTTTTTTCCATCAGGATCTCAAATCCTTAAATTTAAAGGTATGGAGATTGAACGCTTGATTCTTAGTCAAAGAGGTTTCTCTGACTCTGTGATTAATACTATGTTACAGGCTCGTAAATCCGTATCTAGGGAGATATATTATAGAGTCTGGAAGACATATTTCTTGGTGTCTTTCTCATCATTTTTCCTGGCATTCTTTTAGAATTCTGAGAATTTTACAGTTTCTTCAGGATGGTTTGGATAAAGGTTTGTCTGCAATTTCCTTGAAAGGACAAATCTCTGCTCTTTCTGTTCTTTTTCACAGAAAGATTGCTAATCTTCCTGATATTCATTGTTTTGTACAAGCTTTGGTTCGTATAAAACCTGTCATTAAGTCAATTTCTCCTCCTTGGAGTTTGAATTTGGTTCTGGGGGCTCTTCAAGCTCCTCCGTTTGAACCTATGCATTCATTGGACATTAAATTACTTTCTTGGAAAGTTTTGTTCCTTTTGGCCATCTCTTCTGCCAGAAGAGTTTCTGAATTATCTGCTCTTTCTTTTGAGTCTCCTTTTCTGATTTTTCATCAGGATAAGGCGGTGTTGCGAACTTCTTTTAAATTTTTACCTAAGGTTGTGAATTCTAACAACATTAGTAGAGAAATTGTGGTTCCTTCATTATGTCCTAATCCTAAGAATTCGAAGGAGAAATCATTGCATTCTTTGGATGTAGTTAGAGCTTTGAAATATTATGTTGAAGCTACTAAGAATTTCCGAAAGACTTCTAGTCTATTTGTTATCTTTTCCGGTTCTAGGAAAGGTCAGAAGGCCTCTGCCATTTCTTTGGCATCTTGGTTGAAATCTTTAATTCATCATGCTTATGTCGAGTCGGGTAAAACTCCGCCTCAAAGGATTACAGCTCATTCTACTAGGTCAGTTTCTACTTCCTGGGCGTTTAGGAATGAAGCTTCGGTTGATCAGATTTGCAAAGCAGCAACTTGGTCTTCTTTGCATACTTTTACTAAATTCTACCATTTTGATGTGTTTTCTTCTTCTGAAGCAGTTTTTGGTAGAAAAGTACTTCAGGCAGCTGTTTCAGTTTGATTCTTCTGCTTATAATTTCAGTTTTTTTCATTATAAGATTTAAACTTTATTTTGGGTGTGGATTATTTTCAGCGGAATTGGCTGTCTTTATTTTATCCCTCCCTCTCTAGTGACTCTTGCGTGGAAGATCAACATCTTGGGTAGTCATTATCCCATACGTCACTAGCTCATGGACTCTTGCTAATTACATGAAAGAAAACATAATTTATGTAAGAACTTACCTGATAAATTCATTTCTTTCATATTAGCAAGAGTCCATGAGGCCCACCCTTTTTTTGTGGTGGTTATGATTTTTTTGTATAAAGCACAATTATTCCAATTCCTTATTTTTTATGCTTTCGCACTTTTTTCTTATCACCCCACTTCTTGGCTATGCGTTAAACTGATTTGTGGGTGTGGTGAGGGGTGTATTTATAGGCATTTTGAGGTTTGGGAAACTTTGCCCCTCCTGGTAGGAATGTATATCCCATACGTCACTAGCTCATGGACTCTTGCTAATATGAAAGAAATGAATTTATCAGGTAAGTTCTTACATAAATTATGTTTTTTGAAGGGACAAAAAAGTGCAGCAGAGGATAGGGGGTTTAAGAGGAAGAAATGGTGGACTGCTTTGGGGTACAGAACGGAGTGAAGAGGGGCTTTAGGACAGGGGAGTTGCTGCTTTGGCTTAATAATTGTGAACAATACTGCATGTCATATTTTCTATTTTTGAAGTACATAGTAAGTGTTAAAAGTTGTTTTTTTATTTTTTGTTGTTTGTCATCTTCTATGTAACTCTGAAACACATATGTAGCCTTCCTCTAATAGTTGAT
Organism: Bombina bombina; assembly: GCF_027579735.1. NCBI lineage: Eukaryota > Metazoa > Chordata > Amphibia > Anura > Bombinatoridae > Bombina > Bombina bombina. Next base: position 74,274,536 of record NC_069504.1, on the reverse strand, counting down.
TGATCAATTTTTGGCTGGTAAAAGTTTTGTTTAATTTTTAAAATGGTTGTCATTTGATATTTATTTTATGAGTAGCTGATTAAACATATTTTGGTTGGAACACGTTTTTAGGATGCATCTGAAAATGAAGATGATGAAAGAGAGGAAGAAGAGGAGGAGAACACAGATTACTTGACTGACTCAAACAAGGAAAATGAGACTGACGAAGAAAACACTGTATGTATTAAAGGTTTTGTGCATGGAAAGATAGCAGCATGCTGTATATTGTGCAAACATATTAATTCATATTTTAATTAAGAACATAATGCAGATTATAACTATGGTGTTTCATTAAGTTTGCTCAGTCCTTTTTACAGTGTATTTGAGGTGTGGCATATAAATTCAGGAAAGCTTTTCGGAAAAACAAATCCTGAATGAGAGTTGCAGGATGGAATCATTTATATCCAAAGTATATTAAACATATCTGAAGTGTAGTAGTAATATTGTCAAATAAAAAAGTATAGTAAAAATTGAATATTGTGAGCATAGTGGTCAATGTTTTTTTTTTATTTATTAAAGGGACATAATACTCATATGCTAAATCACTTGAAACTGATGCAGTATAACTGTAAAAAGCTGACAGGAAAATATCACCTGAGCATCTCTATGTAAAAAAGGAAGATATTTTACCTCACAATCTCCTCAGCTCAGCAGAGTAAGTTCTGTGTAAAAAGTTATACTCAGCTGCTCCCAGTTGCAGGTAAAAAAATTTAAAAAAATGAAGAAATGAACAGCAGCCAATCAGCATCAGCAGTGCTGAGGTCATGAACTCTTACTGTGATCTCATGAGATTTGACTTAACTCTCATGAGATTTCATAGTAAGCTTCCTTTACCTGATTGGTGAAATAATATGAGAGTGCACGATGCTAGTCCCTTCAGATGTCCCAGGACAAACACACTAAAATGCTGCTTAGAAATCCTTTACAATGGGAGGTGGCTACTGAGGAACTTTTGAGGTAAAATATTTTTCTTTTTTACATAGAGATGTTCAGGAGATATTTTCTAATCAGCTTTTTACAGCTATGCTGCATCACTTTCAAGTGTTTAAACATTTGGGTATTATGGCCCTTTAAGCTAATTAAGAATTAGTGTGCATATAAAGGTATGGATGACACCATTTGCCAGTTCAAAAGGGCTAATATTGTCAGAGGTATTAATAATTAGTTGAATTTTAGGTAGCTAGAAGGGCCAGACTAGAGAGACCCCATGCTGCTGTTTGTGTAAAAAAATATAATAAAATAAAAATGTAACACTATTTTTGTTTGCCTTTATAGGAGGTGATGATTAAAGGAGGGGGAATCAAACATTTACAATGTGCGGAGGATGAAGACTTTATCCAGGCCCTTGACAAAATGATGCTGGAAAATCTTCAGGTATAGAATTCTCTGCAAAGACGTTTCATTGCAGTCCAAGAATTTTTCATTAGATACCTAAATGAAGTTAATTTGAGATTCCATTTCAGTTGTGTATTTTTTAATAGCACCATTGTACAGCTAAACACATCTTCCCGCAAGGTTGCTTTCTTATTAGCTATTTAATCACTGATTAACCTAATTTTAGTGCAATCGTGTATTGGTCTTTTAAAAGTTATTTTGAAAATGTAAATAGTCTAAACAGATACTAAAAAGCAGAGTTCTTGAACAAGGAAGTATTGTAGTAGAGGAGGTATGTTATTTTGAGTTCAATGCTATCTTCTAGTGATGAACTTACAAAACATTTGTACATGTCATTCATTTCCTGGAGCGTAGTTTCCCTCATTTAGAAGTCACAATCCTTTAGAAAAGTTTAAATAATGATTCTTCCACAGAATTATCCACTAAAGTCTGTACAGATTTCTCTTGTTAAGTGTAGTCAGTCCACGGGTCATCCATTACTTATGGGATTATCTCTTCCCCAACAGGAAGTTGCAAGAGGATCACCAAAGCAGAGCTGCTATATAGCTCCTCCCCTCACATGTCATACCCAGTCATTCTCTTGCAACCTAACTAAAGATAGGTCGTTGTGAGAGGTCTGTGATGTTTTAAACTTAGTTTATTTCTTCAATCAAAAGTTTGTTATTTTAAATGGCACCGGAGTGTGCTGTTTGTTCTCAGGCAGCATTAGAAGAAGAATCTGCCTGCGTTTTTTATGATCTTAGCAGACGTAACTAAGATCCACTGGCTGTTCTCACACATTCTGAGGGGTGAGGTAACTTCAGAAAGAGGGGAATAGCATACAGGGTTTCCCTATTAAACGAGGTATGTGCAGTAAATTATTTTTCTAAGGAATGGAATTGACTGAGAAAATACTGCTAATACCAATGTAATGTAAGTTCAGCCTTAAATGCAGTGGTAGCGACTGGTATTAGGCTGATGAGTGTGTGTACACTGAAGTATTTTTCTAGGGAATGGAATTTCACTCAGAAAATACTGTTAATGCTGAAGTAATGTATGAGCCTTCACTGCAGTAAATGCGACTGGTAGCAGGCTTATTAATAACACTTCATAGCTTTTAAAATATATGTTCAAAACGTTTACTAGCATGTTAATCGTTTTTTTTGTGAGGTACTTGGTGATAAAACTTATTGGGGCATGATTTTTCCACATGGCTATCTTTGTTTTCTGCATAGAAACAGTTTACTGAGCTTCCCCACTGTTGTAATATGAGTGGGAGGGGCCTATTTTAGCGCTTTTTTGCGCAGTAAAATTTCAGTCACAATCTTCCTACTTCATCCTCCATGATCCAGGACGTCTCTAGAGAGCTCAGGGGTCTTCAAAATTCGTTTTGAGGGAGGTAATCAGTCACAGCAGACCTGTGACAGTGTGTTTGACTGTGATAAAAACGTTAATTATATAATTGTTATCCGTTTTTGGGTATTAAGGGGTTAATCATCCATTTGCAAGTGGGTGCAATGCTCTGCTAACTTAATACATTTACTGTGAAAATTTGGTTGCTATAACTAATTTGGTTCATTGTTATTTCAACTGTGACAGCTTTTTGTGCTTCTTAAAGGCGCAGTAGCGTTTTTTTATATTGCTTGTAAATTTATTTGAAAGTATTTTCCAAGCTTGCTAGTCTCATTGCTATCTATCTGTCTATTTAAACATGTCCGACACAGATGAATCTCTTTGTTCACTATGTTTAAAGGCCAATGTGGAGCCCAATAGAAATTTGTGTTCTAATTGCATTGATGTTACTTTAAATAAAAGTCAATCTTTACATGTAAAGAAATTATCACCAGACAACGAGGGGGAAGTTATGCCGACTAACTCTCCTCACGTGTCAGTACCTTCGCCTCCCGCTCAGGAGGTGCGTGATATTGTGGCGCCAACAGGGAGGCCCATACAAATCACTTTGCAAGACATGGCTACTGTTATGACAGAAGTATTATCTAAATTGCCAGAATTAAGAGGCAAGCGCGATTGTTCTGGGTTAAGGACAGAGCGCGCTGATGATGGGAGAGCCATGTCCGATACTGCGTCACAATTTGCAGAACATGAGGACGGAGAGCTTCATTCTGTAGGTGACGGATCTGATCCAGGAAGACTGGATTCAGAGATTTCTAATTTTAAATTTAAGCTTGAGAACCTCCGCATATTGCTAGGGGAGGTATTAGCGGCTCTGAATGATTGTAACACGGTTGCAATTCCAGAGAAATTATGTAGGCTGGATAAATACTATGCGGTACCGGTGTGTACTGAAGTTTTTCCTATACCTAAGAGGCTTACAGAAATTATTAGCAAGGAGTGGGATAGACCCGGTGTGCCTTTTCCCCCCCCCCTCCTATATTTAGAAAAATGTTTCCAATAGACGCCACCACACGGGACTTATGGCAGACGGTCCCTAAGGTGGAGGGAGCAGTTTCTACTTTGGCTAAGCGTACCACTATCCCGGTGGAGGATAGTTGTGCCTTTTCAGATCCAATGGATAAAAAATTAGAAGGTTACCTTAAGAAAATGTTTGTTCAACAAGGTTTTATCTTACATCCCCTTGCATGCATTGCGCCTGTCACTGCTGCGGCGGCATTCTGGTTTGAGTCTCTGGAAGAGGCCATTCGCACAGCTCCATTGGATGAAATTATGAACAAGCTTAAAGCACTTAAGCTAGCTAACGCATTTGTTTCTGATGCCGTCGTACATTTAACCAAACTTACGGCTAAGAACTCCGGATTCGCCATCCAAGCGCGCAGAGCGCTGTGGCTTAAATCCTGGTCAGCTGATGTGACTTCTAAATCTAAATTGCTTAATATTCCTTTCAAAGGGCAGACCTTATTCGGGCCCGGCTTGAAAGAAATTATCGCTGACATTACGGGAGGTAAGGGCCATGCTCTGCCTCAGGACAGGGCCAAATCAAAGGCCAAACAGTCTAATTTTCGTGCCTTTCGTAACCTCAAGGCAGGAGCAGCATCAACTTCCTCCGCTCCAAAACAGGAAGGAGCTGTTGCTCGTTACAGACAGGGCTGGAAAGCTAACCAGTCCTGGAACAAGGGCAAGCAGGCCAGAAAACCTGCTGCTGCCCCTAAGACAGCATGAAGAGAGGGCCCCCTATACGGAAACGGATCTAGTGGGGGGCAGACTTTCTCTCTTTGCCCAGGCTTGGGCAAGAGATGTCCAGGATCCCTGGGCGTTGGAGATCATATCTCAGGGCTATCTTCTGGACTTCAAAGCTTCTCCTCCACAAGGGAGATTTCATCTTTCAAGGTTATCAGCAAACCAAATAAAGAAAGAGGCGTTTCTACGCTGTGTACAAGACCTCTTACTAATGGGGGTGATCCACCCAGTTCCGCGGACGGAACAAGGGCAAGGATTCTATTCAAATCTATTTGTGGTTCCCAAGAAAGAGGGAACCTTCAGACCAATCTTGGACTTAAAGATCCTAAACAAATTCCTAAGAGTTCCATCATTCAAAATGGAAACTATTCGAACCATCCTACCCATGATCCAAGAGGGTCAGTACATGACCACAGTGGACTTAAAGGATGCCTACCTTCACATACCGATTCACAAGGATCATTACCGGTACTTAAGATTTGCCTTCCTAGACAGGCATTACCAGTTTGTAGCTCTTCCCTTCGGGTTAGCTACGGCCCCAAGAATCTTTACAAAGGTTCTGGGCTCAATTCTGGCGGTACTAAGACCGCGAGGCATAGCGGTGGCTCCGTACCTAGACGACATTCTGATACAAGCGTCAAGTTTTCAAACTGCCAAGTCTCATACAGAGATAGTTCTGGCATTTCTGAGGTCGCATGGGTGGAAGGTGAACGTGGAAAAGAGTTCTCTATTGCCACTTACAAGGGTTCCCTTCCTAGGGACTCTTATAGATTCTGTAGAGATGAGACTTTACCTGACGGAGGCCAGGTTATCAAAACTTATAAATGCTTGCCGTGCCCTTCACTCCATTCCACACCCGTCAGTAGCTCAGTGCATGGAGGTAATCGGCTTAATGGTAGCGGCAATGGACATAGTACCATTTGCGCGCCTGCATCTCAGACCGCTGCAATTGTGCATGCTAAGTCAGTGGAATGGGGATTACTCAGATTTGTCCCCTTTGCTAAATCTGGATCAAGAGACCAGAGATTCTCTTCTATGGTGGCTTTCTCGGCCCCATTTGTCCAAAGGGATGACCTTTCGCAGGCCAGATTGGACGATTGTAACAACAGACGCCAGCCTTCTAGGTTGGGGCGCAGTCTGGAATTCCCTGAAGGCTCAGGGATCATGGACTCAGGAGGAGAAACTCCTCCCAATAAATATTCTGGAGTTAAGAGCAATATTCAATGCTCTTCTAGCTTGGCCTCAGTTAGCAACTCTGAGGTTCATCAGATTTCAGTCGGACAACATCACGACTGTGGCTTACATCAACCATCAAGGGGGAACCAGGAGTTCCCTAGCAATGTTGGAAGTCTCAAAGATAATTCGCTGGGCAGAGTATCACTCTTGCCACCTGTCAGCGATCTACATCCCAGGCGTGGAGAACTGGGAGGCGGATTTTCTAAGTCGCCAGACTTTTCATCCGGGGGAGTGGGAACTTCATCCGGAGGTCTTCGCTCAACTGATTCATCGTTGGGGCAAACCAGATCTGGATCTCATGGCGTCTCGCCAGAACGCCAAGCTTCCTTGTTACGGATCCAGGTCCAGGGACCCGGGAGCGGTGCTGATAGATGCTCTGACAGCACATTGGGTCTTCAACATGGCTTATGTGTTTCCACCATTTCCGATGCTTCCTCGATTGATTGCCAAGATCAAGCAGGAGAGAGCATTGGTGATTCTGATAGCGCCTGCGTGGCCACGCAGGACCTGGTATGCAGACCTAGTGGACATGTCGTCCTGTCCACCATGGTCTCTGCCTCTGAGGCAGGACCTTCTAATTCAGGGTCCTTTCAACCATCCAAATCTAATTTCTCTGAGCCTGACTGCATGGAGATTGAACACTTGATTTTATCAAAGCGTGGCTTCTCAGAGTCGGTTATTGATACCTTAATACAGGCTAGGAAACCTGTTACCAGAAGAATTTACCATAAGATATGGCGTAAATATTTACATTGGTGCGAATCCAAGAGTTACTCATGGAGTAAGGTTAGGATTCCTAGGATATTGTCTTTTCTACAAGAGGGTTTAGAAAAGGGCTTATATGCTAGTTTGTTAAAGGGACAGATTTCTGCTCTGTCTATTCTTCTGCATAAACGTCTGGCAGAAGTTCCAGACGTTCAGGTTTTTTGTCAGGCTTTGGCTAGGATTAAGCCTGTGTTTAAGACTGTTGCTCCGCCGTGGAGCTTAAACTTAGTTCTTAACGTTTTGCAAGGTGTTCCATTTGAACCCCTTCATTCCATTGATATCAAGCTGTTATCTTGGAAAGTTCTGTTTTTGATGGCTATTTCCTCGGCTCGAAGAGTCTCTGAGTTATCTGCCTTACATTGTGATTCTCCTTATCTGATTTTTCATTCAGACAAGGTAGTTCTGCGTACTAAACCTGGGTTCTTACCTAAGGTAGTTTCTAACAGGAATATCAATCAAGAAATTGTTGTTCCATCATTGTGTCCTAACCCTTCTTCAAAGAAGGAACGACTTTTGCATAATCTGAACATAGTCCGTGCCCTGAAGTTCTATTTGCAGGCAACTAAAGATTTTCGTCAAACTTCTTCCCTGTTTGTCGTTTACTCTGGACAGAGGAGAGGTCAAAAAGCTTCGGCTACCTCTCTCTCTTTTTGGCTTCGTAGCATAATACGTTTAGCCTATGAGACTGCTGGACGGCAGCCTCCTGAAAGGATTACAGCTCATTCTACTAGAGCTGTGGCTTCCACCTGGGCCTTTAAAAATGAGGCCTCTGTTGAACAGATTTGCAAGGCTGCAACTTGGTCTTCACTTCACACTTTTTCAAAATTTTACAAATTTGACACTTTTGCTTCTTCGGAGGCTGTTTTTGGGAGAAAGGTTCTACAGGCAGTGGTTCCTTCCGTTTAAAGTTCCTGCCTTGTCCCTCCCATCATCCGTGTACTTTTAGCTTTGGTATTGGTATCCCATAAGTAATGGATGACCCGTGGACTGACTACACTTAACAAGAGAAAACATAATTTATGCTTACCTGATAAATTTATTTCTCTTGTAGTGTAGTCAGTCCACGGCCCGCCCTGTCTTTTACGGCAGTTCTAAATTTTTAATTAAACTCCAGTCATCACTGCACCCTATGGTTTCTCCTTTCTCGTCTTGTTTCTGTCGAATGACTGGATATGACATGTGAGGGGAGGAGCTATATAGCAGCTCTGCTTGGGTGATCCTCTTGCAACTTCCTGTTGGGGAAGAGATATAATCCCATAAGTAATGGATGACCCGTGGACTGACTACACTACAAGAGAAATAAATTTATCAGGTAAGCATAAATTATGTTTTTTATACATAATTTAGTTGATTATCGGTTTTCTAAAGATTTGTGATAGTTAAACGTAATAAGATTTAAGATGAGTGTCTTGAATTATTGTATCATGTATTGGTATGTGTGTGTATTATTTTTCTCTTGCAAAGAATGCAGGATATCCAAGCCAGAAAAATTATATCATGTAACTTTCCTAATAATCAAAAGAAAGGAACAAAAACTTTGATTGCCTTCACCTTTCAACTTTTGCTTAAAGTATCTTTCTTTCCTATGGCATGAAGAATCCACAACATCATTCCAATTACTAGTGGGATATTCAACTCCTGACCAGCAGGAGGAGGCAAAGAGCACCCCAGCAAAGCTGTTAAGTGTAGCTTCCCCTACCCATAATCCCCAGTCATTCTCTTGGCCTCTGTCAATGGAGGATGTGCGAAGACGGTGTCTGAAGATATTTAATCCTTTTATGGGTACTTTTCCCTGCAAGCAAGGATTGGGGTCTAGCTGTGTTCACGTCAATCTCTTTAGTAAGAGTAGTGGTGGCTTTTAGCAGTTAGAAGTAAAGCAAAGACCACCTCGCTGCCTTCTAACACTTTTGTTACCCCTTTGCAGAAAGCCAGGGTTGGTTACTCTGTTCTTTCTTTTACTACAGGTCACTGACAGGGAGGAATACCAGTCACACCTTAGTAGCTGTTACCTGCCCTGCAGCTGGATCCACAGGTAAATGCTTTTGCCTTCTAGGTACTGAAGGACAGCACTTTTGAGGTTAACCCTCAAGTGGATATATTTGGGACTCAGTTTATCCTTCTATGGTTAAGGGTACTTTCAAGGGCAACTTTATTGGCAACAGGGTCAATATGTTTAAAGGCAGAAACACTTTATAAATGAAAAGAAAGACTTAATGGTTAATGCAGCTTACTTGCTTTTCCCGTTAATTTACTTGGAAAAGTTCTTTTCTTTTATGTAAGTGACGAGTCCATGAGCTAGTAACGTTCAAATAATCCACCATTCTTTCTTCATAGAACCCTGTAGTCAGTAAGCGTACTAAATGGTTAATGGGAGGAGCGCCTAAATAAGGCTAGGTCTTTATGCTAATGTGGTAAAAATGTCACAGAGGTCCGTTGGTTAATAGATAAAATGTATAATACTAGTATGGATAAATAGCATAATAACCGAGGAGGACTAAAGATAGTAGGGTTAAGTATAAGATTATTACAATTTAATATAATTGGAGAATTATAAGTGCAATTCTTACTTCATTAAAAGGTCAATTTATTACAATTATATCATGGATCCATTTTTAAAATTACATACAAGAAATTATAACAATTAATAAAAATTCGAACAGTTAATACAAATCTAACAATGGTTACAATAGTCTGCTATAGTAAAACAGATTAAAAACAATAAATTTGGCACAGGAAATACTACTCTAAAAGATTACTCTAAAAAATTATATTAAAGTGCATATGCTTGTAAAATCTGTCACACAGTGCAATAGAAAGCCACCCTAAATAGGGTGATAAAAAATAATAATAAAAATGATTATAATGTGAGAGTTAGTGCATCATGAAATGTCCCAAATACAAAGTTCCCATATGTCCAAGTGTTCAAAAGAAATGGTCCAAATGATCCAAAATGTTAATGTGATGCAGTGGTTAAATTAAATCCAAGTGAGGGGTGATGAAAAATAAAAAATGAAAAAAAAAATGTACGATCAAAAATCAAAAACCAAAAAATAAAAATAAAAATGAAAAATAGAAATAAAAATAAAAATGTTCAATAGCTGTGATGTGATGATTCAAACTAAAACAGTGATAAAACCTTGGAGATGTTCAAATAGAAAAAATGTTGTTCTTTAAATCCTGTGAAAAGAAAATATACAACATAGCAGTACTGTTTTCTTGAGAAAGGCCCTACAGTGGGCCGAAACGCGTTGGCTTATATGGTGAGATACTTTTCATATTTGTAGTTATTTGGAAACAGTACTGCTCTATGTTGTATATTTTCTTTTCACAGGATTTAAAGAACAACATTTTTTCTATTTGAACATCTCCAAGGTTTTATCACTGTTTTAGTTTGAATCATCACATCACAGCAATTGAACATTTTTATTTCTATTTTTATTTTTTATTTTTGATTTTTTGATTTTTGATCGTACATTTTGTTTTTCATTTTTTATTTTTCATCACCCCTCACTTGGATTTAATTTAACCACTGCATCACATTAACATTTTGGATCATTTGGTCCATTTCTTTTGAACACTTGGACATATTGGAACTTTGTATTTGGGACATTTCATGATGCACTAACTCTCACATTATAATCATTTTTATTATTATTTTTTTATCACCCTATTTAGGGTGGCTTTCTATTGCACTGTGTGACAGATTTTACAAGCATATGCACTTTAATATAATTTTTTAGAGTAATCTTTTAGAGTAGTATTTCCTGTGCCAAATTTATTGTTTTTAATCTGTTTTACTATAGCAGACTATTGTAACCGTTGTTAGATTTGTATTTCCTGTGCTTAATGTATTGTTTTTAATCTGTTTTACTATAACAGACTATTGTAACCGTTGTTAGATTTGTATTAACTGTTCGAATTTTTATTAATTATTATAATTTCTTGTATGTAATTTTAAACATGGATCCATGATATATTTGTAATAAATTGACCTTTTAATGAAGTAAGAATTGCACTTATAATTCTCCAATTATATTAAATTGTAATAATCTTATACTTAACCCTACTATCTTTGGTCCTCCTCGGTTATTATGCTATTTATCCATACTAGTATTATACATTTTATCTATTAACCAACGGACCTCTGTGACATTTGTACCACATTAGCATAAAGACCTAGCCTTATTTAGGCGCCCCTCCCATTAACCATTTAGTTCGCTTTCTGTTCTCTATGGGTAACTAGGGACCCATTGGTTCTAGGAGCTATAGGTCTATTACAGTTAGCGCTGTTGGATACCACCTCCTTATTAACCCCGTAGTCAGTCTTTCCCCCCCCCCCCCCACCATTAAAACAGCGTCACATTCTTGTTATCTAATCACAGCCTGCTCAGTCTCGCCATTCACTTTATAAATGAAAAGAAAGACTTAATGGTTAATGCTTACTTGCTTTTCCCCTTAATTTACTTTGAAGGGGTCTTTTCTTTTATGTAAGTGGCAAGAGTCCATGAGTTAGTAACGTATCTGATATACATTCCTACCAGGAGGGGGCAAAGTTTCCCAAACCTCAAAATGCCTATAAATACACCTCCCACCACACCCATTCCTAAGTTTTACTAACTTTGCCTCCTGTGGAGATGGTGAAGTTTGTGCTTGATTTCTTCCATGATAGGTGCTTCTAAGCATTCTGAAGCCCAATTCCTCTCAGAGTACAGTGTTTGTCAGAGGGTTGTGAAGGGAGCATTGCCTGTTGATTTAGTGTTTTCACCTATGGAAAATCCTTTTAAAGGCTCTCTGTAATGAGTCGTAGGGATTCATCTCCTGCCTCCTTTTTCAGATCGACGTTATACTCCTATACCATTACCTCTGCTGATGTTTTTCAGTACTGGTTTGGCTGTCTGCTATATGTGGATGGGTGTCTTCCGGTAAGTATGTATCATTTTTTAAGACACTCTCGGCTATTTTTGGCACTTTTTGTTATAAAGTTTTAAATTTATGTGTTTACTTATATTTGCCATGAGTCAAGTCTATGTATATTTCCCTTTTGTAGTCTAGCAGTTTCAGTATGAGAATCATGTTTTAGGAAGTTTATTTAAACTTTTTTTTTTTTTTCTTACCTGGGGTTTGTCTTTTTTTCCAATTTGACTTGTTTTTTCTTAATTTTCGCGGGCAAATCTAGGCTTGCGTGGACTCAAAATGCTGTTATTTATTGCGTCATTCTTGGTGCAAATTGCGCCTATAGTTGTGCGAGTTTCGTCATTTCCGGCGTCTTTAATGATTTAGTTGTTTTGGCGCGAAAGTCACACTTGTTATGACAAGAGTTGCGTCATTTCCTGGTGTTGGTTTGGCGCCCAAAAATTTTTTCTATAGAAGTTAGTACTTATTTTCAGGATATTTTTAAGTCTCAATCTTACCTTATAAGAGCATATTTACATACTGTTTATATTCTTAGTTTAGCTATATTTATGACTGACATTGCTGCTCTCTCAACTTTATTGTTGGACAGTTAGTATAAGCAGTTCTCAGATTCTGAAGTATATAACATTGTTCATTTTACTTCAAAATGTATTCATTTTATTTATGATACTATATTTGTATATTATATTTTTTATTTATGATACTATATTTGTTGTCATTTAAGATTAATTTCAAATCTATGTTTTTAGCTTTTCTATTTAGAAGAGCTTCATGGTTTTAATCTTGAATTTTGACATGGTCTAAATGTATTTTATTATCTCTATTTGTTAGGATAATAATTTGTTTTGATTACTATTTTCTCCACTATATCTAAAGGTAAAAGTTGTTTTCTGCCCTACTTTTTGGCCGGTGATGTAAATCAGTTGGTTAATGCCCTGACTACAAAAGCTTGTTCTAGGATCCAAGGGTCACAGGCTCTTATCCGACATGGTCGATGCAACCCTTCGGTCTTTTGAGGTCAATTAAATGTGTACCATTTATTTTAGTAATAACTACTATTACTTTTCAGCTGCCAATTTGGTTAACTCAGAGTGCAAGCACTGGAAAAGCTTTTTTTTCTTTTTTTTGAGTCCTACTAAGAGAAAAACTCTATACAAATACTAGTTATTAAGACTGCATGAAGATGCGGTACTCAAACCAGTTCTTCTGGTGTGGGGGGGGGGGGGGCAGATTGTTATTTTTGGATGGATTCAGTCTAAAGTCTATAGAATATTATTCTTAGGGTTCTGAATAGATTGTTAGAATGAGACCTTCTATGGGAAGATTCTTTCTTTCTCATGTTTCAATACACTCTGTGAAGGTTCAGATTTTTTCTGAAATATTTTTCAGAACTGGAATTTTTTTCTGGGGTGTTTGTATCAGTTACTCAGCAGGAACATGGCTTGGGTTTCTTTTCAAATATATTCTTTGTCCCAAAGAAGGAAGATTCATTCAGACCAATCTTGGATCTGAAAACTTTAAATCGTTTTGTGAGTGTCCCAACTTTTAAGATGGCAACTATAAGGATTATTATGCCTTTTGTTCAGCAAGGTCATTACGTGTTCACAATAGTTGTACGGGACGTTTATCCTCACATTTCAATTCATTCAGACTACTTTCGGTTTCTGATATTCTCTTTTCTAAGCAAGCTTTACTAAATTGTCGCTTTTCCATTTGGTCTAGCGACCACTCCAAGAATCTTTTTGAAGATTCTCGGTGCCCTTCTATCTGTAATCAGAGTGCAGGGTATTGCAGTGTTTTCCTTATTTGGACGATATCTTGGTACTAGCTCAATCCTTTCATTTAGCAGAATCTTACATGAATCAACTAGTGTTGTTTCTTCAAAGACATGGTTGGAGGATCAATTTACCTAAGAGTTTCGTGATTCCTGAGGAAAGGGTCACCTTTTTAGGTTTCCAGATAAATTCAGTGTCCGTGACTCTGTCTTTATCAGTCAAGAGACGAATGGAATTAGTTTTAGCCTGTCTAAACCTTCAGTCTCTATTATTCCCTTCAGTGGCTATGTGCAGGGAAGTTTTTAGGTTTCATGATTTCAGCATTGGAAGTGATCCCCTTTTGCTTGTTTTCTTGTGAGTCCTATGCATGTTGAATCTTTGGTGCAGGGATTATTTTCAGGTATCACAGTTGATATACTTAAATCCCAACACTCAACTCTCTCTGACTTGGTGGTTAGACCATCATCGTATTATTCAGGGGGCCTTCTTTGTTCATCCTTCCTAGACTGTATTCTTATGAATGCAAGTCTTACAGGTTGGGGAGCTGTCTGGGGTTCGCTGACAGCAGAAACGGTTTGGAAACCTCAAGAGGTGAGGTTACCAATCATTATTTTAGAACTCCGTGCTATTTTCAGAACTCTTCAGGCTTGACCTCAATTTAAGAGAGAATGTTTCTTTAGTTTTCAGACAGACAGTATCACAACTGTGGCATATGTCAATCATCAGGGAAGGACTCGCAGTCCTTTAGCGTTGAAAATAAGTATCTCAAATACTTTTTTGGGTGGAATTCAACTCCTGTCTAATTACTGCAATTCATAATCCAGGTGTAGACAATTGGGAGGTGGATTATCTCAGCCGCCAGACTTTACATCCAGGGGAGTGGTCTCTCCATTCAGATGTTGTTGTTTTTTCCAGATTGTACAGATATGGGGCCTTCCAGAAATAGTTCTGATGGCCCCTCATCTAAACAAGTAATTTCCCAGATACCATTCCAGGTTCAGGGATCCTCAGGCGGAGATGGTGGATACGTTAGCAGTTTGTTTTTTCATTCTGCTTACATTTTTCCGCCTTTGTTTCTTCTTTCAAGGGTGATCTCCAAGATCATAATGGAACAGTCTCATGTGTTTCTGGTGGCTCCAGCATGGCCTTGCAGGTTTTGATATGTGTATCTTGTCCAGATGTCCAGTTGCCAGCCTTGGCCATTTCCTTTAAGGCCAGACTTTCTGTCTCAAAGGCCGTTTTTCCATCAGAATCTCAAATTGTTTAATTTGAAGGTATGGAATTTGAACACTTAGTGCTTAGTCATAGATGTGTCTCTGATTCAATGGTTATCACTATATTAAAGGCTTGTAAATCTGTTTCAAGGAAGATTTATTATCGGGTTTGGAAAACCTATATTTCACGGTGTTCTTTACATAAATTCTCTTGACATTCTTTTACAATTCCTAGAATTTTATTATTTCTTCAGGATGGTTTAGATAAAGTTTTGTCTGCAAGTACTTTGAAGGGACAAATCTCTGCTCTTTCTGTTTTATTTCATAGAAAGATTGCTAAACTTCTTGATATTCACTGTTTTGTTTAGGCTTTGGTTCATATCAAACCTGTTATTAAATTAATTTCTCCTCGTTGGAGTCCTAATTTGGTTTTAAGGATTTTGCAGGCTCCTCCTTTTGAGCCTTTGGATATTATTCTACTTTCTTGGAAAGTTTTGTTTCTTTTGGCTATCTTTTCTGCTAGAAGTGTTTTGAGTTATCAGCTCTCTCTTGTGAGCCTCCTTATCTGATTTTCCATCAAGATAAGGCTGTTTTGCGGATTTCATTTAAATTTCTTCCTAAGTTTGTGAATTTTATCAACATTAGTAGGGAAATTGTTGTTCCTTCTTTGTATCTTAATCCTAAGAATTCTCTGAAAAGATCCTTACATTCTTTGGATTTCAGAAAGACTTAGTCTATTTATTTGTTTTTTTTTTTCTGGTTTTAGGAAACGGCAGAATGCCTTTGCCATTTCTTTGGCATCTTGGTTGAAGTTTTTTTTCTTTTACAAGATATGACGAGTCCACGGATTTCATCCTTACTTGTGGGATATCGCCTCCTGGTCAGCAGGAAGTGGCAACGAGCTCCACAGCAGAGCTGCATATATAGCCCCTCCCTTCCCTCCCCCCCCAGTCATTCTCTTTGCCTGTGTTAGTGATAGGAAGAGGTAAAGAGAGGTGTTTAGATTCTTCAATCAAGAGTTTTTTGTTTTTAAATGGTGCCAAAGTGTACTATTTTATTACAGAGCAGCTTTAAGTAGTCTTTTCGACTGTGGAAACTGGTGGATTTTTGTCTCCACTGTGCCTCCCAGGATTATGCTGCGTTTGCTGTACAAAGTCTTGGAAATTCTTAAGTAAGACTTCTCTGTTTCACAGGACCTTAGGAATAAAAAGTTGGACCTCTTGACACTGTGAAGTTGTCATGCTGTTACGCAGCATGAAGGTAAGTGCAGTTCTTTTATTCTGGGACACAGAAACAGAATCTCAGATGGACTGTATATTCACTATGCTTTGCGGTAAAGGTTAGTGACAGAACCAGACACTCTAGCAACTACTATCTAGAAGTGCTGGTATATAAGCACAAGGGGACAGTACCAGACTCTCTGACAAGGAAACGTTTATGGGGAGTTGGACTAATGTGTATATGTTTTACCAGACACTCAGGCGTTTTTTAGTGTGTGCCCTGAAGCGCTGGGATGTGGTGTGTGGCTTTATTTTTTTGGGGCTGGCTGACGCAAGGGAGCGTGTTAAACAGTGTTTATACTTTTTTCAGAGTGCATATGTTTTCTCTGGCCTCCGGGTAATGGCGGAGGTTGCCTGGATTAGATTTACGCCTACGAGGGGCAGAGCTTAGGTCTCGCGCGCTTTCATAGCGCTCTCAGTGTTGTGAATACAGTTTGGCTTTCGGCCTCTACGCCTGCTGTTCCGGTTTGCGCACTTATTATTTGGTCCGGTCTCAGGAGCAGGTAGGAGCCGCAGCGGACCTGCAGCAAGGTGACGAGGCATTTTTACTTTTAAAAGAAACCTGTGTTTCTCTTGTTAAGTGTATCCAGTCCACGGATCATCCATTACTTGTGGGATATTCTCCTTCCCAACAGGAAGTTGCAAGAGGATCACCCACAGCAGAGCTGCTATATAGCTCCTCCCCTAACTGTCATATCCAGTCATTCTCTTGCAAACCTCAACCAAGATGGAGGTCGTAAGAGGAGTGTGGTGTTTTATACTTAGTTTATTCTTCAATCAAAAGTTTGTTATTTTTAAATGGTGCCGGAGTGTACTGTTTATCTCAGGCAGTATTTAGAAGAAGAATCTGCCTGCGTTTTCTATGATCTTAGCAGAAGTAACTAAGATCCATGGCTGTTCTCACATATTCTGAGGAGTGAGGTAACTTCAGAGAGGGAATGGCGTGCAGGTTTTCCTGCAATAAGGTATGTGCAGTTAATATTTTTCTAGGGATGGAATTTGCTAGAAAATGCTGCTGATACCAAACTAATGTAAGTAAAGCCTTAAATGCAGTTATAGCGACTGGTATCAGGCTTATTAATAGAGATACATACTCTTATAAAAGTGTATTTTAAAACGTTTGCTGGCATGTTTAATCGTTTTTTATATATGTTTGGTGATAAAACTTATTGGGGCCTAGTTTTTTTCCACATGGCTGGTTTGATTTTTTACTAGTAACAGTTTCCTTAGGCTTTCCACTGTTGCAATATGAGTGGTAAGGGCCTATTTTAGTGTTTTTCTGTGCAGATAAAAATACTGACAGAGACATTCAGCTTCTTCCTGCATGATCCAGGACATCTCTGGAGGGCTCAAAAGGCTTCAAAGTCGTTTTTGAGGGAGGTAAAAAGCCACAGTAGAGCTGTGGCAGTTGTTGTGACTGTTTGAAGAAAAAAAAAAAAAACGTTTTTGTCTTTTATTATTCAGTTTTGGGTATTAAGGGGTTAATCATCCATTTGCAAGTGGGTGCAATGCTCTGCTAACTTGTTACATACACTGTAAAAATTTTGTTAGTGTAACTGCCTTTTTTCACTGTTATTTCAAATTTTGACAAAATTTGTGTTTCTTAAAGGTGCAGTAACGTTTTTTATATTGCTTGTAAACTTGTTTAAAGTGTTTTCCAAGCTTGCTAGTCTCATTGCTAGTCTGTTTAAACATGTCTGACACAGAGGAAACTACTTGTTCATTATGTTTGAAAGCCATGGTGGAGCCCCATAGGAGAATGTGTACTAAATGTATTGATTTCACCTTAAACAGTAAAGATCAGTCTTTAACTATAAAAGAAATATCACCAGAAGATTCTGACGAGGGGGAAGTTATGCCGACTAACTCTCCCCACGTGTCAGACCCTTCGCCTCCCGCTCAGGGGATGCACGCTAATATGGCGCCAATTACATCAGGGACGCCCATAGCGATTACCTTGCAGGACATGGCTGCAATCATGAATAATACCCTGTCAGAGGTATTATCCAGGTTGCCTGAATTAAGAGGCAAGCGCGATTGCTCTGGGGTTAGGAGAAATACAGAGCGCGTAGATGCTGTAAGGGCCATGACTGATACTGCGTCACAATATGCAGATCATGAGGACGGAGAGCTTCAGTCTGTGGGTGACATCTCTGATTCGGGGAAACCTGATTCAGAGATTTCTAATTTTAAATTTAAGCTTGAGAACCTCCGTGTGTTGCTTGGGGAGGTATTAGCTGCTCTGAATGACTGTAACACAGTTGCAGTACCAGAGAAATTGTGTAGGCTGGATAAATACTATGCGGTACTGGTGTGTACTGATGTTTTTCCTATACCTAAAAGGCTTACAGAAATTATTAGCAAGGAGTGGGATAGACCGGGGGTGCCTTTTTCCCCACCTCCTATATTTAGAAAAATGTTTCCAATAGACGCCACTACACGGGACTTATGGCAGACGGTCCCTAAGGTGGAGGGAGCAGTTTCTATTTTAGCAAAGCGTACTACTATCCCGGTTGAGGACAGTTGTGATTTTTCAGATCCAATGGATAAAAAATTGGAGGGTTACCTTAAGAAAATGTTTATTCAACAAGGTTTTATTTTACAGCCCCTTGCATGCATTGCGCCTGTCACGGCCGCGGCGGCGGCATTCTGGTTTGAGGCCCTGGAAGAGGCCATCCATACAGCTCCATTGACTGAAATTATTGACAAGCTTAGAACACTTAAGCTAGCTAACTCATTTGTTTCTGATGCCATTGTTCATTTGACTAAACTAACGGCTAAGAATTCCGGATTCGCCATCCAAGCGCGTTGGGCGCTATGGCTTAAATCCTGGTCAGCTGACGTGACTTCGAAGTCTAAATTACTCAACATTCCTTTCAAGGAGCAGACCTTATTCGGGCCTGGTTTGAAGGAAATTATTGCTGACATTACTGGAGGTAAGGGTCACACCCTTCCTCAGGACAGGGCCAAAGCAAAGGCCAAACAGTCTAATTTTCGTGCCTTTCAAAATTTCAAGGCAGGTGCAGCATCAACTTCCTCCGCTTCAAAACAAGAGGGAACGTTTGCTCAATCTAAGCAGGCCTGGAAACCTAACCAGTCCTGGAACAAAGGCAAGCAGGCCAGAAAGCCTGCTGCTGCCTCTAAGACAGCATGAAGGAACGGCCCCCTATCCGGCGACGGATCTAGTAGGGGGGCAGACTTTCTCTCTTCGCCCAGGCGTGGGCAAGAGATGTTCAGGATCCCTGGGCGTTGGAGATCATATCTCAGGGATATCTTCTGGACTTCAAAGCTTCCCCTCCACAAGGGAGATTTCATCTTTCAAGGCTATCTGCAAATCAGATAAAGAAAGAGGCATTCCTACGCTGTGTGCAAGACCTCCTAGTTATGGGAGTGATCCATCCAGTTCCGCGGACGGAACAAGGACAGGGTTTTTATTCAAATCTGTTTGTGGTTCCCAAAAAAGAAGGAACCTTCAGACCAATTTTGGATCTAAAGATCTTAAACAAATTCCTCAGAGTTCCATCTTTCAAAATGGAAACTATTCGGACCATCCTACCCATGATCCAAGAAGGTCAGTACATGACCACAGTGGACCTAAAGGATGCCTACCTTCACATACCAATTCACAAAGATCATCATCCGTTTCTAAGGTTTGCCTTTCTAGACAGGCATTACCAATTTGTAGCTCTTCCCTTCGGGTTGACTACAGCCCCGAGAATCTTTACAAAGGTTCTGGGCTCACTTCTGGCGGTTCTAAGACCGCGAGGCATAGCGGTGGCTCCGTATCTAGATGACATCCTGATACAGGCGTCAAGCTTTCAAGTTGCGAAGTCTCATACAGAGATAGTTCTGGCATTTCTGAGGTCGCACGGGTGGAAAGTGAACGAGGAAAAGAGTTCTCTATCCCCACTCACAAGAGTCTCCTTCTTAGGGACTCTTATAGATTCTGTAGAAATGAAAATTTACCTGACAGAGTCCAGGTTATCAAAACTTCTAAATGCTTGCCGTGTTCTTCACTCCATTCCGCGCCCTTCGGTAGCTCAGTGTATGGAGGTAATCGGCTTAATGGTAGCGGCAATGGACATAGTGCCATTTGCGTGCCTTCATCTCAGACCGCTGCAATTATGCATGCTGAGTCAGTGGAATGGGAATTACACAGATTTGTCCCCTCTGCTAAATCTGGATCAAGAGACCAGAGATTCTCTTCTCTGGTGGTTGTTTCGGGTACACCTGTCCAAGGGTATGACCTTTCGCAGGCCAGATTGGACAATTGTAACAACAGATGCCTGCCTTCTAGGTTGGGGTGCAGTCTGGAATTCCCTGAAGGCACAGGTATCGTGGACTCAGGAGGAGAAACTCCTTCCAATAAATATTCTGGAGTTAAGAGCGATATTCAATGCTCTTCTGGCTTGGCCTCAGTTAGCAACACTGAGGTTCATCAGATTTCAGTCGGACAACATCACGACTGTGGCTTACATCAACCATCAAGGGGGAACCAGGAGTTCCCTAGCGATGTTAGAAGTCTCAAAAATAATTCGCTGGGCAGGGTACCACTCTTGCCACCTGTCAGCAATCCATATCCCAGGCGTGGAGAACTGGGAGGCGGATTTTCTAAGTCGTCAGACTTTCCATCCGGGGGAGTGGGAACTCCATCCGGAGGTGTTTGCTCAGTTGATTCATCGTTGGGGCAAACCAGAGTTGGATCTCATGGCGTCTCGCCAGAACGCCAAGCTTCCTTGTTACGGATCCAGGTCCAGGGACCCAGAAGCGACGCTGATAGATGCGCTAGCAGCGCCTTGGTTCTTCAACCTGGCTTATGTGTTTCCACCGTTTCCTCTGCTCCCTCGACTGATTGCCAAAATCAAACAGGAGAGAGCATCGGTGATTCTGATAGCACCTGCGTGGCCACGCAGGACTTGGTATGCAGACCTAGTGGACATGTCATCCTTTCCACCATGGACTCTGCCTCTAAGACAGGACCTTCTGATACAAGGTCCTTTTAATCATCCAAATCTAATTTCTCTGAGACTGACTGCATGGAGATTGAACGCTTGATTCTATCAAAGCGTGGCTTCTCCGAGTCAGTCATTGATACTTTAATACAGGCACGAAAGCCTGTTACCAGGAAAATCTACCACAAGATATGGAGTAAATATCTTTATTGGTGTGAATCCAAGACTTACTCATGGAGTAAAGTTAGGATTCCTAGAATATTGTCTTTTCACCAAGAGGGCTTGGACAAAGGATTATCAGCTAGTTCCTTAAAGGGACAGATTTCTGCTCTGTCTATTCTTTTGCACAAGCGTCTGGCAGAGGTTCCAGACGTCCAGGCATTTTGCCAGGCTTTGGTTAGATTTAAGCCTGTGTTTAAACCTGTTGCTCCCCCGTGGAGCTTAAACTTGGTTCTTAAGGTTCTTCAAGGAGTTCCGTTTGAACCCCTTCATTCCATTGATATTAAACTTTTATCTTGGAAAGTTCTGTTTTTGATGGCTATTTCCTCGGCTCGGAGAGTCTCTGAGCTATCTGCCTTACAATGTGATTCTCCCTATCTGATTTTTCATGCAGATAAGGTAGTTCTGCGTACCAAACCTGGGTTTTTACCTAAGGTGGTTTCTAACAAGAATATCAATCAAGAGATTGTTGTTCCATCGTTGTGCCCTAATCCTGCTTCAAAGAAGAAACGTCTTTTACATAATCTGGACATAGTCCGTGCCTTGAAGTTTTACTTACAAGCTACTAAGGATTTTCGTCAAACATCTTTCCTGTTTGTCGTTTACTCTGGACAGAGGAGAGGTCAAAAAGCTTCGGCAACCTCTCTTTCCTTTTGGCTTCAGAGCGTAATAAGCCTAGCCTATGCGACTGCTGGACAGCAGCCCCCTGAAAGGATTACAGCTCATTCTACTAGAGCTGTGGCTTCCACCTGGGCCTTCAAAAATGAGGCCTCTGTTGAACAGATTTGAAAGGCTGCGACTTGGTCTTTGCTTCACACTTTTCCAAAATGTTACAAATTTGATACTTTTGCTTCTTCGGAGGCTGTGCTTGGGAGAAAGGGTTCTTCAGGCAGTGGTTCCTTCCGCTTAATCCTGCCTTGTCCCTCCCATCATCCGTGTACTTTAGCTTTGGTATTGGTATCCCACAAGTAATGGATGATCCGTGGACTGGATACACTTAACAAGAGAAAACATTATTTATGCTTACCTGATAAATTTATTTCTCTTGTAGTGTATCCAGTCCACGGCCCGCCCTGTCCTTTTAAGGCAGGTCTAAATTTTAATTAAACTACAGTCACCACTGCACCCTATGGTTTCTCCTTTCTCTGTTTGTTTTCGGTCGAATGACTGGATATGACAGTTAGGGGAGGAGCTATATAGCAGCTCTGCTGTGGGTGATCCTCTTGCAACTTCCTGTTGGGAAGAAGAATATCCCACAAGTAATGGATGATCCGTGGACTGGATACACTGCAAGAGAAATACATTTATCAGGTAAGCATAAATTATGTTTTTATACTTGTGGGTTCTTGCCTAAGCATAATATCGGTGTAAGAGGGAAAGAGGATTTACAGAGCTTCTCTCTTGTTAAAAAGAAAAACGGATAGCTGTGTGAATTGAACTCTTAAAGACACAGTACTTAGCATTTTTATTTTACAGTCAAATTCCTGTGAGTAAATTGAATTTGCTTGTTGTTTCTCTTTATTAAGATGGATAAGCACAGTGCATGCCTTATGTGTTTAAATGCCATTGTGGAACCCCCTATTACACTTTGTCCCTCGTGTATAACTAGGACATTACAGTGTAAAGAACACATTTTCTTAACTGATGATAATAATGATTGTACTCAGAATGATGAGGTTCAGGATAAAGCTCAATCCCAAGCATCTCAGCCCATAACGCCCACACAGGCGACACCATGTTCGTCATCGGTGTCTGCATCATTCACTCTGCAGGATATGGCTACAGTTATGTCCTCAACCCTTACAGAGGTGTTATCTAAGTTGCCAGTACTACAGGGTAAACGTAGTAGAATAGAGACCCAGGTAGTCCATGCGACTTCTAATTCCTTGATGGCGATCTCCGATCTTCCCTCCCAAAACTCTGAAGGGGGGGGGAGTAGGGAGTTTTTATCAGAAGGAGAACTGTCTGACTCAGGTAGTGCATTACCCAAGACAGTTTCGGACGTGATGTCCTTCAGATTTAAGCTTGAACACCTTCGTCTGTTATTGCGGGAGGTTTTATTAACCCTGGACGACTGTGACTCTATTGTAGTCCCTCCAGAGAAATTGTGTAAGATGGACAGATATTTTGAGGTCCCTACTTACGCTGATGTTTTTCCGATTCCTAAAAGAATTTCGGAAACTATTAACAAGGAATGGGAAAGGCCAGGTATACTGTTCTCTCCTTCCCCTATATTTAAGAAAATGTATCCTTTACCTAACACAGTTAGGGATGTTTGGCAAACGATTCCTAAGGTGGAGGGAGCTATTTCTACTCTAGCTAAGCGTACGACTATTCCTATTGAGGACAGTTGTGCTTTCAAGGACCCTATGGATAAAAAGTTTGAGGGTCTTCTAAAGAAGCTGTTTGTTCATCAAGGGTTTCTGTTGCAACCAACGGCCTGCATTGTACCAGTTACAACTGTGGCTGCCTTTTGGTTTGATGCCCTAGAAGAGTCTCTTAAGACTGAGACTCCTTTCGAGGAAATATTGGATAGAATCAAGGCCCTTAAGCTAGCCAATTCCTTTGTTACGGACGCCGCCTTTCAGATTGCCAAGTTGGCGGCTAAGAATGCAGATTTGGCCATTGTAGCACGCAGAGCCTTATGGTTGAAATCCTGGTCAGCGGATGTATCCTCTAAATCTAAGCTATTAGCTATCCCTTTCAAAAGAAAGACTTTATTTGGGCCTGAATTGAAAGAGAATATCTCAGACATTACGGGAGGTAAGGGTCATCTCCTCCCTCAGGATAAGACATCCAAACAAAGACAGAGTCATTTTCGTTCCTTTCGAAATTTCAAGGGTGCCCCTTCTTCCTCTTCTACTAAACAGGAAGGGAACTTCGCACAGTCTAAGCCCGTCTGGAAACTCAGTCTTGGAACAAAAATAAACAACCCAAGAAGCCTGCTGCTGCTCCCAAGACAGCATGAAGGGATGGCCCCCTAGTAGAGGGCAGACTTTCTCTCTTTGTCCAGGCTTGGATAAGAGATGTTCAGGATCCCTGGACACTAGAAATCGTGTCCCAGGGGTACCTACTGGAGTTCAAAAATTCCCTTCTAAGGGGAAGGTTTCTTCTTTCACGATTGTCTGTAGACCAGATAAAAAGTGAGGCATTCTTACGTTGTGTAAAAGACCTCTCTACTTTGGGAGTAATTTGTCCCGTTCCAATACAGGGACAGGGGTTTTACTCAAATCTTTTCGTGGTTCCCAAAAAAGAGGGAACGTTCAGAACCATTTTAGATCTCAAGAGTCTAAACAAGTTTCTAAGAGTCCCATCCTTCAAGATGGAAACTATTCGGACAATTCTCCCATTGATCCAGGAGGGTCAATATATGACTACCGTGGACTTAAAGGATGCATATCTGCATATTCCTATCCACAGAGATCATCACCAGTTTCTAAGGTTTGCCTTCCTGGACAAACATTTTCAGTTCATGGCTCTTCCCTTCGGGCTGGCCATGGCACCCAGGATCTTCACAAAGGTTCTAGGGTCTTTGCTTGCGGGTCTCAGACCGCGGGGCATTGCAGTGGCGCCTTATCTAGACGATATTCTAATCCAGGCGTCCTCTTTTCATCTGACAAAGTCCCATACCGACACGGTTCTGTCCTTTCTAAGGACTCATGGGTGGAAGGTGAATCTAGAAAAGAGTTCACTAATTCCACAGACAAAGGTTCCTTTCCTGGGAACTCTAAAAGATTCCGTATCCATGAAAATCTTTTTGACGGAAGTCAGAATGTTAAAGATTCTGGAGACATGCCGAACCCTTCAGTCCACTCCTCGGCCATCAGTGGCTCAGTGCATGGAGGTAATTGGATTGATGTTGGCGGCAATGGACATCATTCCGTTTGCTCGTTTTCATCTCAGACCTCTACAACTGAGCATGCTCAGAGAGTGGATTGGAGATTATGCAAATATGTCTCCTCAGATAGATCTGTATCAGGAGACAAGAGACTTTCTTCTTTGGTGGTTGTCGCCGGATCATCTGTCCCAAGGGACGTGCTTCCGCAGACCTTCATGGGTGATAGTGACAACGGATGCCAGTCTACTAGGATGGGGGGCAGTCTGGAATTCCCTGAAGGCAGTGCCTTGGTCGATCAACCTAGCTTATGTGTTTCCTCCGTTTGCTCTCCTTCCCCAGGTGATTGCTCGGATCAAACAGGAGAGGGCATCAGTGATTCTCATCGCTCCTGCGTGGCCTCGCCGGACTTGGTATGCCGATCTGGTGGACATGTCCTCTCTGCCACCGTGGATGCTTCCATTGAGGCAGGACCTTCTCATTCAGGGACCCTTCCATCATCCAAATTTAGTTTCTCTGCAGCTGACTGCTTGGAGATTGAACGCTTGATTTTATCTAAGCGAGGGTTCTCTGTTGCCGTCATTGATACCTTTATCCAGGCACGTAAGCCTGTTACTAGAAAGATTTACCATAAGATATGGCGTAAATATCTTTATTGGTGCGAATCCAAGGGCTACTCATGGAGTAGAGTTAGGATTCCCAGGGTTTTATCTTTTCTCCAAGAAGGATTGGAGAAAGGGTTGTCAGCAAGTTCCTTATAGGGACAGATTTCTGCTTTGTCCATTTTGCTACACAAACGTCTGGCAGATGTTCTAGATGTTCAATCTTTTTGTCAGGCTCTGACTAGAATCAGGCCTGTATTTAGACCAATTGCTCCTCCTTGGAGTTTGAATTTAGTTCTTAAACTTCTTCAAGGAGTTCCGTTTGAACCCATGCATTCCATAGATATTAAGTTATTATCTTGGACAGTTTTATTTTTGGTTGCAATTTCTTCTGCTCGCAGATTTTCTGAGCTTTCGGCTTTACAATGTGATCCACCTTATCTTATTTTCCATGCTGATAAGGTGGTGTTACGTACCAAACCTGGTTTTCTTCCTAAGGTTGTTTCTAACAAGAATATTAATCAGGAAATTGTTGTTCCTTCATTATGTCCTAACCTTTCTTCTAAGAAGGAGCGTCTGCTACATAACTTAAAATTTTATTTGCAGGCGACTAAGGATTTTCGTCAAACATCTTCTTTGTTTGTGGTTTTTGCTGGGAAACGTAGGGGGTCAGAAAGCTACGTCTACCTCTCTTTCTTTTCTGCTGAAGAGTATCATCCGTTTGGCATACGAGACTGCTGGACAGCAGCCTCCTGAAAGAATTACGGCTCATTCTACTAGCGCTGTGGCTTCCTCATGGGCATTTAAAAATGATGCTTCTGTTGAACAGATTTGCAAGGCTGCAACTTGGTCGTCTCTTCATGCTTTTTCCAAATTTGATATATTTGCTTCTTCTGAGGCTGTTTTTGGGAGAAAGGTTCTTCAAGCAGTGGTGCCTTCCGTTTAGGTCCCTGTCTTGTCCCTCCCTTGTCCCTCCCTTTCATCCGTGTCCTATAGCTTTGGTATTGTATCCCACAAGTAAGGATGAAATCCGTGGACTCGTCATACCTTGTAAAAGAAAAGGAAATTTATGCTTACCTGATAAATTTATTTCTTTACGATATGACGAGTCCACGGCCCACCCTGTTATTTTTCTAAAGACAGGTTTTTATTTTTGCTAAACTTCAGTCACCTCTGCTCCTTGGCCTTTCCTTTCTCTTCCTAACTTCAGTCGAATGACGGGAGGGAAGGGAGGGGCTATATATGCAGCTCTGCTGTGTAGCTCTTTGCCACTTCCTGCTGACCAGGAGGCGATATCCCACAAGTAAGGATGAAATCCGTGGACTCGTCATATCGTAAAAGAAATACATTTATCAGGTAAGCATAAATTTCATTTTTTAGTTTTTTTATTCACAAGCTTATTTGGAGACGGGGCAGTCTCCGCCTCAGAGAATTCCAGCTCATTCTACTAGATCAGTTGTTTCTTCTTGGTCTTTTAAGAATGAAGCTTCGGCTGATCAGATTTGCAAAGCAGCAACTTGGCTTTCTTTGCATACATTTACAAAATTTTACCATTTTGATGTATTTGCTTTTTTGAAGCAGTCTTTGGTAGAAAAGTTCTTGAAGCAGCTGTCTGTTTGATTCTACTGCTTATGATTAAAAACATTTTGAAGATTATAAGGAAAATGGAATTATTGTTTGGATTTAAAAAAAAAAAATTCTGCGGAAATAGCTGTTATTTTATCCCTCTCTCTAGTGACTCTTCTGTGGACTTCCACATCTTGGGTATTTTATCCCATATGTCACTAGCTCATGAACTCTTGCCACTTACATGAAAGAAAGCATAATTTATGTAAGAACTTACCTGATAAATTAATTTCTTTCATAGTAGCAAGAGTCCATGAGACCCGCCCTTTTTTTGTATAAAAGCACAATATTTTTTCCAGTTCCTCTTTTTGTATGCTTTTTTTACTCCTTTTTACACCTCACTACTTGGCTATTCGTTAAAACTGAAGAATGAGTGTAGTGGGAGGTGTATTTTTTAGGCATTTTGAGGTTTGGGAAACTTTGCCCCCTCCTGGTAGGAATGTATATACCATACGTCACTAGCTCATAGACTCTTAACACTATGAAAGAAATGAATTTATCAGGTAAGTTCTTACATAAATTATGTTTTTTTTTATTTATATTTGTCCAAAATCGGCTTTATCTTAATGTTTATAATGAAGGGTACTTTATTAGGCCGTTTTTTTACTTTTGCACACTTATTATCTGTGGTGCAGTTTTTTTTTGGCTGCTCACGTGACCTCTGCATTTCTGCTGTATCGGAGCAGAGCGGCGTGAGTTTAGAAGTGCCGACTTTACGGTTTGTTGCTGATCGACTTTTTCTCTTGGAGTATAGGATCTCTACTGACAACTATCACTCCTCTTACTAGTGGGATCTTACTCTGGTTATGGTAGGAGCCGCAGGCAGACGTTTTTGATGTACATCCATCAAGAATTACAGTGGCAACCTGCGGCAAGTATTGCCACGGTTGCGGGAGCAGCATCTTATTGGTGCGATGCCCTGTCTAACTAACGGTAGAGGAGATCCAAGATAGGATCAAAGCTCTTAAACTGGCAACCGACAATAACTTTATCTGCAATGCCAACATGCAGTTAATTAGAATGGGAGCTAAGATGTCTAGCTTCATTGTTCTAGCTCGCAGGGCTCTGTGGTTAAAATATTGGTCAGCTGATGTATCTTCAAAGGCCAAGCTTTTGGCTTTAACTTGTAAAGGTAAAACACTATTTGGTCCTAGTCTGGCGGAAATCGTTTCAGAGATTACGGTTGGAAAGGGATCTTTCCTGCCTCAGGACAAGAAGAATAGACCTAAGGGTCGACAGACTTCTAATTTTCATTCATTTCGCAACTTTAAGGGACAGAAGTCCACCTCCTCTTCTTCCAGACCAATCCAGGTCCACTTGGAAATCCAGCCAGTCTTGAAGTAGGGGAAAGCAAAACAAGAAGCCTTCCGCCGATTCTAAATCGGCATGAAGGGTTCGCCCCCAATCCGATTTTGGATCAGGTGGGGGGCAGGCTTTCTTTTTCCTCAGGCTTGAATATGCAATGTCTCAGATCCCATGGGCTGTGGACATAGTATCCTAGGGTTACAAAATAGGTTTCAAGTCTTGCCCTCCAAGGGGCAGATTTTTCCTGTCAAGACTATCCTCAAACCGGGTAAAGAGGGAATCCTTCTTAAATTGCATAAAGGACTTATCCTCCCTGGGATTTATCATACCTGTCCCTCTATAGGAACAAGGTCTAGGATTCTATTCAAATCTATTTGTGGTTCCCAAAAAGGAGGTAACTTTCCGTCCCATCCTGGATCTAAAGTGTCTCAACAAATTCCTCAAGGTTCCGTCCTTCAAGATGGAAACTATTCATTCCATTCTTCCATTGGTTCAGGAAGGTCAGTTCATGTTGATCATAGACGTGAAGGACGCGTACTTACATGTTCCCATTCACAGGGAACATTACCAGTTTTTAAAGTTTGCCTTTCTGAACAAGCATTTCCAGTTTATTGCCCTTCGGTTTGGTCTTGCCACAGCTCCCAGAATATTCACAAAGGTTCTGGGAGCCCTATTGGCAGTGATTAGATCCCAGGGAATTGCTGTGGCGCCTTATCTAGACGACATCTTGGTTCAGGCGTCCTCTTTTCAACTAGCATAATCTCATAAAGAGATGATGATGTCTTTTCTACGTTCCCACTGGTGGAAAGTGAATCTGGTAAAGAGTTCTCTAGTTCTAGTAACTACAAGAGTGTGTGTCCTAGGGACAATCATAGATTCCCTGTCAATGAAAATCCAAGCTTTTTGCTTCTTGTCTTTCTCTCCAGTCTGCATTTCGTCCAACAGTGGCTCAATGCATGGAGGTGATTGGACTGATGGTGGCTTCCATGAACATCATTCCTTTTGCTGGGTTCCATTTGTGTCCGCTGCAACTTTGCATGGTCAGTCAATGTAACGGAGACCATTCAGATTTATTGCAGAGGATAAATCTGGACCCCTTAACAAGAGAGACTCTCATGGTGGATTTCACAGGCTCATCTGTCTCGGGGCACTTGTTTACTGAGAGCTTCTTAAGTGATTGTGACTACGGATGCCAGCTTGTCAGGCTGGTGAGCTTTTTGGAGTTCTTTGAAGGCTCAGGGCCTTTGGTCTCGGGAAGAGTCTTCTCTTCCCATAAACATCTTGGAGTTGAGAGCAATCCTCAATGCCTTGACAGCTTGGCCTCAATTATCTTTAGTCCGGTTTATCAAATTCCAGTCGGACAATATCACCTCAGTGGCTTACATCAACCATCAGGGAGGAACTCGGAGTTCCTTGGCCATGAAGTAGGTGACTCGCATTCTGCAGTGGGCGGAGGCTCACGATTGTCTCCTATCTGCCATCCACATTCCAGGAGCGGACATTTGGGAGGTGGATTTTCTGAGCAGACAGACTTTTTATCCCGGGGAGTAGGCTCTCCATCCGGAAGTGTTCTACAGCATAACCCTCAGGTTGGGGGTTCCGGAGTTGGATCTGATGGCATCTCGTCAAAATGCCAAGCTTTCAAAGTACGGTTCAAGGTCAAGAGATCCTCAGTCCACTCTGATAGATGCTCTGGCGGTTCCTTTGGACTTCGGGCTAGCATACCTGTTTCCTCCATTTGCTCTCCTTCCACAAGTCATTGCTCGCATCAAGCAGGAGAGCGTCTGTGATTCTAATAGCTCCTGTCTGGCCTCGCAGGATTTGGTTTGTGGATCTGGTGAAGATGTCATCTCTTCCACCTTGGAGGTTACCTCTGAGGGAATGACCTTCTAATTCAAGGTTCATTCCTCCATCCAAATCTAGATCCTCTAAAGCTGACTACTTGGAGATAGAACGCCTAGTCATGTCTAGACATGGTTTTTCGGAAGTGGTCATTAATACTATGCTTCAGGCTCGTAAACCTGTTACTTGTAGGATTTACCATAAGTTATGGCATAAATACCTATTTTGGTGTGAAGCTAAAGCCGAATTTTATCGTTTCTTCAGGATGGCCTGGAGAAAGGGTTGTCAGTCTACTCTGAAAGGTCAGATTTCTGCACTGTATCCTTTTGCACAAACGTCTGGCAGATTTACTAGATGTTCAAGCTTTTGTTCAGGCCCTGGTCAGAATCAGGCCTGTTTTTAAACCTGTTTCTCCTCCTTGGAGCCTTAAACTAGTTCTTAAAGTTTTTCAGCAGGCTCCGTTTGAGCCAATGCATGTTGTTGATATAAAATTGTTATCTTGGAAGGTTTTGTTTCACCTTGCTATTTCTTCAGCTCGCAGAGTTTCTGAGCGTTCAGCTCTGCATTGTGAATCTCTGTACCTTATTTTTCATGCAGATAAGGCGGGCCTTCGTACTAAATTGGGTTTTCTCCCTACGGTGGTATCGGATCGAAACATTAATCAGGAAATTGTTGTTCCTTCTTTTTGTCATAATCCCTCTTCTCATAAGGAACGTCTTTTGCATAACTTGGATGTTGTGCACGCTCTAAAATTTTACCTACAAGCTACTAAAGATTTTCGACAATCTTCTGCCCTGTTTGTTGCTTTCTCTGTAAAACATAAGGGTCAGAAGGCCACTTCTACTACTCTTTCCCTTTGGTTGAGAAGTATGATTAGTTTTGCTTATGAGACTGCTGGACAGCAGCCTCCTGAGAGAATTATGGCTCATTCCACTAGGGCTGTCTCCTCTTCTTGGGCTTTCAAAAATTAAGTTTCTGTGGAACAGATTTGCAAGGCGGCAACATGGTGCTCTCTGCATACCTTTTTCCAAATTCTACAAATGTGATACTTTTGACTCGGCTGAGGCCTCTTATGGAAGAAAGGTTCTTCAAGCAGTGGTGCCTTCTGTTTAAGTCCTCCTGCCTTGTTCTCCCTCCCTGTTCATTCCGTTCCCACTAGTAATTGGAATGACATCGTGGACCCTCCATGCCATAGGAAAGAAATAAAAATGTATGCTTACCTGATGCTCTTTGCATCCTCCTGCTGGTCAGGAGTTGAATATCACACTGGTAATTGGAATGACATTGTGGACTAAAGAAATAAATTTATCAGGTAAGCATAAATAAAATTTTTTTGTGAATTCACATTGAAGCTTTTTTTCTCTTGGCTGTTACCTCTTCTAATTTGACTTTTCATCAAGACTACAGTACTTTTTTATTGATTGATTGTTTTATCAAAATTATCTCAAAACCTTTATCAGTATTTTTCCGTTAATGGACAGCCTTTTCCATTTCCTTCTTAATATAAGGAGAGTCCACGGCATCATTCTTTACTGTTGGGAAATACTGAAGTAAGTAGATGTTCAAGGAGTGCCAAAGCAGGCAGAGATAGATAAATAGGTAATATATTTAATAGGCAATGTTTATAAATCTAAACTATATGTTGAAGTAAATCCTAAAATTACAATGCTAAAAATCATGGATCCATGATAAAAGACAATATGATATACAAACGATTAAAACAATATGACATACAGATGATTAAAACAATATGACATACGGATGATTTAAAGTTGGATACAAAACTTAAAACCAAGGTAAGCGGTTCAAACACTGGTATCAATGTGCAAAGGTTAAAATGAACATATGAAGTCAAATTGATATCGAATAGATTTCAAATAAATTTCAAATGAATTAATATAAAAATAGATTCAAATAAATTAATTAGGTGGATAATTTGCCCATAAAGGTATCAAGTGTGAGAACGGTGAATAAAAATCTAATCAATGAAAAAAGGACATGATAAGAGTTCCAAAATCAGTTAAAATGTGGGGTCCTGTGAAAAAATTTATATATATAAAAAAGATTAAAAATGTAAAAATGAGAAAATGTGCACAAAAAAGAGAAAAAAGTGACACATGGTCAAAAAATGTGAAAATATAAAAATGTGAGAAGTGATGAAAAACCAAAATATTCCAAAGTGCTAATATAGTCCAAAGTTTATAAGCAAAAGTCAAATTAATCCTCAAAGCTATTTGGTAATCGGTCAAGTTTATCAGTGCACGTTGTGTGTGATGAAAAAACAATAAATATCCAAGGGTTTCTTCAAATATCCGTATCCTGTATACCTATAAATAAAAACAATACATAGTGCAATATAGCTAAAATACACAATTAAATAATTGGAAAAGAGCTCACCATAAATGTGTCAACGTGTTTCGGCCCTATGGATGGGCCTTTCTCAAGACTATGTTATGGTTAGGTGAGAGTGCTCCTTAAATACTTCTAATAGCCAATGTTTGTGCTCCTAATTGGCGCCAAAATTTCTCGCATTTGACCCGGAACCGGTAGTTAAATTTACTAATCTATGCTTCCAGGTCATTTAGCAAAATGAGAATGAGGATCTATTACGTGTCCTCATTAGAATATATGTTAAGTGGTTACGCCTAAGTTTTTAATATATCACAAACTACCTGTTTTTGAAATATGATCAATTATCTCAGTTTACTCGGGACCTCCAGAGAAGTGTCAGACTGGTGTAAAGAGCGTGGATTTTCCTTTTCCTTTTTCTTCGAAGGAACGTTTGCTTCATAATTTGGACATGGTTCGCGCCTTGAAGTTCTATCTTCAGGCTACTAAGGATTTCCGACAAACTTGTTTTTTGTCTATTCCGGGAAGCTTAAGGGTCAGAAGGTTTCTTCGACTTCCTTATCTTTTCGGTTAAGGAGTGTTATCGCTTAGCTTAAGAGACAGCGGGACATATACCTCCTCAGAGGATTACAACTCATTCTACTAGAGCAGTGGCTTCCTCTTGGGCCTTTAAGAACACGGCCTCTATGGATCAGATCTGTAAGGTGGCCTTACAAAAGTATGTAAGACTCCTTACATACTTTTCTTTCATGTAATTAGCAAGAGTCCATGAGCTAGTGACGTATGGGATATACATTCCTACCAGGAGGGGCAAAGTTTCCCAAACCTTAAAATGCCTATAAATACACCCCTCACCACACCCACAATTCAGTTTTACAAACTTTGCCTCCGATGGAGTTGGTGAAGTAAGTTTGTGCTAGATTCTACGTTGATATGCGCTCCGCAGCAAGTTGGAGCCCGGTTTTCCTCTCAGCGTGCAGTGAATGTCAGAGGGATGTGAGGAGAGTATTGCCTATTTGAATGCAGTGATCTCCTTCTACGGGGTCTATTTCATAGGTTCTCTGTTATCGGTCGTAGAGATTCATCTCTTACCTCCCTTTTCAGATCGACGATATACTCTTATATATACCATTACCTCTGCTGATTCTCGTTTCAGTACTGGTTTGGCTTTCTACAAACATGTAGATGAGTGTCCTGGGGTAAGTAAATCTTATTTTCTGTGACACTCTAAGCTATGGTTGGGCACTTTGTTTATAAAGTTCTAAATATATGTATTCAAACATTTATTTGCCTTGACTCAGAATGTTCAACATTCCTTATTTTTCAGACAGTCAGTTTCATATTTGGGATAAATGCATTTGTTTCAATCATTTTTTCTTACCTTAAAAAATTTGACTTTTTCCCTGTGGGCTGTTAGGCTCGCGGGGGCAGAAAATGCTTCATTTTATTGCGTCATTCTTGGCGCGGACTTTTTTGGCGCAAAAATTTTTTTCTGTTTCCGGCGTCATACGTGTCGCCGGAAGTTGCGTCATTTTTTGACGTTTTTTGCGTCAAAAATGTCGGCGTTCCGGATGTGGCGTCATTTTTGGCGCCAAAAGCATTTAGGCGCCAAATAATGTGGGCGTCTTTTTTGGCACTAAAAAATATGGGCGTCACTTTTGTCTCCACATTATTTAAGTCACATTATTTATTGCTTCTGGTTGCTAGAAGCTTGTTCACTGGCATTTTTTTCCCATTCCTGAAACTGTCATTTAAGGAATTTGATCAATTTTGCTTTATATGTTGTTTTTTTCTTTT
This sequence comes from Bombina bombina, assembly GCF_027579735.1. Classification (NCBI taxonomy): domain Eukaryota; kingdom Metazoa; phylum Chordata; class Amphibia; order Anura; family Bombinatoridae; genus Bombina; species Bombina bombina. The sequence goes on along the minus strand of NC_069504.1, from coordinate 74,240,256 downwards.
ACATATTGCAAGATGTTCCACGTTGCAACTGAGTCAGAAGATACTTCAGGAAAATCACTGCCCAGTGCTGGAGCTACCAAGCTAAGTGTATCTGCTATAAACTTTTGGTATCTGTTTCTCCAGCTGTTGTTTGTATTGCATGTCATGTCAAACTTATTAATGCAGATAAAATTTCCTTTAGTACTGTTACATTACCTGTTGCTGTTCCGTCAACATCTAATTTTCAGAGTGTTCCTGATAACATAAGAGATTTTATTTTTTAAATCCATTAAGAAGGCTATGTCTGTTATTTCTCCTTCTAGTATACATAAAAGTCTTTTAAAACTTCTCTTTTTTCAGATGAATTTTTAAATGAACATCATCATTCTGATACTGATAATGGTTCTTCTGGTTCAGAGGTTTCTGTCTCAGAGGTTGATGCTGATAAATCTTTGTATTTGTTCAAGATGGAATTTATTCGTTCTTTACTTAAAGAAGTATTATTTGCATTAGAAATAGAGGATTCTGGTCCTCTTGATACTAAATGTAAACGTTTAAATAAGGTTTTTAAATCTCCTGTAGTTATTCCAGAAGTGTTATCTCCCTGATGCTATTTCTGAAGTAATTTCCAGGGAATGGAATAATTTGGGTAATTCATTTACTCCTTCTAGACGTTTAAGCAATTATATCCTGTGCCATCTGACAGATTAGAGTTTTTTGGGACAAAAATCCCTAAGGTTATGGGGCTGTCTCTACTCCTGCTAATGTACTACTATTCCTACGGCAGATAGTACTTCATTTAAGGATCCTTTAGATAGGAAAATTGAATCCTTTCTAAGAAAAGCTTACTTATGTTCAGGTAATCTTCTTAGACCTGCTATATTTTTAGCGGATGTTGCTGCAGCTTCAACTTTTTGGTTAGAAGCTTTAGCGCAACAAGTAACAGATCATAATTTTATAGCATTATTATTATTCTATAACATGCTAATAATTTTATTGGTGATACCATCTTTTGATATCATTAGAGTTGATGTCAGGTATATGTCTCTAGCTATTTTAGCTAGAAAAGCTTTATGGATTAAACTTGGAATGCTGATATGTCTTCTAAGTCAACTTTGCTTTCCCTTTCTTTCCAGGGTAAATAATCATTTTCGTTCCTTTCCTCACAACAAGGAACAAAAGCCTGATCCTTCATCCTCAGGAGCGGTATCAGTTTGGAAACTATTTCCAGTTTGGAATATATCCAAGCCTTATAGAAACCTATAGCCAGCTCCTAAGTACCTATGAAGGTGCGGCCCTTATTCCAGCTCAGCTGGTATGGGGCAGATTACGTTTTCTTCAAAGAAATTTGGATCAATTCTGTTCTCAATCTCTGGTTTCAGAACATTGTTTCAGAAAGGTACAGAATTGGCTTCAAGTTAAGGCCTCCTGCTAAGAGATTTTTTTCTTTCCCGTGTCCCAGTTAACACAGCAAAGGCTCAGCATTTCTGAAATGTGTTTCAGATCTAGAGTTGGCTGGAGTATTTATGCCAGTTCCAGTTCTGGAACAGGGGCTGGGGTTTTATTTTATCTCTTCATTGTACCAAAGAAGGTCAATTCCTTCAGACCAGTTCCGGATCTATCATTATTGAATCGTTATGTTAGGATACCAACATTCAAGATGGTTACTGTAGGACTATCCTGCCTTTTGTTTAGCAAGGGCATTATATGTCTACAATAGATTTACAGGATGTGTATCTGCATATTCCGATTCATCCAGATCACTTTTAGTGTCTGAGATTCTCTTTTTAGACAAGCATTACCAGTTTTTTGGCTCTACCGTTTGGCCTAGCCTCAGTTCCAAGAATTTTTTTCAAAGGTTCTCGGTGTCCTTCTTTCTGTAATCAGAGAACAGGGTTTTGGTATTTCCTTATTTGGACGATATCTTGGTACTTGCTCAGTCTTCTCATTTTCGAAGAATCTCATACGAATCGACTTGTGTTGTTTCTTCAAGTTCATGGTTGGAGGATCAATTTACCAATCAATTCATTGATTCCTCAGACAAGGGTAACCTTTTTAGGTTTCTAGATAGATTCAGTGTCTATGACTCTGTCCTTGTCAGACAAGAGAAGTTTAACATTGATATCAGCTTGTCAAAACCTTCAGTCACAATCATTCCCTTTGGTAGCCTTATGCATGGAAATGTTGGGTCTTAGGACTGCCGCATCAGATGCGATCTCCTTTGCTCGTTTTCACATGCGACCTCTTCAGCTCTGTATGCTGAACCAATGGTGCAGGGATTACTCAAAGATATCTCAATTAATATCTTTAAACCGATTTTACGACACTCTCTGACATGGTGGACAGATCACCATCGTTTAGTTCAGGGGGCTTCTTGTTCTTCCGACCTGGACTATAATCTCAACAGATGCAAGTCTTACAGGTTGGGGAGCTGTGTGGGGGTATCTGACGGCACAAGGGGTTTGGGAATCTCAGGAGGTGAGATTTCCGATCAATATTTTGGAACTCCGTGCAATTTTCAGAGCTCTTCAGTCTTGGCCTCTTCTGAAGAGAGAGTTGTTCATTTGTTTTCAGATAGACAATGTCACAACTGTGGCATACATCAATCATCAAGGAGGGACTCACAGTCCTCTGGTTATGAAAGTAGTATCTCAAATTTTGGTTTGGGCGGAATCCAGCTCCTGTCTAATCTCTGCGGTTCATATCCCAGGTATGGACAATTGGAAAGCGGATTATCTCAGTCGCCAAACGTTGCATCCGGGCGAATGGTCTCTTCACCCAGAGGTATTTCTTCAGATTATTCAAATGTGGGAACTTCCAGAAATAGATCTGATGGCTTCTCATCTAAACAAGAAACTTCCCAGGTATCTGTCCAGATCCCGGGATCCTCAGGCGGAGGCAGTGGATGCATTATCACTTCCTTGGAAGTATCATCCTGCCTATATCTTTCTGCCTCTAGTTCTTCTTCCAAGAGTAATCTCCAAGATTCTGAAGGAATGCTCGTTTGTTCTGCTGGTAGCTCCGGCATGGCCTCACAGGTTTTGGTATGCGGATCTTGTCCGGATGGCCTCTTGCCAACCGTGGACTCTTCCGTTAAGACCAGACCTTCTGTCTCAAGGTCCTTTTTTCCATCAGGATCTGAAATCCTTAAATGTAAAGGTATGGAGATTGAACGCTTGATTCTTGGTCAAAGAGGTTTTTCTGACTCTGTGATTAATACTATGTTTCAGGCTCGTAAATCTGTATCCAGAGAGATATATTATAGAGTCTGGAAGACTTATATTTCTTGGTGTCTTTCTCATCATTTTTCTTGGCATTCTTTTAGAATACCGAGAATATTACAGTTTCTTCAGGATGGTTTAGATAAGGGTTTGTCCGCAAGTTCCTTGAAAGGACAAATCTCTGCTCTTTCTGTTCTTTTTCACAGAAAGATTGCTATTCTTCCTGATATTCATTGTTTTGTACAAGCTTTGGTTCGTATAAAGCCTGTCATTAAGTCAATTTCTCCTCCTTGGAGTTTGAATTTGGTTCTGGGGGCTCTTCAAGCTCCTCCATTTGAACCTATGCATTCATTGGACATTAAATTACTTTCTTGGAAAGTTTTGTTCCTTTTGGCCATCTCTTCTGCCAGAAGAGTTTCTGAATTATCTGCTCTTTCTTGTGAGTCTCCTTTTCTGATTTTTCATCAGGATAAGGCGGTGTTGCGAACTTCTTTTGAATTTTTACCTAAGTTGTGAATTCCAACAACATTAGTAGAGACATTGTGGTTCCTTCATTATGTCCTAATCCTAAGAATTCTAAGGAGAAATCGTTGCATTCTTTGGATATTGTTAGAGCTTTGAAATATTATGTTGAAGCTACTAAGTCTTTCCGAAAGACTTCTAGTTTATTTGTTATCTTTTCCGGTTCTAGAAAGGCCAGAAAATTTCTGCCATTTCTTTGGCATCTTGGTTGAAATCTTTAATTCATCTTGCCTATGTTGAGTCGGGTAAAACTCCGCCTCAGAGGATTACAGCTCATTCTACTAGGTCAGTTTCTACTTCCTGGGCGTTTAGGAATGAAACTTCGGTTGATCAGATTTGCAAAGCGGCAACTTGGTCCTCTTTGCATACTTTTACCAAATTCTACCATTTTGATGTATTTTCTTCTTCTGAAGCAGTTTTTGGTAGAAAAGTACTTCAGGCAGCGGTTTCAGTTTGAATCTTCTGCTTATGTTTTTCATTTAACTTTATTTTGGGTGTGGATTATTTTCAGCAGGAATTGGCTGTCTTTATTTTATCCCTCCCTCTCTAGTGACTCTTGTGTGGAAAGATCCACATCTTGGGTAGTCATTATCCCATACGTCACTAGCTCATGGACTCTTGCTAATTACATGAAAGAAAACATAATTTATGTAAGAACTTACCTGATAAATTCATTTCTTTCATATTAGCAAGAGTCCATGAGGCCCGCCCTTTTTTGTGGTGGTTATGATTTTTTTGTATAAAGCACAATTATTCCAATTCCTTATTTTATATGCTTTCGCACTTTTTTCTTATCACCCCACTTCTTGGCTATTCGTTAAACTGAATTGTGGGTGTGGTGAGGGGTGTATTTATAGGCATTTTAAGGTTTGGGAAACTTTGCCCCTCCTGGTAGGAATGTATATCCCATACGTCACTAGCTCATGGACTCTTGCTAATATGAAAGAAATGAATTTATCAGGTAAGTTCTTACATAAATTATGTTTTTCTAAATTTTATAAGTTTGATGTTTTTGCTTCGGCTGAAGCAGTTTTTGGGAGAAAGGTTTTGCAGGCAGTGGTGCCCTCAGATTAGGGTCTCTTTCTTTCATGTAATTGGCAAGAGTCCATGAGCTAGTGATGTATGGGATACCAGGAGGGGCAAAGTTTCCCAAACCTCAAAATGCCTATAAATACACCCCTCGTCACACCCACAATTCAGTTTTACAAACTTTGCCTTCTATGGAGGTGGTGAAGTAAGTTTGTGCTAAGATTTCTACGTTGATATGCGCTTCTCAGCATTGTTGAAGCCCGATTCCTCTCAGAGTAAAGTGAATGTCAGAGGGACGTGAAGGGAGTATCACTTATTGAATACGATGATTTCCCTAACGGGGGTCTATTTCATAGGTTCTCTGTTATCGGTCGTAGAGATTCATCTCCTACCTCCCTTTGCAGATCGACGATATACTCTCAATTTACCATTACCTCTACTAATAACTGTTTTAGTACTGGTTTGGCTATCTGCTATATGTGGATGGGTGTCTTTGGATAAGTATGTTTTTTATTACTTAAGACATCTCAGCTATGTTTTGGCACTTTCTGCATTTATATAAAGTTCTAAATATATGTATTGTATATTTGCCATGAGTCAGGTTCATGTATTTCCTTCTGCAGACTGTCGGTTTCATATTTGGGGAATAGAAACATTTTTTTAAGAAATTTATTTCTTACTTGGGGTTTAGTCTTTTTTTCAATTTACTACTTCTTGCAAATTGCGGGCGGTATTAGGCCCGCGAGTGCGTCAAATGTTAAATTTTATTGCGTCATTCTTGGCGCGGAAATGTTTTTGGCGCGAAAAAATACGTTTGACACAATTTCGTCATTTCCGGCGTCATACTTGACGCCGAGACCTTTCACGCGGTTGCGTCATTAGTGACGCGAGCGTGTCATTTCCGGGGGGTTTTTTGGCGCCAAAAAAGTTTGTTACGTTGTGCGTCATACTTGGCCAAACTTTTTAATTATTTCAATACCCCATTGATATTTGCCTCTTGCCTTTTTCTCTATCAGAGGGCTATGCTATTTGCAATTTTTCCCATTCTTGAAACTGTCATATAAGAAAATAGATAATTTTGCTTTATATGTTTTTTCTCTTACATTTTGCAAGATGTCTCAATCTGATTCTGCCTCAGAAGTTTCTGCTGGAACATTGCTGCCTGACATCGGTTCTACCAAAGCTAAGTGCATTTGCTGTAAAATTGTAGAAATTATTTCGCCGAATGTCATTTGTAATAGTTGTCATGATAAACTTTTACATGCAGATAGTGTATCCATCAGTAATAGTACATTGCCAGTTGCAGTTCCTTCAACTTCTAATGTGCATGATATACCTGTAAATTTTAAAGAATTTGTTTCTGATTCTATCCTGAAGGCTTTGTCTGCATTTCCACCTTCTAATAAATGTAAAAGGTCTTTTAAAACTTCTCAATTAGATGATGAAATTTCAAATGACCAACAACATAATAATTTATCCTCTTCTGATGAGGATCTATCTGATACAGAAAATCCTTCCTCAGACATTGACACTGACAAATCTACTTATTTATTTAAAATAGAGTATATGCATTCTTTATTAAAAGAAGTGTTAATTAATTTGGATATTGAGGTAACCAGTCCTCTTGACGTTCAGTCTAATAAACGTTTAAATGCTGTTTTTAAACCTCCTGGGGTTTCTCCAGGGGTTTTTCCTATTCTTGAGGCTATTTCTGGTATGATTTCTAAGGAATGGAATAAGCCAGGTACTTCTTTTATTCCTTCTTCAAGGTTTAAAAAATTGTATCCTTTACCAGCAAAGTTGATGGGGCTATTTCTACTCTTGCTAAACGTACCACTATTCCTATGGAAGATAGTACTTCCTTTAAGGATCCTTTAGATAGGAAGCTTGAATCTTATCTAAGAAAGGCCTATTTATATTCAGGTCATCTTCTCTGACCTGCAATTTCTTTGGCTGATGTTGCAGCTGCATCAACTTTCTTGTTGGAAAATTTAGCGCAGCAGGAATTGGATTCTGACTTATCTAGCATTATTCGCTTACTGCAATATGCTAATCATTTTATTTGTAATGCTATTTTTAATGTTATTAAAACTGATGTTAGATCCATGTCTTTAGCTATATTAGCTAGAAGAGCTTTGTGGCTTAAATCTTGGAATGCTGATATGACATCTAAATATAGATTACTATCTCTTTCTTTCCAAGGTAATAATTTTTTTTTGGTTCCCAGTTGGATTCTATTATTTCAACTGTCACTGGGGGAAAGGGAGTTTTTCTGCCTCAGGATAAAAAACCTAAGGGTAAATCTAAGGCTTCTAACCGTTTTCGTTCCTTTCGTCAGAATAAGGAACAAAAACTCAATCCTCCCCCCCAAGGAATCTGCTTCCAATTGGAAGCCTTCCTCTAATTGGAATAAATCCAAGCCATTTAGGAAACCAAAGTTAGCCCCTAAGTCCGCATGAAGGTGCGGCCCTCATTCCAGCTCAGCTGGTAGGGGGCAGATTAAGGTTTTTCAAGGATATTTGGATAAGATCTGTCCAAAATCAATGGATTCAGAGCATTGTCTCTCAAGGGTATCGAATAGGGTTCAGAGTAAGACCTCCTGTGAGAAGATTTTTTCTCTCACGTATCCCAGCAAATCCAGTAAAAGCTCAGGCTTTCCTGTAGTGTGCTTCAGACCTGGAGTCTTCAGGGGTAATCATGCCAGTTCCTCTTTAGGAACAAGGTTTGGGGTTTTATTCAAATCTATTCATTGTCCCAAAAAAGGAAAATTTATTCAGACCAGTTCTGGATCTGAAAATTTTGAATCGTTATGTAAGAGTACCAACTTTCAAGATGGTGACTATAAGGAATATTCTGCCTTTTGTTCAGCGAGGACATTATATGTCCACAATAGACTTGCAGGATGCATACCTTCATATTCCATTTCATCCAGAACATTATCAGTTTCTGAGATTCTCTTTTCTAAACAAGCATTACCAATTTGTTGCTCTTCCATTTGGCCTAGCAATAGCTCCAAGAATCTTTTCAAAGGTTCTGGGTGCCCTACTCTCTGTAATCAGAGAAGAGGGTATTGCAGTGTTTCCTTATTTGGACGATATCTTGGTACTAGCTCAGTCTTTACGTACTGCAGAATCTCACACAAATCAACTAGTGTTGTTTCTTCAGAAACATGGTTGGAGGATCAATTTACCAAAAAGTTTCTTGATTCCTCAGACAAGGGTCACCTTTTTAGGCTTCCAGATAGATTCTGTGTCCATGACTCTCTGACAGGCAATAGACGTTTAAAATTGGTTGCATCCTGTCGGCACCTTCACTCTCAGTCATTCCCTTCAGTGGCTATGTGCATGGAAGTTTTAGGTCTCATGACTGCAGCATCGGACGCGATCCCCTTTGCTCGTTTTCACATGAGACCTCTACAGCTTTGTATGCTGAACCAATGGTGCAGGGATTATACAAAGATATCACAATTAATATCCTTAAATCCCAATGTACGACACTCTCTGACGTGGTGGATAGATCACCATCGTTTAGTTCAAGGGGCTTCTTTTGTTCGGCCAACCTGGACTGTGATCACAACAGATGCTGTTTGGGGATCTCTGACAGCACAAGGGGTTTGGAAATCTCAAGAGGCGAGATTACTAATAAATATTTTCTCAGAGCTCTTCAATTTTGGCCTCTGTTAAAGAGAGAACCGTTCATTTGTTTTCAGACAGACAATATCACAACAGTGGCATATGTCAATCATCTGGGTGGGACTCACAGTCCCCAAGCTATGAAAGAAGTATCTCGGATACTTGCTTGGTCAGAATCCAGCTCCTGTCTAATCTCTGTGGTACATATCCCAGGTGTAGACAATTGGGATTATCTCAGCCGCCAGACTTTACATCCAGGGGAGTGGTCTCTCCATCCAGATGTTTTTTTTCTCAGATTGTTCAGATGTGGGGTCTTCCAGAGATAGATCTCATGGCCTCTCATCTAAACAAGAAACTTCCCAGATACCTGTCCAGGTCCAGGGATGTACAGGTGGAAGCAGTGGATGCGCTGACACTTCCTTGGTGTTATCATCCTGCTTACATTTTCCCGCCTCTAGTTCTGCTGGTGGCTCCAGCATGGCCACACAGGTTTTGGTATGCGGATCTGGTTCGGATGTCCAGTTGCCCGCCTTGGCCACTTCCGTTACAGCCAGACCTACTATCTCAAGGTCCGTTTTTCCATCAGGATCTCAAATCATTATTAAATGGTATGGAAATTGAACGCTTAGTACTAGAGGTTTCTCTGACTCAGTGATTAATACTATGTTACAAGCTCGTAAATCTGTCTCTAGAAAGATGTATTATAGAGTTTGGAAGACTTACATTTCATGGTGTTCTTCTCATAAATTCTCCTGGCATTCTTTTAGAATTCCTAGAATTTTACAGTTTCTTCAGGATGGTTTGGATAAAGGTTTGTCTGCAAGTTCCTTGAAAGGACAAATCTCCGCTCTTTCTGTTTTATTTCACAGAAAGATTGCTATACTTCCTGATATACACTGTTTCTCTTGTTAAGTGTAGTCAGTCCACGGGTCATCCATTATTTATGGGATTATATCTCTTCCCCAACAGGAAGTTGCAAGAGGATCACCCAAGCAGAGCTGCTATATAGCTCCTCCCCTCACATGTCATATCCAGTCATTCTCTTGCAACCTAACTAAAGATAGGTCGTTGTGAGAGGTCTGTGATGTTTTTAAACTTAGTTTATTTCTTCAATCAAAAGTTTGTTATTTTAAATGGCACCGGAGTGTGCTGTTTGTTCTCAGGCAGCATTAGAAGAAGAATCTGCCTGCGTTTTTTATGATCTTAGCAGACGTAACTAAGATCCACTGGCTGTTCTCACACATTCTGAGGGGTGAGGTAACTTCAGAAAGAGGGGAATAGCATGCAGGGCCCCCCTGCAAATGAGGTATGTGCAGTAAATTATTTTTCTAAGGAATGGAATTGACTGAGAAAATACTGCTAATACCAATGTAATGTAAGTTCAGCCTTAAATGCAGTGGTAGCGACTGGTATTAGGCTGATGAGTGTGTGTACACTGAAGTATTTTTCTAGGGAATGGAATTTCACTCAGAAAATACTGTTAATGCTGAAGTAATGTATGAGCCTTCACTGCAGTAAATGCGACTGGTAGCAGGCGTATTAATAACACTTCATAGCTTTTAAAATATATGTTCAAAACGTTTACTAGCATGTTAATTGTTTTTTGTGAGGTACTTGGTGATAAAACTTATTGGGACATGATTTTTCCACATGGCTATCTTTGTTTTCTGCATAGAAACAGTTTACTGAGCTTCCCCACTGTTGTAATATGAGTGGGAGGGGCCTATTTTATCGCTTTTTTGCGCAGTAAAATTTCAGTCACAATCTTCCTACTTCATCCTCCATGATCCAGGACGTCTCTAGAGAGCTCAGGGGTCTTCAAAATTCGTTTTGAGGGAGGTAATCAGTCACAGCAGACCTGTGACAGTGTGTTTGACTGTGATAAAAACGTTAATTATATAATTGTTATCCGTTTTTGGGTATTAAGGGGTTAATCATCCATTTGCAAGTGGGTGCAATGCTCTGCTAACTTAATACATTGTTATTTCAACTGTGACAGCTTTTTGTGCTTCTTAAAGGCGCAGTAGCGTTTTTTTATATTGCTTGTAAATTTATTTGAAAGTATTTTCCAAGCTTGCAAGTCTCATTGCTAGTCTGTTTAAACATGTCTGACACAGATGAATCTCTTTGTTCACTATGTTTAAAGGCCAATGTGGAGCCCAATAGAAATTTGTGTACTAATTGCATTGATGTTACTTTAAATACAAGTCAATATTTACATGTAAAGAAATTATCACCAGACAACGAGGGGGAAGTTATGCCGACTAACTCTCCTCACGTGTCAGTACCTTCGCCTCCCGCTCAGGAGGTGCGTGATATTGTGGCGCCAACAGGGAGGCCCATACAAATCACTTTGCAAGACATGGCTACTGTTATGACAGAAGTATTATCTAAATTGCCAGAATTAAGAGGCAAGCGCGATTGCTCTGGGTTAAGGACAGAGCGCGCTGATGATGGGAGAGCCATGTCCGATACTGCGTCACAATTTGCAGAACATGAGGACGGAGAGCTTCATTCTGTAGGTGACGGATCTGATCCAGGAAGACTGGATTCAGAGATTTCTAATTTTAAATTTAAGCTTGAGAACCTCCGCATATTGCTAGGGGAGGTATTAGCGGCTCTGAATGATTGTAACACGGTTGCAATTCCAGAGAAATGATGTAGGCTGGATAAATAGTATGCGGTACCGGTGTGTACTGACGTTTTTCCTATACCTAAGAGGCTTACAGAAATTATTAGCAAGGAGTGGGATAGACCCGGTGTGCCTTTTCCCCCCCCTCCTATATTTAGAAAAATGTTTCCAATAGACGCCACCACACGGGACTTATGGCAGACGGTCCCTAAGGTGGAGGGAGCAGTTTCTACTTTGGCTAAGCGTACCACTATCCCGGTGGAGGATAGTTGTGCCTTTTCAGATCCAATGGATAAAAAATTAGAAGGTTACCTTAAGAAAATGTTTGTTCAACAAGGTTTTATCTTACAGCCCCTTGCATGCATTGCGCCTGTCACTGCTGCGGCGGCATTCTGGTTTGAGTCTCTGGAAGAGGCCATTCGCACAGCTCCATTGGATGAAATTATGAACAAGCTTAAAGCACTTAAGCTAGCTAACGCATTTGTTTCTGATGCCGTCGTACATTTAACCAAACTTACGGCTAAGAACTCCGGATTCGCCATCCAAGCGCGCAGAGCGCTGTGGCTTAAATCCTGGTCAGCTGATGTGACTTCTAAATCTAAATTGCTTAATATTCCTTTCAAAGGGCAGACCTTATTCGGGCCCGGCTTGAAAGAAATTATCGCTGACATTACGGGAGGTAAGGGCCATGCTCTGCCTCAGGACAGGGCCAAATCAAAGGCCAAACAGTCTAATTTTCGTGCCTTTCGTAACCTCAAGGCAGGAGCAGCATCAACTTCCTCCGCTCCAAAACAGGAAGGAGCTGTTGCTCGTTACAGACAGGGCTGGAAAGCTAACCAGTCCTGGAACAAGGGCAAGCAGGCCAGAAAACCTGCTGCTGCCCCTAAGACAGCATGAAGAGAGGGCCCCCTATCCGGAAACGGATCTAGTGGGGGGCAGACTTTCTCTCTTTGCCCAGGCTTGGGCAAGAGATGTCCAGGATCCCTGGGCGTTGGAGATCATATCTCAGGGATATCTTCTGGACTTCAAAGCTTCTCCTCCACAAGGGAGATTTCATCTTTCAAGGTTATCTGCAAACCAAATAAAGAAAGAGGCGTTTCTACGCTGTGTACAAGACCTCTTACTAATGGGGGTGATCCACCCAGTTCCGCGGACGGAACAAGGGCAAGGATTCTATTCAAATCTATTTGTGGTTCCCAAGAAAGAGGGAACCTTCAGACTAATCTTGGACTTAAAGATCCTAAACAAATTCCTAAGAGTTCCATCATTCAAAATGGAAACTATTCGAACCATCCTACCCATGATCCAAGAGGGTCAGTACATGACCACAGTGGACTTAAAGGATGCCTACCTTCACATACCGATTCACAAGGATCATTACCGGTACTTAAGATTTGCCTTCCTAGACAGGCATTACCAGTTTGTAGCTCTTCCCTTCGGGTTAGCTACGGCCCCAAGAATCTTTACAAAGGTTCTGGGCTCACTTCTGGCGGTACTAAGACCGCGAGGCATAGCGGTGGCTCCGTACCTAGACGACATTCTGATACAAGCGTCAAGTTTTCAAACTGCCAAGTCTCATACAGAGATAGTTCTGGCATTTCTGAGGTTGCATGGGTGGAAGGTGAACGTGGAAAAGAGTTCTCTATTGCCACTTACAAAGGTTCCCTTCCTAGGGACTCTTATAGATTCTGTAGAGATGAGAATTTACCTGACGGAGGCCAGGTTATCAAAACTTATAAATGCTTGCCATGCCCTTCACTCCATTCCACACCCGTCAGTAGCTCAGTGCATGGAGGTAATCGGCTTAATGGTAGCGGCAATGGACATAGTACCATTTGCGCGCCTGCATCTCAGACCGCTGCAATTGTGCATGCTAAGTCAGTGGAATGGGGATTACTCAGATTTGTCCCCTCTGCTAAATCTGGATCAAGAGACCAGAGATTCTCTTCTATGGTGGCTTTCTCGGCCCCATTTGTCCAAAGGGATGACCTTTCGCAGGCCAGATTGGACGATTGTAACAACAGACGCCAGCCTTCTAGGTTGGGGCGCAGTCTGGAATTCCCTGAAGGCTCAGGGATCATGGACTCAGGAGGAGAAACTCCTCCCAATAAATATTCTGGAGTTAAGAGCAATATTCAATGCTCTTCTAGCTTGGCCTCAGTTAGCAACTCTGAGGTTCATCAGATTTCAGTCGGACAACATCACGACTGTGGCTTACATCAACCATCAAGGGGGAACCAGGAGTTCCCTAGCAATGTTGGAAGTCTCAAAGATAATTCGCTGGGCAGAGTATCACTCTTGCCACCTGTCAGCGATCTACATCCCAGGCGTGGAGAACTGGGAGGCGAATTTTCTAAGTCGCCAGACTTTTCATCCGGGGGAGTGGGAACTTCATCCGGAGGTCTTCGCTCAACTGATTCATCGTTGGGGCAAACCAGATCTGGATCTCATGGCGTCTCGCCAGAACGCCAAGCTTCCTTGTTACGGATCCAGGTCCAGGGACCCGGGAGCAGTGCTGATAGATGCTCTGACAGCACATTGGGTCTTCAACATGGCTTATGTGTTTCCACCATTTCCGATGCTTCCTCAATTGATTGCCAAGATCAAACAGGAGAGAGCATCGGTGATTCTGATAGCGCCTGCGTGGCCACGCAGGACCTGGTATGCAGACCTAGTGGACATGTCGTCCTGTCCACCATGGTCTCTGCCTCTGAGGCAGGACCTTCTAATTCAGGGCCCTTTCAACCATCCAAATCTAATTTCTCTGAGGCTGACTGCATGGAGATTGAACGCTTGATTTTATCAAAGCGTGGCTTCTCGGAGTCTGTTATTGATACCTTAATACAGGCTAGGAAACCTGTTACCAGAAGAATTTACCATAAGATATGGCGTAAATATTTACATTGGTGCGAATCCAAGAGTTACTCATGGAGTAAGGTTAGGATTCCTAGGATATTGTCTTTTCTACAAGAGGGTTTAGAAAAGGGCTTATCTGCTAGTTCGTTAAAGGGACAGTTTTCTGCTCTGTCTATTCTTCTGCACAAACGTCTGGCAGAAGTTCCAGACGTTCAGGCTTTTTGTCAGGCTTTGGCTAGGATTAAGCCTGTGTTTAAGACTGTTGCTCCGCCGTGGAGCTTAAACTTAGTTCTTAACGTTTTGCAAGGTGTTCCATTTGAACCCCTTCATTCCATTGATATCAAGCTGTTATCTTGGAAAGTTCTTTTTTTGATGGCTATTTCCTCGGCTCGAAGAGTCTCTGAGTTATCTGCCTTACATTGTGATTCTCCTTATCTGATTTTTCATTCAGACAAGGTAATTCTGCGTACTAAACCTGGGTTCTTACCTAAGGTAGTTTCTAACAGGAATATCAATCAAGAAATTGTTGTTCCATCATTGTGTCCTAACCCTTCTTCAAAGAAGGAACGACTTTTGCATAATCTGGACATAGTCCGTGCCCTGAAGTTCTATTTGCAGGCAACTAAAGATTTTCGTCAAACTTCTTCCCTGTTTGTCGTTTACTCTGGACAGAGGAGAGGTCAAAAGGCTTCGGCTACCTCTCTCTCTTTTTGGCTTCGTAGCATAATACGTTTAGCCTATGAGACTGCTGGACAGCAGCCTCCTGAAAGGATTACAGCTCATTCTACTAGAGCTGTGGCTTCCACCTGGGCCTTTAAAAATGAGGCCTCTGTTGAACAGATTTGCAAGGCTGCAACTTGGTCTTCACTTCACACTTTTTCAAAATTTTACAAATTTGACACTTTTGCTTCTTCGGAGGCTGTTTTTGGGAGAAAGGTTCTACAGGCAGTGGTTCCTTCCGTTTAAAGTTCCTGCCTTGTCCCTCCCATCATCCGTGTACTTTTAGCTTTGGTATTGGTATCCCATAAGTAATGGATGACCCGTGGACTGACTACACTTAACAAGAGAAAACATAATTTATGCTTACCTGATAAATTTATTTCTCTTGTAGTGTAGTCAGTCCACGGCCCGCCCTGTCTTTTACGGCAGTTCTAAATTTTTAATTAAACTCCAGTCATCACTGCACCCTATGGTTTCTCCTTTCTCGTCTGTTTTCGGTCGAATGACTGGATATGACATGTGAAGGGAATAGCTATATAACAGCTCTGCTTGGGTGATCCTCTTGCAACTTCCTGTTGGGGAAGAGATATAATCCCATAAGTAATGGATGACCCGTGGACTGACTACACTACAAGAGAAATAAATTTATCAGGTAAGCATAAATTATGTTTTTTTACAGGCTTTAGTTCATATTAAGCCTGTCATTAAATCAATTTCTCCTCCTTGGAGTCTTAATTTGGTTCTGAAGGCCTTACAGGCTCCTCCATTTGAACCTATGCATTCTTTGGACATTAAACTACTTTCTTGGAAAGTGTTGTTCCTTTTGACCATCTCTCCTGCTAGAAGAGTTTCTGAGCTATCTGCTCTTTCTTGTGAGTCTCGTTTTCTGATTTTTCATCAGGATAAGGCAGTTTTGCGGACTTCTTTTTAATTTGTACCTAAGGTTGTGAATTCTAACAACATCAATAGAGAAATTGTTGTCCCTTCCTTATGTCCTAATCCTAAGAATTCTTTGGAAAGATCCTTACATTCTTTGGATGTGGTAAGAGCTTTGAAATATTATGTGGAAACTACTAAAGATTTCAGGAAGACTTCCAGTCTATTTGTTTTATTTTCTGGTCCTAGGAAAGGTCAGAAGGCTTCTGCTATTTCCTTGGCTTCTTGGTTGAAACTTTTGATTCATCAAGCTTATTTGGAGTCGGGTCAGGCCCCACCTCAGAGAATTACAGCTCATTCTACTAGATAAGTCTCCACTTTGTGGGCTTTTAAGAATGAAGCTTCAGTTGATCAGATTTGCAAAGCAGCAACTTGGTCTTCTTTGCATACATTTACTAAATTCTACCGTTTTGATGTATTTGCTTCTTCGGAAGCAGTTTTTGGTAGAAAAGTTCTACAAGCAGCTGTTTCAGTTTGATTCTTCTGCTTTTGATTTAAGTTTTTTTCTTTCAATTATGAAAATAAACTTATTTTTTTGGGTTGTGGATTAATCTTTTCAGTGGAAAATGGCTGATTTTATTTTATTCCCTCCCTCTCTAGTGACTCTTGAAGTGGAGATCCACATCTTGGGTATTGCTATCCCATACGTCACTAGCTCATGGACTCTTGCCAATTACATGAAAGAAAACATAATTTATGTAAGAACTTACCTGATAAATTAATTTCTTTCATATTGGCAAGAGTCCATGAGGCCCACCCTTTTTTTGGTGGTTATGATTTTTTGTATAAAGCACAATTATTTCCAAATTTCCTTTGTTGGTGCTTTCTACTCCTTTCTTTATCACCCCACTGCTTGGCTATTCGTTAAACTGAATTGTGGGTGTGGTGAGGGGTGTATTTATAGGCATTTTGAGGTTTGGGAAACTTTGCCCCTCCTGGTAGGATTGTATATCCCATACGTCACTAACTCATGGACTCTTGCCAATATGAAAGAAATTAATTTATCAGGTAAGTTCTTACATAAATTATGTTTTTTGTTTCTCCCGTTATCATTGTGTTCTCTAGATCTTGGGTATAGTTTTCCCAACAGTAAGGAATAATACCGTGGACTCTCCTTATATTAAGAATGAAACGTAAATTATGCTTACCGGATAATTTATTTTCTTTCTGTATAAGGAGAGTCCACGGCCCCCTCCCGTGTTCTCGGATGGGCGGCCCTCTAAATTATGTTTTTCTTCTGGCACCACTTATACCCTGATATTTCTCCTACTGTTCCTTGTTCACTCGGCAAAATGACTGGGGGATGGGGGAAGTGGGAGAGGTATTTAAGCCTTTGGCTGAGGTATCTTTGCCTCCTCCCGGTGGCCAGGTTCAGTATTTCCCAACAGTAAGGAATGATGCAGTGGACTTTCCTTATACAGAAGGAAATGAAATTATCTGATAAGCATAATTCATGTTTTTCAATTTAAGGACCACCACAGACGCCCTAGCATTCAAGTGTTATTACTTATATGCTAAACTACCTCCACCAATAAATTGATCCTTACACAGTAATTGATATCCCCACCATTTACTTATGCGCTGCGAACATGATTTATCTAAAGCAGTCACTAATGTTTATACATACAGCATTTGCCTTTTCATTTGTAACCGTGCACAAAGTAGCATTTTTCTGTCTTCCTCTCACTGTACCTAGTACAGTATCTAATGCCTCAGATACTACATGAATAGTGCATAGTCCACTCACTACACTTCTGGTTGTACACATTGTGTTTACCTCTCTGTATTTCACTAAGCGGTTTTCCACTTGTGCAACTCCATTACTGTACATATTTTAGGGTTTGTTACAGTGTCTCCCCTCTCTGCATATACTGGTTAGTTCTCGTTGCGCCTCTCATTTACCTTGCGTGCAGACTGTAGCAGTGTCTACCACTCTCCCAGTCTTCGCTTTACACATCGTAGAGTCTGGCTGTCTCGCTGCAGGAAGGTTCACTTCCTCCTGGCTGCAGGAACAAGAAGCCTGAGCATCTCCTGCAGTTGGACCAGCATCCCTTGTCTGTGGTCATGGAAAACAGATGAGCTGGTAGATCTGCCAACATCAAGAGAGGAGCACCAAGCACTTGTGGGAGCAAGAGCAGGACACAAACCGGTAAGGAAGCTGTATGTGTCTTCACTGTCTACAACTCGTATCTCTCGCTCCATAGTGCCATCTGTCTGCCGGCAGCAAACTGACAAAGTTGGGGTCACATTTGTTCTAACCTAAAAATAGAAACTTGAATGAGAATTCTGTTTATACTTTGGTTATGACTTTTTATTATTTATCTTGAAAGAAAAAATGACTGGATGTAGCTGGACATGTTCCTTTTCATTTTGCATGGATGTGTTAAGGTTGAATATTCCTTTCACTATCTCAGTCTATTATTTGATGAAGGTGGCTATTTCTACAAAGACGTATTGAACAGTTGAAGCAAATATTATTTTGAAGACCTATCCACATCATTGGGTGTTTGCTTCTTTTATGGCACAACATAAATTGGATGGCCATATGCCAATGCCAGGTTGTGCAGAAAGGATGTCTATTCTTAATTTGTTTTCCAAATTTAAAATATTTATCAGTATCTTTTCCTAGCCCTTTTGGTAGTAGTCCTCTTGTCAGTGCTACTAGTGTGAGCCAGGATTTCTCCAACATAGGTGTGTCCGGTCCACGGCGTCATCCTTACTTGTGGGATATTCTCTTCCCCAACAGGAAATGGCAAAGAGCCCAGCAAAGCTGGTCACATGATCCCTCCTAGGCTCCGCCTACCCCAGTCATTCTCTTTGCCGTTGTACAGGCAACATCTCCACGGAGATGGCTTAGAGTTTTTTAGTGTTTAACTGTAGTTTTTATTATTCAATCAAGAGTTTGTTATTTTAAAATAGTGCTGGTATGTACTATTTACTCAGAAACAGAAAAGAGATGAAGATTTCTGTTTGTATGAGGAAAATGATTTTAGCACCGTAACTAAAATCCATGGCTGTTCCACACAGGACTGTTGAGAGCAATTAACTTCAGTTGGGGGAACAGTGTGCAGTCTCTTACTGCTTGAGGTATGACACATTCTAACAAGACGATGTAATGCTGGAAGCTGTCATTTTCCCTATGGGATCCGGTAAGCCATGTTTATTAAGATAGTAAATAAGGGCTTCACAAGGGCTTATTAAGACTGTAGACTTTTTCTGGGCTAAATCGATTCATTATTAACACATATTTAGCCTTGAGGAATCATTTATTCTGGGTATTTTGATATGATTATATCGGCAGGCACTGTTTTTGACACCTTATTCTTTAGGGGCTTTCCCTAATCATAGTCAGAGCCTCATTTTCGCGCCGGTATGGCGCACTTGTTTTTGAGGACAGCATGGCATGCAGCTGCATGTGTGTGGAGCTCTGATACATAGAAAAGTCTTTCTGAAGGCATCATTTGGTATCGTATTCCCCTTTGGGCTTGGTTGGGTCTCAGCAAAGCAGATTCCAGGGACTGTAAAGGGGTTAAATATAAAAACGGCTCCGGTTCCGTTATTTTAAGGGTTAAAGCTTCCAAATTTGGTGTGCAATACTTTTAAGGCTTTAAGACACTGTGGTGAAATTTTGGTGAATTTTGAACAATTCCTTCATACTTTTTCGCAATTGCAGTAATAAAGTGTGTTTAGTTTAAAATTTAAAGTGACAGTAACGGTTTTATTTTAAAACGTTTTTTGTGCTTTGTTATCAAGTTTATGCCTGTTTAACATGTCTGAACTACCAGATAGATTGTGTTCTGACTGTGGGGAAACCAAGGTTCCTTCTCATTTAACTATATGTATTTTATGTCATAAAAAAATTTAGTAAAAATGATGCCCAAGATGATTCCTCAAGTGAGGGGAGTAAGCATGGTACTGCATCATCCCCTCCTTCGTCTACACCAGTCTTGCCCATACAGGAGGCCCCTAGTACATCTAGTGCGCCAATACTCCTTACTATGCAACATTTAACGGCTGTAATGGATAATTCTATCAAAAACATTTTAGCCAATATGCCCACTTATCAGCGAAAGCGCGACTGCTCTGTTTTAGAAAATTCTGTAGAGCATGAGAACGCTGATGATATGGTTTCTGAAGGGCCCCTACACCAGTCTGAGGGGGCCAGGGAGGTTTTGTCTGAGGGAGAAATTTCAGATTCAGGAAACATTTCTCAACAAGCTGAACCTGATGTGATTACTTTTAAATTTAAGTTGGAACATCTCCGCGCTCTGCTTAAGGAGGTGTTATCCAATTTGGATGATTGTGATTATCTGGTCATTCCAGAACCACTATGTAAAATGGAAAAGTTCTTAGAGGCCCCGGGGCCCCCCGAAGCTTTTCCTATATCCAAGCGGGTGGCGTACATTGTTAGTAAAGAATGGGACAGGCCCGGTATACCTTTAGTACCTCCCCCCATATTTATAAAATTGTTTTCCTATAGTCGACCCCAGAAAGGACTGATGGCAGACAGTCCCCAAGGTCGAGGGGGCGGTTTCTACTCTACACAAGCGCGCCACTATACCCATAGAAGATAGTTGTGCTTTCCAAGATCCTATGGATAAAAAATTAGAAGGTCTGCTAAAGATGTTTGTTCAGCAAGGTTCCCTTCTACAACCAATTGCATGCATTGTCCCTGTCACTGCAGCCGCGTGTTTCTAGTTTGATGAGCTAGGAAAGGCGATTATTAGTAATTCTTCTTCTTATGAGGAGATTATGGACAGAATTCGTGCTCTTAAATTGGCTAATTCTTTCACCCTAGACGCCACCTTGCAATTGGCTAGGTTAGCGGCGAAAAAATTCTGGGTTTGCTATTGTGGCGCAGAGCGCTTTGGTTAAAATCTTGGGCAGCGGATGCGTCTTCCAAGAACAAATTGCTTGACATTCCTTTCAAGGGGAAAACACTCTTTGACCCTGACTTGAAAGAGATTATCTCTGATATCACTGGGGGCAAGGGCCACGCCCTTCCTCAGGATAGGTCTTTTCAAGACCAAAAATAAACCTAAGTTTCGTCCCTTTCGCAGAAACGGATCAGCCCCAAGGGCTACGTCCTCTAAGCAGGAAGGTAATACTTCTCAAGCCAATCCAGCCTGGAGACCTATGCAAGGCTGGAACAAAGGAAAGCAGGCCAGGAAACCTGCCACTGCTCCCAAGACAGCATGAAATGCGGGCCCCCGATCCGGGACCGGATCTGGTGGGGGGCAGACTCTCTCTCTTCGCTCAGGCTGGGGCAAGAGATGTTCTGGATCCTTGGGCGCTAGAAATAGTCTCCCAAGGTTATTCTCTGGAGTTCAAGGGGCTTCCTCCAAGGGGGAGGTTCCACAGGTCTCAGTTGTCTTCAGACCACATAAGAAGACAGGCATTCTTACATTGGGTAGAAGACCTGCTAAAAATGGGAGTGATTCATCCTGTTCCATTAGGAGAACAAGGGATGGGGTTCTACTCCAATCTGTTCATAGTTCCCAAAAAAGAGGGAACGTTCAGACCAATCTTAGATCTCAAGATCTTGAACAAGTTTCTCAAGGTTCCATCGTTCAAGATGGAAACCATTCGAACACTTCTTCCTTCCATCCAGGAAGGTCAATTCATGACCAAGGTGGATTTCAAGGATGCGTATCTACATATTCCTATCCACAAGGAACATCATCGGTTCCTAAGGTTTGCATTCCTGGACAAGCATTTCCAGTTCGTGGCGTTTTCTTTCGGATTAGCCACTGCTCCTAGGATTTTCTCATAGGTACTAGGGTCCCTTCTGGCGGTGCTAAGACCAAGGGGCATTGCTGTAGTACCTTACTTGGACGACATTCTGATTCGAGCGTCGTCCCTTCCTCAAGTAAAGGCTCACACGGACATTGTCCTGGCCTTTCTCAGATCTCACGGATGGAAAGTGAACGTGGAAAAGAGTTCTCTATCTCCGTCAACGAGGGTTCCCTTCTTGGGAACTATAATAGACTCCTTAGAAATGAGGATTTTTCTGACAGAAGCCAGAAAAACAAAACTCCTAGACTCTTGTCGGATACTTCATTCCGTTCCTCTTCCTTCCATAGCGCAGTGCATGGAAGTGATAGGTTTGATGGTAGCGGCAATGGACATAGTTCCTTTTGTGCGCATTCATCTAAGACCATTACAACTGTTCATGCTCAGTCAGTGGAATGGGGACTATTCAGACTTGTCTCCGAAGATACAAGTAAATCAGAGGACCAGAGACTCATTCCGTTGGTGGCTGTCCCTGGACAACCTGTCACAAGGGATGACCTTCCGCAGACCAGAGTGGGTCATTGTCACGACCGACGCCAGTCTGATGGGCTGGGGCGCGGTCTGGGGATCCCTGAAAGCTCAGGGTCTTTGGTCTCGGGTAGAATCTCTTCTACCGATAAATATTCTGGAACTGAGAGCGATATTCAATGCTCTCAAAGCTTGGCCTCAGCTAGCGAGGGCCAAGTTCATACATCAACCATCAGGGGGGAACAAGGAGTTCCCTAGCGATGGAAGAAGTGACCAAAATCATTCTATGGGCGGAGTCTCACTCCTGCCACCTGTCTGCTATCCACATCCCAGGAGTGGAAAATTGGGAAGCGGATTTTCTGAGTCGTCAGACATTGCATCCGGGGGAGTGGGAACTCCATCCGGAAATCTTTGCCCAAGTCACTCAACCGTGGGGCATTCCAGACATGGATCTGATGGCCTCTCGTCAGAACTTCAGAGTTCCTTACTACGGGTACAGATCCAGGGATCCCAAGGCGGCTCTAGTGGATGCACTAGTAGCACCTTGGACCTTCAAACTAGCTTATGTGTTCCCGCCGTTTCCTCTCATCCCCAGGCTGGTAGCCAGGATCAATCAGGAGAGGGCGTCGGTGATTTTGATAGCTCCTGCGTGGCCACGCAGGACTTGGTATGCAGATCTGGTGAATATGTCATCGGCTCCACCATGGAAGCTACCTTTGAGACGAGACCTTCTTGTTCTAGGTCCGTTCGACCCACTCCAGCTGACTGCTTGGAGATTGAACGCTTGATCTTATCAAAGCGAGGGTTCTCAGATTCTGTTATTAATACTCTTGTTCAGGCCTGAAAGCCTGTAACCAGAAAAATTACCACATAATTTGGTATATCTGTTGGTGTGAATCTGCAGGATTCCCTTGGGACAAGGTTAAGATTCCTAAGAGTCTATCCTTCCTTCGAGAAGGATTGGAAAAAGGATTATCTGTAAGTTCCTTGATGGGACAGATTTCTGCCTTGTCTGTGTTACTTCACAAAAAGCTGGCAGCTGTGCCAGATGTTCTAGCCTTTGTTCAGGCTCTGGTTAGAATCAAGCCTGTTTACAAAATTTTGACTCCTCCTTGGAGTCTCAACCTAGTTCTTTCAGTTCTTCAGGGGGTTCCGTTTGAACCCTTACATTCCGTTGATATTAAGTTATTATCTTGGAAAGTTTTGTTTTTGGTTGCAATTTCTTCTGCTAGAAGAGTTTCAGAATTATCTGCTCTGCAGTGTTCTTCTCCTTATCTGGTGTTCCATGCAGATAAGGTGGTTTTGCGTACTAAACCTGGTTTTCTTCCAAAAGTTGTTTCTAACAAAAACATTAACCAGGAGATAGTTGTGCCTTCTTTGTGTCCTAATCCAGTTTCAAAGAAGGAACGTTTGTTGCACAACTTGGATGTAGTTCGTGCTCTCAAATTTTACTTAGCAGCTACTAAGGATTTCAGACAAACTTTGTCTTTGTTTGTTGTTTATTCTGGTAAACGGAGAGGTCAAAAAGCAACTTCTACCTCTCTCTCCTTCTGGATTAAAAGCATTATCCGATTGGCTTATGAGACTGCCGGACGGCAGCCTCCTGAAAGAATCACAGCTCACTCCACTAGGGCTGTGGCTTCCACATGGGCCTTCAAGAACGAGGCTTCTGTTGATCAGATATGTAAGGCAGCGACTTGGTCTTCACTGCACACTTTTTCTAAATTTTACAAATTTGATACTTTTGCTTCTTCTGAGGCTATTTTTGGGAGAAAGGTTTTGCAAGCCGTGGTGCCTTCCATTTAGGTGACCTGATTTGCTCCCTCCCTTCATCCGTGTCCTAAAGCTTTGGTATTGGTTCCCACAAGTAAGGATGACGCCGTGGACCGGACACACCTATGTTGGAGAAAACAGAATTTATGTTTACCTGATAAATTACTTTCTCCAACGGTGTGTCCGGTCCACGGCCCGCCCTGGTTTTTTTAATCAGGTCTGATAATTTATTTTCTTTAACTACAGTCACCACGGTAACATATGGTTTCTCCTATGCAAATATTCCTCCTTAACGTCGGTCGAATGACTGGGGTAGGCGGAGCCTAGGAGGGATCATGTGACCAGCTTTGCTGGGCTCTTTGCCATTTCCTGTTGGGGAAGAGAATATCCCACAAGTAAGGATGACGCCGTGGACCGGACACACCGTTGGAGAAAGTAATTTATCAGGTAAACATAAATTCTGTTTTACAGAAATAAAATCTTACTTTAAATTTCCATATACTGGATCAGTTCCCTAAGCAGCACTCACCAAATATCCCTCCCATATATGTTGATCAATTCCGTTTTATTAAAAGAATTACTGACAAAACCGTAAAGGGAAGGCGCTTACACACAATTATGTACAATTTATTACATACTTTTAATCTTACTATACACAATTTCAGTAATGAAAAAATGGAAATTTGTTTGAAACTGTATGCCCGGTCTAAATCATAAAACTTTAATTTAGACTTTACTGTCCCCTTTAAAGCCTTTAGTTTACAGTTTACATTTTCAACCATTAGTGCAATGTATGAAGTCTGTATGGCAGATATGCCATTATGAGTTTCTTCAAATACATTTGCATGTCAAATTGGCATTTAGCTTTCCTCTTCTTATACCAAAACTCCTATATTTTTAAACAGGTAAGAAGAAAATTACAGTTTAATGGAAAATTCCATGCTACTTTTGAATATTCAACAGACCATGCTAAATTTCACGATAACATCTGAAACCAGGCACAATTTAATCTCTTCCAGAATTCAGAGATGATTAATCTTTTTGTTTCCTGCCTAAATGGACATTCTAATGCAAAACTTACATGTTCTAATTTGTTTGCAGTAGTTTTTAACTCCAGTGCTCAGGGCACAACAGGACAGATTTTCATGATAGTGAACTAGAGAACAGATGAAATAATCAGCTGATGGGTCAGAGCAAGTTAGTAACCATAGTTACTGATCAGCTGTTGATTTTCATTTTTGCAACTAGTCTAAATCTATTTTTTAAATGACACTTACTAACTGTGTTAATTTAGTGTTAAAAATATAAAGAAGAATACTGGGTATATATACATGGTTGACATCAGAAACTTGATTTTCCTACAGAGCAAGTTTTTGCACAGTTTTCTGCACCCTGATGTTTATTAGACAATATTGTATTTCTTTCTTTAGTCCCTTTATAAGTATTACAGTTTGTGAAGGAATTAACTGATAATAGCCCATAATTATACCAATCTACTTAATTTTGTTGAATGAACGTTTTATATCTTAACTTTTATTATTAACCCTTCACCCAATCGAATGTATATATACGTTGTGCGTTACTTTGGCTATCGTACCGCACAACGTATATATACGTCCTAGCTTCAGGAAGCTCCAGCACTCTCGGCTGTTAAGTTACAGCCGAGAGCTGGAGTTCCTGAAGCTCTATGCATCTTCCGCATATGGAGCTGGAGCGCGATCGGTGCTGTAACTATCTTATGCTGGTGGGAGGGGTGGGCGACTCAGCAGCGGAGGGAGTGGGAGAGCCAGCTACACTATAGAAAATGGGATGTGGGGTGCCATAACAAAGGATCGCAGGAGGGGGCAGACACTATGCTACAGAAAATGAAAGAAATAATCTCTTGAGTAAGAGTTCAGTGGTGGTTTTTAGCAGTAAGAAGGCGGTGAGGTCGTCCTTACTTTACTTCTAACAATTTTGCTATCCTTTTGTTGAAAGCCAGGGTTGGTGACTCTGATCTTTCTTTTACTTCAGGTCCATAACAGGGAGCGCAGTACCTGCCACACCTATGTAGCTGCTTTCTGCCCTGCAGCCGGATCCACAAGTGTCTCTTCCTTTCTAGGTTAGAAAGGAAAGCACTCAAGAGGTCCAGTGGATCTCATTATGGGACAGTTACCCTACTGTCATGGGGTACAGTGTTGGGGCATATTTTTATTGGGTCAAAAGGGACAGATATTAGTTGGCACTTTAGGTATGAGGATGAGAGACTTTAGGGGTTAATCTCCTTAATTCTTGGCAGTATATGTGGCTTATTAATGTTATATAGCAACATATTTGGGAGTTATTTCTTATTGTTGATGGTTTTAAATTCTCACCAGCAGAGGGAGCTAACTGTTTTATTAGCTTATACAGCCGTGTGAGCAAACTGCTTTTAAAAGCTTATGCAGCAGTTTGTTTTTTTTCGCTCCAGTATGTGTGGCACAGTTTCTATTCCCGGCCGCTCACGTGTCCTCCGCACTTCCGGTTTTACGGAGCTGACTTTTGTGAGCTCAGAAAGCTGGTCTGCAATTTGAAGAGAGGTGTCGGCTTTATTTGCCGATCGGAGTATCTTCATTGGCTCTGGATCGTTGACCTGACAGTTCACAGACTTCTGCTTGCTAGTGGAAATTTAACACTGGTCCGGTAGGAACTTCAGATAGTTTGTCTGAAGTTAATTTACATTAGTATCTTACTCTTCATTATTTACTATTTATTCAATAAAGAAAGTTTATTGCTAGTGGGACCAGTCCTTGCATTATGGACTCTGAACAGGATCCTATCTCTCTGGATAAATGTTTGCTATGCTTGGAGCATCAGATTGCTCTACCAATTCAGTTTTGTTCCTCATGTTTAGCAAAAACGTTAAAATTTTAAAGAAACGATTCTCCCTTCTGAGCCAAGTGTCTCTCAGGATTTTGCTGTGGGTGACATGCCGCAGCTTTCTCCGCAAACGTCCCAAGCCATGGTTGTATCTCATACTGTGCCTTCTGTGTCCTCTCAAAACCTGGGGGTATTTATTTACCTGGGGATTTTGCTGCTATGATTACTTCAGCAGTGGCAGTGGCTTTATCTGCTTTCCCTTCTTCGGGGAAACGTAAGAGGAAATCTAAACATTTGCCTGCTACTAGGTTTTCTGACCCCTCTAATTCGGCATTAGCCAATATTTCTCAATTGTCTGATGAGGAAAATTCTTCAGTAGCTTCTGAAGGCGAAATCTCGGACTTTAACACTTTAGCAGAAAAATCTTCAGAATCTGAAGAAGTGAATTTTAGATTTAAGCTTGAACACCTCCGGTTACTACTGAAGGAGGTCCTAGCTAAGTTAGACAACTCTGATCCTTTGGTTTCTGTAACCCTAATTAATCATCTAAACTGGATAGAGTTTATGATTCTCCATCTTCTGAGGAAGTTTTTCCTATTCCAAGGAAGATGTCTCAAATTATTGCTCAGGAATGGGTTAAACCAAGGGTTCCTTTTTCCCCTTCCCCTGTTTTTAAAAAGATGTTGCCTGTTGCTAACTCTATTTGTGACTCATGACACACTGTTCCTAAGGTAGAAATAACTATTTCTACCCTTGCTAAGAGAACTAACATTCCTACTGAGGATAATTGCTCTTTTAAGGATCCAATAGATAAGAAGCTAGAGGCTTACCTGAAAAAGGTGTACATCCATCAAGGATTACAGTGACAACCTGCGGCGAGTATTGCCACGGTTGTGGGTGCAGCATCTTATGGATACAATGCCTTGTCTGATCTTATTTTTGAGGAAACTATGGTAGAGGAGATCCAGGATAGGATCAAAGCTCTTAAATTGGCAAATACCTTTATCTGTGATGCCAACATGCAAATGATTAGACTGGGAGCTAAGATGTCTAGCTTCACTGTGCTAGCCCGCAGAGCTCTGTGGTTGAAATCTTGGTCGGCTGATGTTTCGTCAAAGGCCAAGCTTTTAGCTTTACCTTATAAGGGTAAAACTCTGTTTGGACCTGGTCTCGCGGAAATCATTTTAGAAATTACAGGTGGAAAGGGATCTTTCCTACCTCAAGACAAGAAAAATAGATCTAGGGGCCGACAATCTTCTAATTTTCGTTCCTTTCGCAACTTTAAGGGACAAAAATCCTCCTCTTCCACTTCTAAACCAGAACAATCCAATCCTCTTGGAAATCCAACCAGCCCTGGAACAAGGGAAAACAAAACAAAAAGCCCTCCACTGACTCAGCATGAAGGGTCCGCCCCCGATCCAATTTTGGATCAGGTGGGAGGCAGACTTTCCTTTTTCAAACAAGCCTGGATTTGCGATGTCCCAGATCCATTGGCTGTGGACATAGTATCCCAGGGTTACAAGATAGGGTTCGAGTCTTACCCTCCAAGGGGAAGATTTCTCCTGTTAAGATTATCCTCAAACCAGGAAAAGGAGGCCTTCTTAAATTGCGTAAAGGACCTATTCTCCCTGGGAGTTATTGTACCAGTCCCTCTAAAAGAATAAGGTCTAGGATTCTATTCAAATATATGTGTAGTTCCCAAAAAGGAGGGAACTTTTCATTGCATCCTAGATTTAAAGTGTCTTCAAGTTCCTCAAGGTTCCGTCCTTCAAAATGGGAACTATTTGTTCCATTCTTCTGTTGGTCCTGGAAGGTCAATTCATCATGACCATAGACCTGAAGGACGTGTACTTACATGTTCCCATTCACTGGGATCATCACCAATTTATATTATAATGTAGATAAGAAAGAAGCATTATAATGGCACACTTATTGGTTATATTACCAGGAAAAATGAGATGGTGAAGGGCGGTATAAGTTTTTGCAAAGTTAGACCATTGATTAATAAAACATAACCTTTATTAGTATTATAAAAATTGTGGACCATGCCACCATATAAAACAAGTGTTTGTGAAGTGTGTGATTGTGTTATTTAAAAACATACAAGATTGTGAGCACTGCTAATCCTCCTAAATAGGCAAAAGAATTTTACCTGATAGACAATACTTAATCAATATAACTTTCCTACATACTCATAGAGAGATACAGGGTAGTAATTTCCATGTTAGAACAATTCAGCACCAATATAACTTCATATGTTGGTAGGTAGAGTAACAATAAATCGCTAGTTGTCATATAGAAAATTAGTACGTGGTCACAGAGGCAAACTACCTTTAAACAAATCTAATGTTGAGGCTGTTCCACTGGATTGTTAAAACGTAACAGCACTATATTAATAGAAAACAAAGTGGAACTATAATACCCCAATTTCAATATATTGTGACTCTAGTCTAAATAATCCAGCAACTAGTAGAATTGTAATTAAGTAGTGTATATAGAATTTGCTATCAGTTGTTACTGTAATGTTAAATTACCCTGCTGCTATTAACTTGTAAATCAATACGGAGCGCACCCCCGTAGGGGAGAGTATTAGCTCAGCAACAATTAAGTTTAAATATAGAAGTAGGATAAAACTGATTTCTAAAAAAATCGGCAATTAGGCCAACGTTTAACCGCTAGTTTTTTAACCAAATATTCTATTTTAACCACAAATAAAAGTAGGCATGGAGGAGAAGCAGTGTGAACGCCTGACGCGCGTTTCGCATCTGCTTTATCAAAGGCAACTCACACCTTCAAACTGGCTTACTTTTAAAAGCCTAACGGCCAATCAGATCTCTACAATCTTTCTGATGTTTAGTTTCGCGTTTTCTATCCCGCGATAGGCTGAGAGCAGAGGGTGTGTGGCTGCCTACAGGGGCGTGTGTACTAGGTTACATATGTGCACACGCCTCCCTGTCAGATAGTAACAAAAACAGAGGACGGGGGATAATGTTAATAACGATGAGATTGAAAAACGGGTAATATAGATATTGTGCTAGTAGTCGAGTGTGCACGCTAAACATATTTTCTTATATTAATTAAGACACTAGTGGTAACAACAGGAGAATCATTTGATTTCCGTCATATTTATATATATCGATCCTGTAGTTAAGGATGTCATTCAAAGCAGTATTGTACTTTATCCAATCTATTATTGGGGATGACATATACAATTGTAGGAAATGTGTCCTGTTCTAGAAATCATGCTACTAAAAAAAAGGTATAGACAAAGGTTCAGGGAGTATTATGTTACCCTAGTCCTATGTTGTAGAGAAATTAAGAATTGATCTCTAAAATGGCATACTGACATTATCTCATGTCTTCATTACTTGTCGTTTATATAGGACTTAGATTTAGTTTTTCCTTAGATTATTTTCCTGTCTTTTACATAATATGTATGTGTGTAATTTTTTGTTTTTATTTCTTGTTTGTAATCTGTCATTTCTGAAACCATCAATTGGAGGTACATAATTTTTAGTAGTGATGTCTAGAGAAATCTATGGAGTGTTTACATTTCCATATAATACTGGTCACTGAATTGGATTATTAAATAAGAGGGAGACTAGTGAATATCCCATTTACAGGAACCCATATATATATGTTCTGGACAGAGTCCATACTCAGTCAAAGGTGTATTTGATGTTATTCACACTTTTAGTGTGTCCCGCCTCTCATGAAAATTGTGTCATAGGTGTAATTGTTCATTACCTATGTGTTGGTTATTACCCTAGAAAGGTACTATAGGTGATCAGTTCGTTCATGCCCAGGGGACTCATACACTGCAATCTAAAGATCCACTTTGTTTCAGCTTTGAGAAGAGCATCTTCGATGTTGCCACCTCTTATCCCTAGGGATATCTTCTGTAATATCCAACATCGGAGGTCAGGTTTGCAGTCATGTTTCTCTAAAAAGTGTCTTGCCACTGTTGTCAGTTTTTTGTCTCTTTCCAAATCTTTCCTGGTATTTTTAATGCCACATATATGTTCTCCTAGGCGTTTCCTAAACTCTCTTGTGGACATCCCTACATATCTCTTTTTGCATCAGCATTCGATGCAGTATATAATATTCTTGCTTTTGCAGTTGAAGAAATCTGATATGTATATTGTACCCTTGGGGAAAATATCGATTTGTTGTTTGTTAAGCATGTATGGACAAAATATACATGTTCCGCAGGCATATGTTCCTTTGGTTTTATCCTTCCTTTGAGTATGTTTACGAAGTGGCTTCTTGTTACTTTGTCTCTTATAGTTGGTGCCCTTTTCCAGCTTATTGAGATTGTGTCTCCCAAATATTTTGAAAGTTCATTATCCGTTCTCAGAATGTGAGCATGTCTGTTCAAAATGTCTTTTATCTCTTTGTGGGCCTCATTAAAGGTACCAATAAAACGTACTTTATTATCCACACTGGTCCTGGACTTTGGTCTCAACAGGTCCAGTCTATCTGTGTATAGAGCCCTATGGTATGCTCTTTTAAGCACTCTATTTGGATATCCTCTGACTTTCAATCTGTCCTTCATATATTTTGCTTGCTTCTTGAAGGTGTTTATATCCGAACAGTTGCGCCTCAACCTAAGGAATTCTCCAAAAGGAATCGCCATCTTAGTCGATGGGTGGTGTGCGCTCTCATAGTTCAGGATAGCATTCGTGGCGGTTTCTTTTCTGTACAAGTCAGATTGTACTTTTCCAAACATGTCTCTAGATATCCTCAGATCCAGGAACGTTACACTGTCATGTTCAATCTCATATGTCAGTCGTAGGATCAAGTTGTTATTATTTAGTTCCACAATGAAGTCCTTAAAAAGTGAGGCCTCTCCTTTCCAGATTATAAACGCATCGTCTATATATCTGAGCCACAAAACCACATTTTCTGCATATTTATCCATGTTTTCCCCATAGACAAACTCGCGTTCCCACCATCCTAGATATATATTGGCGTATGTGGGGGCACATGCTGTGCCCATGGTGGTTCCGCAAGTTTGAAGAAAAAACTTTGTCATTAAAGACAAAAAAGTTGTGGCTCAGTATAAACTTAAAGGGACAGTTTACTCAAAAATTTTCTCCCCTTTAATTTGTTCCCAATGATCCACTTTACCTGCTGGAGTGTATTAAATTGTTTACAAGTAGCTCCTTTACCCTTATATTGGCATTTGAAATTGTTGATTTAGCATGTGGTATCCCCACCTATTCTGAAAGTTTCTGGCCGCGCGTACCAGCTATAGATAAGCTTTGTAAACACAGCCAGCAGAAGAAATGACACTCCCAGTGCGATATAGCAGAGATAAGGTAATAAAATGTTAATTTTCCATTGTTCTCTCAAAGTACTGGTGATTGTTTTAAGGACAGATATAAGATAAAGAAGCAGGTATATTTGCACAATGTGATACAGTAATGAGATCAGATTATACCTACAAGCTCAACCCATTTTATTAGGTTGTGGCTTCAAAACACAAAATCAGAGCTTTAATATACACAAATAAGCCTTAAAAAGCTCATTTTCATAAATTTTTTACTCTGCAGTTGGTAAAAAAAGCAATTGTAAACACATTAAGGGAAAAACTATTTTACAGTATACTGTCCCTTTAAGTAGTTTCACAATAAAGTCATTCTTTGATGTGTTTTTTGATGCTTCCATCTGCAGAAAGTAGTTGACTTCATGACACCCCCATTTGTGGTCTATGGATGTATATAGGGACTCTGTCGCAAGTTGCGAGTAACATATCTTCTTCTAGAGTCATTCCTTCGATTTTACTCAGGACATCCATGGTGTCTCTTGTATACGATGGGAGTGTGAGGACGATGTCTCTCAAGTATAAGTCAAGGTATCTAGATGCCTGTTCGCAGAGGCTGCCAATTCCAGAGACAATTGGTCTGCCTGGAGGTGTTGTTTTGTTATATTCCATCCTTCCCACCTTCCCTATAGGATAATAGGGGTTTTTTTTAAATCATCACCAATTTCTAAGCTTTGCCTTTCTGGACAAGCATTTCCATTTTATTGTCCTTCCATTTGGTCTTGCCGCAGCTCCCAGATTATTCACAAAGGTCCTGGGAGCACTATTGGCAGTGATCAGATCCCAGGGAATTGCAGTGGAACCTTATCTAGACGACATCTTGGTTCAGGCGTC
The DNA here is from genome assembly GCF_027579735.1 of Bombina bombina. NCBI lineage: Eukaryota > Metazoa > Chordata > Amphibia > Anura > Bombinatoridae > Bombina > Bombina bombina. The sequence goes on along the minus strand of NC_069504.1, from coordinate 74,207,697 downwards.
ATCTTTTCAACTTGCAAAATCTCATACAGAGATGTTGTCTTTTCTACATTCCCATGGGTGGAAGGTGAATTTGGAAAAGAGTTCTCTAATTCCATCTACCAAAGTGTGTTTCCTGGGGACAATAATAGATTCCCTCTCCATGAAAATTTTCCTGACAGAGGTCAGAGAATTCAAACTTCTTGCTTCACGTCTTTCTCTCCAGTCTACCTTTCATCCATCTGTGGCTTAATGCATGGAAGTGATTGGTCTGATGGTGGCATCCATGGTCATCATTCCTTTTGCTTGGTTCCATCTGCGACCGCTGCAACTTTGTATGCTCCGTCAATAGAACGCAGTCCATTTTGTTTTATTTCAGAAAATAAATCTGGACACTCTAACAAGAGACTCTCTCGTGGTGGATGTCACAGGAACATCTGTCTCTGGGAACTTGCTTTCTGAGACCTTCCTGGGAGATTTTGATTACGGATGCCAGTCTGTCAGGCTGGAGATCTGTTTGGGGTCCTCTGAAGGCTCAGGGCCTGAGGTCTCGGAAAGAGTTCTCTTTTTCCATAAACATCTTGGAGTCGAGAGCTATCTTCAATGCCCTATTGGTGTGGCCTCAACTATCTTTAGTCCGGTTTATCAGATTCCAGTCAGACAACATCACCTCAGGGGCTTACATCAACCACCACGGAGGGACTTGGAGTTCCTTAGCCATGAAGAAGGTGACTCGCATTCTACAGTGGGCGGAAGCCCACAATTGCCTTCTATCTGCCATCCACATTCCCGGAGTGGACAACAGGGAGGCAGATTTTCTGAGCAGACAGACCTTTCATCTGGTGGAGTGGGCTCTCCATCCAGAAGTGTTTTCTTAGATAACCCTCAAATGGGGGGGGTTCCAGAGTTGGATCTGATGGCGTCCTGCCAAAACGCCAAGGTTCCAAAGTACGGTTCAAGGTCAAGAGATCCTCAGGCCGTTCTGATAGATGCCCTAGCGGTTCCTTGGAGGTTTTCTCTGGCATATCTGTTTCCTCCGTTTGCTCTCCTTCCACGAGTTATTGCTTGTATCAAACAGGAAAGAGCAACGGTGATCCTAATAGCTCCTGCATGGCCTCGCAGGATCTGGTTTGTGGATCTGGTTAGAATGTCATCTCTACCTCAGAGGAAGGACCTTCTAATTCAGGGTCCTTTCCTCAATCCAAACCTAGATTCTCTGACGCTAAGTGCTTGGAGATTGAACGCCTAGTTCTGTCTAGACGTGGTTTTTCTGAAGTGGTCATTGAAACCATGATTCAGGCTCGAAAACCTGTTACTCGCAAGATTTACCATAAGATATGGCGTTAATATATTTATTGGTGCGAATCTAAGGGGTTCTCCTGGAGCCTGGTGAGGATTCCCCGGATTTTGTCTTTTCTTCAGGATGGCCTGGAGAAGGGTTTATCGGTCAGTACTTTAAAGGGTCAGATTTCTGCATTATCTATCCTTTTACACAAGCGTCTGGCAGACTTACCAGATGTTCAAGCCCTGGTTAGAATCAGGCCTGTGTTTAAACTTGTTGCTCCCCTGTGGAGCCTTGATCTAGTTCTTAAAGTTCTGCAGCAGGCTTCGTTTGAGCCGATGCATGTTGTTATTAAATTATCTTGTAAGGTTTTGTTTCTTCTTGCTATTTCTTCGGCTCGCAAAGTGTCTAAGCTTTAAGCTTTGCAGTGTGAATCCCCGTACCTTATTTTTCATGCTGATAATGCGATCCTTCGTACTAAATTGGGGTTTCTCCCCAAGGTGGTGTCGGATCGAAACATTAATCGGGAAATTGTTGTTCCTTCTTTTTTTCCCTAAACCTTCTTCTTTTCCTAATCCTCCTTCTCATAAGGAACGTCTTTTGCATAACTTGGATGTTGTGCGGGCTCTAAAGTTTTACTTACAAGCTACTAAAGATTTTCAGCAATCTTCTGCCCTATTTGTTGTTTTCTCTGGAACGTGTAAGGGTCAGAAGGCCACTTCTACTACTCTGTCTCTCTGGTTGAGAAGTTTGATTCATTTGGCCTATGAGACTGCTGGACAGCAGCCTCCTGAGAGAATTATGGCTCATTCCACTAAGGCCTTCTCCTCTTCTTGGGCTTTCAAAAATTAAGTTTCTGTAGAACAGATTTGCAAGGCGGCAACATGGTCCTCCCTGCATACTTTTTCCAAATTCTACAAATTTGATACTTTTGCCTCGGCTGAGGATTCTTTTGGGAGAAAAGGTTCTTAAAGTGGTGATGCATTCTGTTTAGGTCCTCCTGCCTTTTTCTCCCTCCCTGTTCATTCCGTGTCCTCTAGCTTGGGTATTGGTTCCCGCTAGTAATTGGAATGACGTCGTAGACTCTCCATGTCTTAGGAAAGAATACAAAATTTATGCTTACCTGATAAATTTCTTTCCGGACATGGAGAGTCCACGACCCCGCCCTCTTCTTTATTGTAATTCGGCAGGTTTTTTTTTTGAGTAAACCTCTGGCACCTTTTCACCCTTGTGTTTCTTCTTTTTCCATTTTCCTTCGGCTGAATTACTGGGGATTATGGGTAAGGGAAGTTACACTTAACAGCTTTGCTGGGGTGCTCTTTGTCTCCTCCTGCTGGCTAGGAGTTAAATATCCCACTAGTAATTGGAATGCAGTCGTGGACTCTCATGTCCGGAAAGAAAGAAATTTATCAGGTAAGCATACTTATCTTTTATTTTTATTTTTAAAAAAAAGCCTAAAATTTTCATACTGACAGACTGTCTGCCAGTACCTAAGATGGTGGTGACCAGTGGGGAGCTGAGGGAGGGCAGAGAGCGGTTTGGGAGGGATCAGGGGTTAGGAAGTGTCAGATGGGAGGGTAATCTCTACACTAAAGCTAAAATTGACCTTTTAAGCTACCTAATTAACCCTTTCACTGCTGGGTATACTAGAAGTGTGGTGCGCAGCTGCAATTAGCGGCCTTCTAATTACCAAAAAGCAATGGCAAAACCATGTATGGCTGCTATTTCTGAACACAGGGGATCCCAGATAAACTTTTACAACCATTTGCTCCATGATTGCACAAGCAGTATGTCAATGATTTCAGTGAGAAACCCAAAGTTGGTGAAAAAATTTAAAACATTTTTTATTATTATTTGATCGCATTTGGCAGGTAAGTAAAAAAAACAAGGCTTTCATTTCGTTTAAATGGAGTGATAGCAAAAATGCTAAAAATTCTCTGGTATTTTGGGCAAGTTTTCTCTGAGATATTTATTTATTTATATATATATATATATATATATATATATATCCAAATCTGGAGCGTACTCTTCAATATTTTGCTTATCAAGTTAATGAAATCTCTGTACTCCATTGAACCGCAGATGGTGGTGGAACCGTATGCTTGCTTATAACCAGAGGAACAACGTATCAAAGTAAGCAGTGGTTATCAATCAGAATGATAATTAAATGCTATGATGAACATAGATGTATTAAGTTGATACAGTCCCCGAAGAGGTCCGAAACATAGGGTTACACTTTGCATGGTGTGTAAAATTAATAATAATATTTATGAATATTATTAATATATATTAGTAGACGTGCATTTGTTTCATTAGTGCAACACACTAGTTTTATTTGTCTAATTTCTTTTTAATGACACAATGAGTCCACTGACCATCATTAATTACTTTTGGGAATATCACTCCTGTCCAGCAGGAGGCGGCAAAGAGCAAGGAAGTGGTAAAGTTAGGTGTTGGTAAAAGATTCTTCAATCAATTTTTTTATTATTTTTTAAGTAGTACAAGATTGTGCTGCTTTGTTCTGGGGTGTAGCCGTAGTCCATAGCATTCTCTTCAGTAGAGCAGTGGTGGCTTTAGAACAATATGAACTTGTGGGACATAATTCCCACTGCGCCTCCCATATATTTATGCTGCCCTAATCCTGAAAGCCTGAGTAAGATTACTCGGTCTTTATCTCTTTTTCCACAGGTCCATGTGAGGGAGAGGACCTCTCAAACCTAGTAAGCTGCCTGGCAGATTTATGAGGTTAGTGCTGACTTTATTTTTTCTGGGACTAGTAAAGAAAAAGGACTCAGAAAATGTTTGGGCACTTTAATCATTAGGGAAAAAAATATGGCATTTTATTATTTTCCTCGAATGATACAGTAATCCTAAGGTACTTAAGGGGATTATATACGGCAACATTTGCAGGCACTGGGGACTTGAGGAGATAGTTTAACATTATTTACAACTCTGTTTTGGTTCCGGTTTTCATATACATTGTCTCCGGTAATCCAACAAGGTTGACAACTCAGCAGAGCTAAGCTGAGGCGTAGAAGCTGTTTGAAGTGTGTTGAATCTTTATTTTGCTGTAAAAAATAAAGCAATTACGTTTTGTCAGTTCAAAAATAAAACAGTTACGTTTTTTTTGCAGTTCATCAAAAAAAAGCAGTTACTGTTTAAAATTTAAAGAGACAGTAACCTTTTTTTCTGTATAAAATTTTAGTAAAATTTTATGTGTTTTTATTTTATTTCTGTTAAAAGGGATCTAGACTCTGTTATAGATTACAGATATCATTTTTGTTTAAATGATTATATAGTCCTTTTTCTGTTCCTCATGTTTTGAGCCAATATTGTTTAGGAGTTTTTTGACAATGTTCAAAATATGCCGCAGTTTTTCTCCTCAGGTGTCCCAATTTTTTTTTATTAATAATACAGTGCCTTGCTTTTCCTCCCAATTCCCTTGCTACAGGGAAAGCACAAGAGGAAATGTAAAAAATCATTGTATATGGTTTCTGTCACGACTGTATCTATTCCGAACTTTCCCTCTCATTAAGTTTGAAGAAGAGGATATTTCGGTATCACCTGAGGGTAAGATCTCAGATTCAGACAGTGTAATTCCCTTCACTGATGCTGAAGTTGTATCGTTCAGATTTAAGCTAGAGCACCTACGTTTACTACTTAAGGAGGTTTTAGCTACCCTGGACGACTCCGATACTACTGTCGTAGTCAATCCTAAACAAGTGTTTTGACGTGCCCTCCATGGTGGAAGTATTTCCTGTACCAGATAGGCTACAGAGATTATTGCTAAGGAATGGGAAGAGATTTTTTTTCTCCATCCCCTATATTTAAAGATGTTTCCAATAGCAGACTCTATCAAGGAGTCTTGGCAGACAGTACCCAAGGTGGAAGGGGCAGTTTCCACGCTAGCCAAGAAAGCTACTATTCCCATAGAGGATAGTTGTTCTTGTAAGGATCCTATGGATTTACAATTGCTTCCTGCGATTTGTATTGCTACTGTCTCTAGTGCGACAGCAATACTGGTTTGATGCGTTGTCTGATTCTATTCGGACAGACACTCCCCTCAAAGAAATCCAGGATAGGATAAAGGCCTTTATGTTGGCCAACTCCTTTATTACAGATGATTCCCTTCAGGTTATTAAGTTGGGAGCTAATATTTCAGGCTTTGCCATATTGGCTTGCAGAGCTTTATGGACAAAATCTTGGTCTGCGGATGTGTCATCTTAAGTCTAAACTTTTGGCGATTCCTTACAAGGGAAGGACCTTGTTTGGGCTTGGTTTGATGGAGATAATTTCTGATATTACGGGAGATAAGGGAAATTTCCTCCCTCAGGATAAGAGAAATAAACAAAAAGTACGTCAGAGTAATTTTCGTTCCTTTCGGAATTTCAAGGGAAATCCTTCCACTCCCTCCTCCAAGCAGGAGCAGTCCAAGTCTTCCTAGAGACCCAATCAGTCTAGGAACTAGGGAAAGCAATCCAAGAAGCCGGCTGTTGGGCCAAAGACAGCATGATGGGCCTGCCCCCCGATCTTGTGGGGGGCAGGTTTTCCTTCTTCACTCAGTCTTGGGTTTGAAATGTTCAAGATCCCTGGGCGGTGGTCATTGTGTCCCAGGGATTCAAACTATAGTTCAAGATCTTTCCTCCCAGGGGCAGGTTTCTGCTTTCAAGATTATCTGTAGACCAGACAAAAAGAGAGGCGTTATTACACTGTGTACGGGACCTCTCCGACCTGGGAGTGATTGTTCCTGTTCCAATGCAGGAACGAGGTCTGGGATTCTATTCCAATCTGTTCATGGTTCCCAAGAAGGTGGGAACCTTCAGACCAATTTTAGATCTGAAAAATCTAAACAAGTTTCTCAGAGTGCCGTCCTTCAAGATGGAAACTATTCGTTCCATTCTTCCTCTGGTCCAAGAGGGTCAATTTATGACCACGGTGGATATAAAGGACGCATACCTGCATGTTCCCATCCACGGTTTGCATTTCTAGACAAACACTTCCAGTTTGTGGCCCTTCCATTCATTCTTGCCACAGCTCCCAGAATTTTCTCAAAGGTTCTGGGATCCCTGCTGGCGGTGCTCCGATTGTGGAGCATTGCAGTGGCACCTTATCTGGACGATATTCTAGTTCAGGCGCCTTACTTTCAACAAACAAGATCACACGTGGAAATGTTATCTTTCCATCTGTCTCACGGATGGATTCCAACTACAAGGGTAGTTTTTCTTGAGAACCCTAATAGACCCCTCATCAATGAAAATTATTCTGACAGAAGTCAGAAAATCAAAGATTTTCGATTCTTGCCTAGCACTTCAGTCCTCTACTCGGCCATCAGTGGCTCAGTGCATGGAGGTAATTGGGCTGATGGAAGCGGCAATGGACATCATCCCGTTTGCCCGTTTCCACCTCAGACTTCTGCAGTTAATCATGCTCAGGCAGTTGAACGGAGATTATGCGGATCTGTCTCCGTGATTACAGCTGGAGCAGGAGACAAGGGATCTCTACTTTTATGGTTGTCTCAGAATCATCCCTCCCAGGGAACCTGCTTTTGCAGATCTTCCTGGGTGATTGTCACAACAGATGCCAGCCTTCTGGGATGGGGAGCAGTTTGGGGCTCTCTAAAGGCTCAGGGAACATGGACTCGGTCGGAGTCTGTTCTACCCATAAACATTCTCGAATTGAGAGCAATCTTCAATGCTCTTCTGGCCTAGCCTCAGCTTCGGCCCGGTTCATCAGGTTCCAGTCGGATAATATAACCTCAGTGGCTTACATCACCCGCCAGGGAGGAACTCAGAGTTCCTTGGCCATGACAGAGGTAGCCAAGATCATTCAGTGGGCGGAGAACCACAATTGCGGTCTGTTTGAGATCCACATTCCAGTAGTGGACATCTGGGAGGCAGACTTCCTGAGCAGGCAGACCTTTCACCCGGGGGAGTGGGAACTCCATCCGGAAGTGTTTTCCAGCCTGATTTTCAAATGGGGTCAGTCGGAATTGGATCTCATGGCTTCTTGGCAGAATGCCAAGCTTCCATGGTACTGGTCGAGTTCAAGGAACCCTCAGGCTGTACTGATAGACGCTCTGACGGTACCTTGGAATTTCAGTCTCGCATACCTATTTCCTCGGTTTGCTCTTCTACCTCGAGTCATTGCTCGAATCAAGCAGGAGAGGATGTCGGTAATCCTCCTTACATCGGTGTGGCCTCGCAGGATTTGGTATGCAGACCTGGTGGACATGTCATCTCTTCCACCTTGGAGACTTCCTTTGAGGAAGGACCTTCTACTTCAAGGACCCTTCTTTCATCCAAATCTAGTTTCTCTGAAGCTGACTGGTTCAAGATTGAACGCTTAATTTTATCCAAGCGTGGATTTTCGGAATCGGTCATTGAGACCATGATTCAGGCTCGTAAACCTGTGACTAGGAAGATTTACCCTAAGATATGGTGTAAATATCTATACTGGTGTGAATCCAAGGTCTACTCTTTGAGTAGAGTTCGGATTCCTAGAATTCTGTCCTTTTTCCAAGAAGGTTTGGAGAAGGGATTATCGTCAAGTTTCCTAAAGGGTCAAATATCTGCCTTGTCTATTTTGTTGCATAAACGTCTGGCGGACTTCCCAGACGTACATTCGTTTTGTCAGGCCCTAGTCAGGACCTGTATTCAAACCAATTACTCCTCCTTGGAGTCTTAATTTAGTTCTTAAAGTTCTTCAAGGGGCTCTGTTTTAGCCGATGCATTCCTTGAATATTAAGCTATCTTGAAAAGTTTTGTTTCTTGTCGCTTTTTCATCTGCTCGTAGAGTTTCAGAGCTCTCGGTATTACAGTATGAGTCTCCTTACCTTATTTTTTAATCGGATAGGGTGGTTTTATGTACTAAATTAGGGTTTCTCCCTAAAGTAGTTTCAGACCGGAACATTAATCAGGAGATTGTTGTTCCTTCCATGTGTCCTAATCCTTAGGATGAACGGCTTCTACACAATCTGGACGTGGTAATTGCTCTAAAATTCTCCTCCTTCTCAGGAGGAATGGCTTCTACACAATCTGGACGTGGAACGTGCACTAAAATTCTATTTACAGGCGACTAAGGATTTTCTTCAGTCTTCTGTTTCACGTAAGGGACAGAAAGCTACAGCTACTTCTCTTTCTTTGTGGCTGAAGAGTATTATTTGTTTTGCCTATGAAACTGCTGGACAGCAGCTTTTCGAGGGAGTAACGGCTCTTTCTACGAGGGTTGTTTCCTCTTCTGGGCATTCAAAATGAAGCCTTTATGGCACAGTTTTGCAAGGCTGCAACTTGGTCCTCTCTCCACTCTTTTTCAAACTTCTATAAATTTGACTTTTTAGCCTCGGCTGAGGTCGCTTTTGAGAGAGAGGTTCTTCAAGCAGTGGTGCCTTCAGTTTAGGTTTCCTGTCTTGTCCCTCCCTTATCATCTGTGTATTCTAGCTTGGGTATTGATTCCCAACAGTAATTAATGATGATCCATGGACTCATCGTGTCATTAGAAAGAAAACAAAATTTATGCTTACCTGATAAATTTATTTATTTCTTGACACGATGAGTCCACGGACGCCTTGTTATTTAAACAGGTTGTGTTAGTATGTTATAAACTTCAGACACCTCTGCACCTTGTTGCTTCCTTTCTCTCCTTTACTTTGGTCGAATGACAGGGGTGGGATAGAAGGGAGGTGATATTTAACAGCTTTTCTGTGGGGCTCTTTGCCGCCTCCTGCTGGGCAGGAGTGATATTCCCAACAGTAATTAATGATGATCCGTGGACTCATCATGTCAAGAAAGAAATACATTTATCAGGTAAGCATAAATTTTGTTTTTGTCATGTATTTGGTTAGATTTTTTATTGCATACAATTTAACATAGTGCAAATTTACATAAATAGATTTTATCTTCTTATTTTTAATGTGTTTTTATTGAGGTATAGAATCCTGAAATACTGTTGTTTTTATGAAGGCTTACTGATGCCAAATGTGGTATCATAAAGTGTCTTTAGAAGTGTATAGGAAACCATCGCTCCTGCGCTGCTGTTTACCATGTACATTATACAAAATTTCACCAAAATGAACGTCAATGAACTGGTGGCTTTTTTCTTTACACTTTTTTTTGCAAGCTAAAGTTCTTTCCTTCTTAATATGGGAAGAGTCCACAACTGCATTCCTTACTTGTGGGAAATAATGAACCTGGCCACCAGGAGGAGGCAAAGACACCCCAGCCAAAGTCTTAAATACCTCCCCCACTTCCTCTCAACCCCAGTCATTTTTTGCCTTTCGTCAAAGGAGGTTGGCAGAGAAGTGTCAGAAGATTTCTGAGTAGTCTCTTCTGGAGGGTAGTACTCTTTGAGATGGGCCTGGAGTTTTAAGTAGTCCTGTCAGCCTCTCAGTGAGAGAATGGATAAAAGTTAGAGTACGGAGATGCAGGGAGAGTCTTTCTGCAAAACCACCCCAACTCATATTAACAGCTCCTTAAGCAATCAGCGTTGACAAGTTTCGCTGCCTGCTTTCTTCACTCAAGTCCATGTCAGAAGCGCTGCTACAATCTGTCAAACTTGAGGGACCGTGTCACTGTTCCATGGCATAGATTCCGGTAACATTGTTTCATTACTTTACACTCATGTTAACGTTAGAAGTCAGGGTCACAGTGTGGCTCCTTTATCTTTATGTAATCAAGGGTTAAAGGGACTGTCTACACCAGAGTTTTGATTGTTTTAAAAGATAGATAATCCCTTTATTACCCATTCCCCAGTTTTGCATAACCAACACAGTTATATTAATATACTTTTAACCTATGTGATTATCTTGTATCTAAGCCTCTGCAAACTGCCCCTTTATTTCAGTTCTTTTGACAGACTTGCAGTTTAGCCAATCAGTGCCTGCTCCCAGATAACTTCACGTGAATGAGCACAGTGTTATCTATATGAAATATATGAACTAACACCCTCTAGTGGGGAAAAACTGTTAAAATGCATTCTGAAAAGAGGTGGCCTTCAAGGTCTAAGAAATTAGCATATGAACCTCCTAGGTTAAGCTTTCAACTAAGAATACCAAGAGAACAAAGCAAAATTGGTGATAAAAGTAAATTGGAAAATTGTTTACAATTACATGCCTTATCTGAATCATGAAAGTTTATTTTGGACTAGACTGTCCCTTTAATATCTCCTGAGGGGGATTATTGGACAGTAGAGAATAATCTTATATGTTTATTTGGTTTTATACTGCTTTTATGTGTGAGATGTTATGGGCTCATAGGCTGTTATGGAATTTACAGGTTTCACTTTCACTTTGAGAGCTATGTAGCTTACAAGCTTGGCGTGCTTTTTCTGATAGCAGGGACGGTCCTGCATTATGCACCATGTGATCGGGAGTGGTTGCATCCTTCATTCACTCTTTCCTGACCGGGTGTCTATCAGAGAGGAGTCCTAAATCTCTGTACTGTCTGGTTCATAGGAGGTGGGAAGTGCCCCAGCCATTGAGGTATAAGGGTGCTGTTTTTAATTAAATAAAATAAGTTTGTTTATTTTCTATAGTTCTCCAGTTATTGCTCTAGCGATGGAGAATTCTGTTCTTTAGAGGGTACTCCCTCTATTCCTAAGAGTAATTCCTGTTTATATTGTGTGGGTGGCCTTTGATCCAACCTCTTAATTATGTTCCATAGGCCTTGCTAATGTGGTTATTTCAAATATGTTTGATACCACTGAGCCATCCACCTTTGAGGATTTGTCGTCCAGTGAGGTGCGTACCCTACGTTCTTTTCTCTACACTTGCAGTTTCCCGTAGCATTGCTGATCCTCCATCTGGAGGGGGCCTTTTCTCTTGTTAAGTGTATCCAGTCCACGGATCATCCATTACTTATTGAATATATTCTCCTTCCCAACAGGAAGCTGCAAGAGTCCACCCACAGCAAAGCTGCTATATAGCTCCTCCCCTAACTGCCATATTCAGTCATTCTCTTGCAAGCCTCAACATAGATAGGAGGTCGTGAGAGTCTGTGGTGCTTTCTACTTAGTTTATTCTTCAATCAAAAGTTTGTTATTTTTAAATGGCACCGGAGTGTGCTGTTTATCTCAGGCAGTATTTGGAAGAAGAATCTGCCTGCGTTTTTCTATGATCTTAGCAGACGTAACTAAGATCCATTTGCTGTTCTCACACATTCTGAGGAGTGAGGTACTTCAGAGGGGGAATGGCGTGCAGGTTTTCCTGCAGATAAGGTATGTGCAGTAAAATATTTTTCTAGGAATGGAATTGACTAAGAAAATACTGCTGATACCGAAGTAATGTAAGTAAAGCCTTAAATGCAGCGATAGCGACTGGTATCAGGCTTATTAATAGAGATACATACTCTTGTAAAAATGTGTTTTAAAACATTTGCTGGCATGTTTAATCGTTTTTTAACATATGTTTGGTGATAAAACTTATTGGGGCCTAAGTTTTTTCCACATGGCTGGCTTAAATTTTGCATAGAAACAGTTAACTGAAGCTTCCCACTGTTGGCTGTGGCAGTTTGTTGTGTCTGTTTTTAAAAACGTCTATGTCATTTTTTTTTTTTTTTTTTATCTGTTTTTTGCATTAAGGGGTTAATCATCCATTTGCAAGTGGGTGCAATGCTCTGTTACCTTATTACATGTACTGTAAAAATTTCGTTTGTTTTACTGCCTTTTTTTCACTGTTTTTCAAATTTTGACAAAATTTGTTTCTCTTAAAGGCACAGTAACGTTTTATATATTTGCTTGTTAACTTGATTTAAAGTGTTTTCCAAGCTTACTAGTCTCATTATTAGTCTGTTCTAACATGTCTGACATAGAGGAAGCTCTGTGTTCATTATGTTTTAAAGCCATGGTGGAACCCCATCTTAGAATGTGTACCAGATGTACTGATTTCATGTTAAACAATAAAGATCATTTTTTGTCTTTAAAAACATTATCACCAGAGGATTCTGTCGTGGGGGTAGTTATGCCGACTAACTCTCCCCACGTGTCAGACCTTTTGACTCCCGCTTTAGGGACTCACGCTCAAATGGCGCCAAGTACATCAAGGGCACCCATAGCGTTTCTTTTACCAGGGGATTCTGTCGAGGGGAAAGTTATGCCGACTAACTCTCCCCACGTGTCAGACCCTTCGACTCCCGCTTCAGGGACTCACGCTCAAATGGCGCCAAGTACATCAAGGGCGCCCATAGCGTTTATTTTACAAGACATGGCAAAGGTGGTGAATAATATTCTGGCATCAGTATTAGTCAGACTACCTGAAATTAAAGGAAAGCAGTTAGCTCTGGGGGTAGATACAGAGCATACAGACGCTTTAAGAACCATGTATGATACTACCTCACAATATGCTTAGTCTGTGGGTGATTTTTTTTTTGACTCAGGGAAGATGATTTAACCTGATTCTGATATTTCTACATTTAAAATTTATGCTTGAGAACCTCCACTTGTTGCTCAGGGAGGCTTTGGCTGCTCTGAATGAATGTGTACAATCGCAGGGCCAGAGAAATTGTGTAGACTGGATAAATAATATGCAGTGCCGGTGTGTACTGATGTTTTTCCAATACCTAAAGAGGTTTACTAAAAAAAATTTAATAAGGAATGGGATAGACCAGGTGTGCCGTTCTCTTCCCCTCCTATTTTTTAGAAGAATGTTTTCTAATAGTTACCACCACACGGGACTTCTGGCAGACAGTTCCTAAGGTGGAGAGAAGAGTTTCTACTCTAGCTAAGCGTACCACTACCTCTGACGAGGACAGTTGTGCTTTTTAGATCCAATGGATAAAAAATGTTTATTCAACAGGGTTTTATCCTGCAGCCCCTTGCATACATTGCTTCTGTCACTGCTGCTGCGGCGTTCTGGGTTGAGTCTCTACATGAGGCTTTACAGTTAAGCGACTCCATTGGATGAATATATTTGACAAGCTTATGCTAGCCAATTCCTTTGTTTTCTGATGCCTTGTTCATTTGACTAGACTAATGGCTAAGAATTCTGTTTTTTACTATACTGGCGCGCAGAGCGCTATGGCTTATATCATGGTCAGCTGTCGTGACTTTAATAAATAAGCTACTTAACTTCCCTTCAAGGGGCAGACCCTATTCGGGCCTGGTTTGAAGGAGATTATTGCTTATATCACTGGAGGAAAAGGTCATGCCCTTCCTCAGGATAGGTCTAAATCAAGGGCAAAAAAAAAAAAAGAAAAAAAAAAGTCTAATTTTCGTACCTTTTAAAAACTTCAGGGCAGGTGTGGCATCCTCTTCCTCTAAGGCAAAACAAGAGGGAATTTTTGCTCAGTCCAAGGCGGTCTGGAGACAATCGGACCTGGAACAAAGATAAGCAGGCCAAGGAGCCTGCTGCTGCCTCTAAGGCAGCATGAAGGAACGGACCCCTATCCGGTAACGGATCCTATAGGGGGCAGACTTTCATTCTTTGCCCAGGCGTGGGCAAGAGATGCCCAGGATCCCTAGGCATTGGAATTTATATCCCAGAGATATCTTCTGGATTTCAAAGATTCCCCCCCAAAAAAGGGGAGATTTCGCCTTTCACAATTATCTGCAAACCAGATAAAGAAGGAGGCATTCTTACATTGTGTACGAGATCCATCCAGTTCCAAGAGAGGAACAGGGACAGAGTTTTTACTCAAATCTGTTTGTGGTTCCCAAGGAGAGGGAACCTTCAGACCTATTTTGGATCTAAAGATCTTAAACAAATTCCTCAGAATTCCGTCATTTAAGATGGAAACTATTCGTACCATCTTAACTATGATCCAGGAGAGTCAATAGAGGACTACAATGGATTTGAAGGATGCTTATCCTCACATTGTGATGCATAAAGATCACCATCGTTTTTCAGGTTTGCCTTTCTAGACAGGCATTACCAGTTTGTAGCTCTTTCCTTTGGGATATCTACAGCCCCAAGAATCTTTATGGAGGTTCTGGGGTCGCTTTGGCGGTCCTTAGACCGCGGGGCATAGAAGTGGCCCCTTATTTAGACGACATCCTGATACAGGCGTCAAACATCCAAATTGCCCAGTCTCATACGGACGTAGTACTGGCATTTCTGAGATCACATGGGTGGAAAGTGAACAAGGAAAGAGTTCTCTATCCCCAATCTCAAGGGTTTCCCTCCTAGGGACTCTGATAGATTCTGTAGAAATGAAAATTTACCTGACGGAGTCCAGGTTGTCAAAGTTTCTAAATTTCTGCCGTGTTTTTTTCATCCCATCCGCGCCCTTCGGTGGCTCAGTACATGAATGAAATCGGCTTAATGGTAGCGGCAAGGGACATAGTACCGTTTGCACGTCTACATTTCAGACCGCTGCAACTATGCATGCTCAGTCAGAGGAACGGGGATTACACAGATTTGTCCCCCTGTTAAACCTGGACCAAGAGACCAGAGATTCTCTTCTCTGGTGACTATGTCGGGTCCATCTGTCCAAGGGTATGACCTTCCGCAGGTCAGATGGGACAATTGTTACAATAGATGCCAGCCTTTTAGGTTGGGATGCAGTCTGGAACTCCCTGAAGGCTCAGGGATAGTGGACTTAGTAAATATTCTGGAACTGGGAGTGATATTCCATGCTCTTCAGACTTGGCCTCAGTTAGCAACTCTGAGGTACATCATACTCAGTCGGACAATATACACGACTGTGGCTTACATCAGCCATCAAGGGGGAACAGAAGTTCCCTAGCGATGTTAGAAGTCTTACAATAATTCACTGGACAGAGACTCACTCTTGTCTATCAGCTATCCATATCCCAGGTGTTGAGAACTGGGAGGTGGATTTTCTAAGTCGTCAGACTTTTCTTCCGGGGGAGTGGGATTTCCTCCGGAGGTCAAGACCAAGCAGGAGAGGGCTTTGGTGTTTTTGACAGCGCCTGCGTAGCCACTCAGGACCTGGTATGCAGATCTGGTGGACATGTCATCCTTTCCATCACGGTCTCTGCTTCTGAGACAGGTCCCTCTACCTCAGGGTCCTTTCAACCATCTAAATAGAATCAATCTGAGATGGACTGCCTGGAGACTGAACGCTTGATGTTATCAAAGCATGGCTTCTCCGAGTCAGTCATTGATACCTTAATACAGACATGAAACCTGTCTCTAGGAAAATTGAACATAGATATGGTGTAAATATCTGATTGTTATGAATCCAAGGGTTACTCATGGAGTAAAGTCTGGATTCCCAGGATATTATCTTTTCTCCAAGATGTTTTTGAGAAAAGGGTTGTCAGCTAGTTCCTTAAAAGGGGACAGATTTTTACTCTGTCTATTTTTTTGCACAAGCGTCTGGCAGGTATTCTAGACGTTCAGGCATTTGGTCAGGCTTTGGTTAGATCCAAGCCTGTGTTTAAAACTGTTGCTCCGCCATGGAGCTTAAACCTGATTCTTAAGGTTCTTCAAGAAGTTCCGTTTGAACCTTTTTTGTTCCATAGATATCAATCTTTATCTTGGAAAGTTCCTTTTGGGTAGCTAATTCCTCGACTCGTAGAGTCTCCAAGTTATCTGTGTTACAATGTGATTCTCCTTATCTGGTCCTTCGTACGGATAAGGTAGTCCTGCGTACCAACCTGGGTTTTTTCCTAAGGTGGTATCTAACAAGTACATCACTCAAGAGATAGTTGTTCCATGCTTGTATCCTAATCCTTCCTCAAAGAAGGAACGTCTATTACACAATATTGGACGTGGTTTGTGCTTTAAAGTTTTACTTACAAGCTACTACAGTTTTCATCAAACGTTCACCTTGTTTGTTGTCTATTCTGGACAGAGGAGAGGTCAAAAGACTTCAGCAGCCTCTCTGTCTTTTTGGTTAAAAAGCATAATTCATTTAGCTTATGAGACTGCTGGACAGCAGCCTCCTGAAGGGATTACAGCTCATTCTACTAGAGCTGTGGTTTTCACTTGGGCCTTTTTTAAATGTGGCTTCTGTTGAACAGATTTACAAGACGGAGTCTTGGTCTGCGCTTCATACTTTCTCCAACATAGGTGTGTCCGGTCCACGGCGTCATCCTTACTTGTGGGATATTCTCTTCCCCAACAGGAAATGGCAAAGAGCCCAGCAAAGCTGGTCACATGATCCCTCCTAGGCTCCGCCTACCCCAGTCATTCTCTTTGCCGTTGCACAGGCAACATCTCCACGGAGATGGTTAAGAGTTTTTTGGTGTTTAAAAAACTGGTAGACATTTTTCTGGGCTAAAACGATTACTTTGCTAAGCATATTTTGCAGATTATAACTCTTAATAGTTATTATAATCTTGGGGATTGTTTTAAAAAACGGCAGGCACTGTATTGGACACCTTTTTCAGATGGGGGCCTTTGTAGTCATAGGCAGAGCCTCATTTTCGCGCCACTAATGCGCAGTTGTTTTTGGAGAGCAAGGCATGCAGATGCATGTGTGAGGAGCTAAGAACCACTGAAAAAGCTTATAGAAGGCGTCATTTGGTATCGTATTCCCCTCTGGGCTTGGTTGGGTCTCAGCAAAGCAGATAGCTGGGACTGTATAGGGGTTAAATGTAAAGACGGCTACGGTTCCGTTATTTTAAGGGTTAAAGCTTTCAAATTTGGTGTGCAATACTTTTAAGGCTTTAAGACACTGTGGTGAAATTTTGGTGAATTTTGAACAATTCCTTCATACTTTTTCACATATTCAGTAATAAAGTGTGTTCAGTTTAAAATTTAAAGTGACAGTAACGGTTTTATTTTAAAACGTTTTTTGTGCTTTGTTGACAAGTTTAAGCCTGTTTAACATGTCTGTACCATCAGATAAGCTATGTTCTATATGTATGAAAACTAAGGTTTCTCCCCATTTAAATTTATGTGATAATTGTGCCATAGTGTCCAAACAAAGTAGGGTCAATGATGCCACAGATATTGATATTGCCCAAGATGATTCCTCAAATGAGGGGAGTAAGCATGATACTGCATCATCCCCTTCTGTGTCTACACCAGTTTTGCCCACACAAGAGGCCCCTAGTACATCTAGTGCGCCAATACTTATTACCATGCAACAATTAACGGCTGTAATGGATAATTCTATTGCAAACATTTTATCCAAAATGCCTACTTATCAGAGAAAGCGCGATTGCTCTGTTTTAAACACTGAAGAGCAAGAGGACGCTGATGATAACTGTTCTGACATACCCTCACACCAATCTGAAGGGGCCAGGAGGGAGGTTTTGTCTGAGGGAGAAATTTCAGATTCAGGAAAAATTTCTCAACAAGCTGAACCTGATGTTGTAACATTTAAATTTAAATTAGAACATCTCCGCGCACTGCTTAAGGAGGTATTATCTACTCTGGATGATTGTGACAATTTGGTCATTCCAGAGAAATTATGTAAGATGGACAAGTTCCTAGAGGTTCCGGTGCCCCCCGATGCTTTTCCTATACCCAAGCGGGTGGCGGACATAGTAAATAAGGAGTTGGAAAGGCCCGGCATACCTTTTGTTCCTCCCCCTATATTTAAGAAATTATTTCCTATAGTCGACCCCAGAAAGGACTTATGGCAGACAGTCCCCAAGGTCGAGGGGGCGGTTTCTACTCTAAACAAACGCACTACTATTCCTATAGAAGATAGTTGTGCTTTCAAAGATCCTATGGATAAAAAATTAGAGGGTTTGCTTAAAAAGATGTTTGTTCAGCAGGGTTACCTTCTACAACCAATTTCATGCATTGTTCCTGTCACTACGGCAGCGTGTTTCTGGTTCGAAGAACTAGAAAAGTCGCTCAATAAAGAATCTTCGTATGAGGAGGTTATGGACAGAGTTCAAGCACTTAAATTGGCTAACTCTTTTATTTTAGATGCCGCTTTGCAATTAGCTAGATTAGCGGCGAAAAATTCAGGGTTTGCTATCGTGGCGCGCAGAGCGCTTTGGCTAAGGTCTTGGTCAGCGGATGTGTCTTCCAAGACAAAATTGCTTAACATCCCTTTCAAGGGTAAAACACTGTTTGGTCCTGATTTGAAAGAGATTATTTCAGACATCACCGGGGGAAAGGGCCACGCCCTCCCTCAGGATAGGTCTTTTAAGGCTAAAAATAAGCCTAATTTTCGTCCCTTTCGCAGAAACGGACCAGCCTCTAATTCTACATCCTCTAAGCAAGAGGGTAATACTTCACAACCCAAACCAGCCTGGAGACCGATGCAAGGCTGGAACAAGGGTAAGCAGGCCAAGAAGCCTGCCACTGCTACCAAAACAGCATGAAGGGATGGCCCCCGATCCGGGACCGGATCTGGTGGGGGGCAGACTTTCTCTCTTTGCTCAGGCTTGGGCAAGAGATGTTCAGGATCCTTGGGCACTAGAAATAGTTTCTCAAGGTTATCTCCTGGAATTCAAGGAACTACCCCCAATGGGAAAGTTCCACAGGTCTCAATTATCTTCAAACCAAATAAAAAGACAGGCATTCTTACATTGTGTAGAAGACCTGTTAAAGATGGGAGTAATTCATCCAGTTCCAATAGGAGAACAAGGGATGGGGTTTTACTCCAACCTGTTCATAGTTCCCAAAAAAGAGGGAACATTCAGACCAATTTTAGATCTCAAGATCCTAAACAAATTTCTCAGGGTTCCATCGTTCAAAATGGAAACCATTCGAACGATCCTTCCCACCATCCAGGAAGGTCAGTTTATGACCACGGTGGATTTAAAGGATGCGTACCTACATATTCCTATCCACAAGGAACATCATCAGTTCCTAAGGTTCGCTTTTCTGGACAAGCATTACCAGTTTGTGGCACTTCCATTCGGATTAGCCACTGCTCCGAGAATTTTCACAAAGGTACTAGGGTCCCTTCTAGCGGTTCTAAGACCAAGGGGCATTGCAGTAGTACCTTACTTGGACGACATCCTGATTCAAGCGTCGTCTCTGTCAAAAGCAAAGGCTCATACGGACATCGTCCTAGCCTTTCTCAGATCTCACGGATGGAAAGTGAACAAAGAAAAAAGTTCTCTGTCCCCGTCAACAAGAGTTCCCTTCTTGGGAACAATAATAGATTCCTTAGAAATGAGGATTTTTCTGACAGAGGTCAGAAAATCAAAAATTATAAGCTCTTGTCAAGTACTTCATTCTGTTCTTCGTCCTTCCATAGCGCAGTGCATGGAAGTAATAGGATTGATGGTTGCAGCAATGGACATAGTTCCTTTTGCACGAATTCATCTAAGACCATTACAACTGTGCATGCTCAGACAGTGGAATGGAGATTATACAGACTTGTCTCCGACGATTCAAGTAGATCAAAAGACCAGAGATTCACTCCGTTGGTGGCTGATCCTGGACAACCTGTCACAGGGAATGAGCTTCCGCAGACCAGAGTGGGTCATTGTCACGACCGACGCCAGTCTGGTGGGCTGGGGCGCGGTCTGGGAACCCCTGAAAGCTCAGGGTTTATGGTCTCGGGAAGAATCTCTTCTCCCGATAAACATTCTGGAACTGAGAGCGATATTCAATGCTCTCAAAGCTTGGCCTCAACTAGCAAAGGCCAAATTCATAAGGTTTTAATCAGACAACATGACGACTGTTGCATATATCAACCATCAGGGGGGAACAAGGAGTTCCCTGGCGATGGAGGAAGTGACCAAGATAATTCAATGGGCGGAGGATCACTCCTGCCACTTGTCTGCAATCCACATCCCAGGAGTGGAAAATTGGGAAGCGGATTTTCTGAGTCGTCAGACATTCCATCCGGGGGAGTGGGAACTCCATCCGGAAATCTTTGCCCAAATAACTCAATTATGGGGCATTCCAGACATGGATCTGATGGCGTCTCGTCAGAACTTCAAGGTTCCTTGCTACGGGTCCAGATCCAGGGATCCCAAGGCGACTCTAGTAGATGCACTAGTAGCACCTTGGACCTTCAACCTAGCTTATGTATTCCCACCGTTTCCTCTCATTCCCAGGCTGGTAGCCAGGATCATTCAGGAGAGGGCTTCGGTGATCTTGATAGCTCCTGCGTGGCCACGCAGGACTTGGTATGCAGACCTGGTGAATATGTCATCGGCTCCACCATGGAAGCTACCTTTGAGACAGGACCTTCTTGTTCAAGGTCCATTCGAACATCCGAATCTGGTCTCCCTCCAACTGACGGCTTGGAGATTGAACGCTTGATTTTATCAAAGCGTGGGTTTTCAGATTCTGTAATAGATACTATGATTCAGGCTAGAAAGCCTGTAACTAGAAAAATTTACCATAAAATATGGAAAAAATATATCTGTTGGTGTGAATCTAAAGGATTCCCATGGAACAAGATAAAAATTCCTAAGATTCTATCCTTTCTACAAGAAGGTTTGGAGAAAGGATTATCTGCAAGTTCTCTGAAGGGACAGATCTCTGCTTTATCTGTTTTACTTCACAAACGGCTGGCAGCTGTGCCAGATGTTCAAGCATTTGTTCAGGCTCTGGTTAGAATCAAGCCTGTTTACAGACCTTTGACTCCTCCCTGGAGTCTAAATCTAGTTCTTTCAGTTCTTCAAGGGGTTCCGTTTGAACCCTTACATTCCGTAGATATTAAGTTATTATCTTGGAAAGTTTTGTTTTTGGTTGCAATTTCTTCTGCTAAGAAGAGTTTCAGAGTTATCTGCTCTGCAGTGTTCTCCGCCCTATCTGGTGTTCCATGCAGATAAGGTGGTTTTGCGTACTAAGCCTGGTTTTCTTCCGAAAGTTGTTTCCAACAAAAATATTAACCAGGAGATAGTTGTACCTTCTTTGTGTCCGAATCCAGTTTCAAAGAAGGAACGTTTGTTACACAATTTGGACGTTGTCCGTGCTCTAAAATTCTATTTAGAGGCTACTAAAGATTTCAGACAAACATCTTCTTTGTTTGTGGTTTATTCTGGTAAAAGGAGAGGTCAAAAAGCAACTTCTACCTCTCTTTCTTTTTGGCTTAAAAGCATTATCCGATTGGCTTATGAGACTGCCGGACGGCAGCCTCCTGAAAGAATCACAGCTCACTCCACTAGGGCTGTGGCTTCCACATGGGCCTTCAAGAACGAGGCTTCTGTTGACCAGATATGTAAGGCAGCGACTTGGTCTTCTCTGCACACTTTTGCCAAATTTTACAAATTTGATACTTTTGCTTCTTCGGAGGCTATTTTTGGGAGAGAGGTTTTGCAAGCTGTGGTGCCTTCCGTTTAGGTGACCTGATTTGCTCCCTCCCTTCATCCGTGTCCTAAAGCTTTGGTATTGGTTCCCACAAGTAAGGATGACGCCGTGGACCGGACACACCTATGTTGGAGAAAACAGAATTTATGCTTACCTGATAAATTACTTTCTCCAACGGTGTGTCCGGTCCACGGCCCGCCCTGGTTTTTTTAATCAGGTCTGATGATTTATTTTCTCTAACTACAGTCACCACGGTATCATATGGTTTCTCCTATGCATATTTCCTCCTGTCTGTCGGTCGAATGACTGGGGTAGGCGGAGCCTAGGAGGGATCATGTGACCAGCTTTGCTGGGCTCTTTGCCATTTCCTGTTGGGGAAGAGAATATCCCACAAGTAAGGATGACGCCGTGGACCGGACACACCGTTGGAGAAAGTAATTTATCAGGTAAGCATAAATTCTGTTTTTCAAATTTAACAAATTTGATACCTTGCTTCTTCGGAGGCTATTTTTGGGAGAAAGGGTTTTTTACAGGCAGTGGTAACTTCCGTTTAAGTACCTGCCTTGTCCCTCCCATCATCCGTGTACTTTAGCTTTGGTATTGGTATTCCATAAGTAATGGATGATCCGTGGACTGGATACACTTAACAAGAGAAAACATAATTTATGCTTACCTGATAAATTTATTTCTCTTGTAGTGTATCCAGTCCACGGCCCGCCCTGTCACTTTAAGGCAGGTAATTTTTTCATTTGAACTACAGTCACCACTGCACCCTATGGTTTTTCCTTTCTCTGCATGTTTTCGGTCGAATGACTGAATATGGCAGTTAGGGGAGGAGCTATATAGCAGTTTTGCTGTGGGTGGACTCTTGCAGCTTCCTGTTGGGAAGGAGAATATATTCCATAAGAAATGGATGATCCGTGGACTGGATACACTACAAGAGAAATAAATTTATCAGGTAAGCATAAATTATGTTTTTTCCACCAGTCATTATTGCGCAGTTCAGACGGCGGTGTCTGCGGCATTATAATGCTTTACCTCGCCCTACTAAGCGCAAGCAAAATGTTACATATTGCACTCCTTCCCAGAGTACATCAGATAATTTATTGGATTTAACTGATAGGTTATCCGAGGATGAAGTTCTTTCTGAGACTTCAGAGCATGAACATTCTGGATCGGAGTCTGCTGCCTCTAAACCTCCGGCTGCGTAGGTACCAGACTTTAGTTTTAGGAATTTGCGCTGTCTTCTAAAGGAAGTTTTGGCGAATTTAGAGGTTCCAGAGGCCAAATTGCCTGATGAACTTTTGATTCCTAAATTGGGTAGAGTTTGAGGACAGGGTGGTACATTATCCTTCCCTGTTCCTGTTAGATGGCAAACATTATTAAGAATGAATGGGACTGGATTGAATTCATTTTCCCCCTCTTCCTGGACTCTCAATGGAGTTTTGGGGTTCCGTCCCTAAAAGGGATGGCGCTATCTTCACTCTTGCTAAATGTACTACTATCCCGCTTGGGGATATTTCTTCATTTAAAAAGCCCATGGATAAAAGATGTAAACTCTTTTAAGAAAGATGTTTTAACATGCAGGATTTTTGTTTCAACCGGCGGCGGCTGTTGCCACGGTTGCTGGAGAAACTACCTACTGGTGCATCTCCTTATAGGATTTGTTCGAGGTGGAGGTCCCCTTGACGTTTTTCAGGAAAGAATTGAGGCCTTGAGGGTTATTCATTCTTTTATCTGTGATACTATTAAGCAGATTATTCACTTGAAGGCCAAGGCTTCTGCTTTTCTGTTCAGGCCCGTCTGGCTCTGGTTGAAGTCATGCGGAAGTCTAGACTTGTTTCCCTCCCCTGTAAGGGAAAGATTATGATTGGTCCAGACCTGGACTCAATTATCTCCACTGTCTGAGGGGGCAAGGATGCCCTCCTACTGCAAGAGAATGAGAACTAGTCTAATGGACAAAATTCCAATTTTCGTTCTTTTAGTTCTGATAAAGCCCATCGTCAGCAGTCCACCGCTATGCCAGAGCAAACCAAGAGCTCTTTGAATCCGGCTCAGTCCTGGAATCAATCCAAGCAGAGCAAATTTTTCGAAGAGTAGACCATTTGGAATCTCTCCTGTCTTCTTTGATCCCATGGATGGACGATAAATCTAGAGAGAGTTCTCTTTTTTATATCAAGTACCAGGGTAGAATTCCTGGATACTATAATAGACTCCATAGACATTAGAATATTTCTAACACTCAAGAGACGTTGCAAGCTAGCTTCCACATGTCTTGCCCTCCAGATCTACTTAAGGTTATCTGTGGCTCGGTGTATGGATGTGATTGGTCTCATGGTGTCCAGCATGGACATCATTCCCTTTGCCAGGTTTCACCTCAGACCGTTGCAACTGTGCATGCTGAGGCAGTGGAACAGCGATCATTCGTATCTGTCTCAACAGATTTCTCTGGACAACCGATCGAGAGAATTGCTTTCATGGTTGTTTTGTCCGGATCACTTGTCCCAAGGGATGTCCGTCTTAAGACCATCCTGGGTGATTGTGACTACGGTCGCGAGTCTGAAGGATGGGGAGCTGTTTGGAGTGTCAGGAAGGCACAGGGCCTATGGACTCAGGAGCAAAGCTCCCTCCCAATCTCATTTTGGAGCTTCAGGCAATATACAATGCTCTGAGGTCCTGGCCTCTGCTGGGTTCATCCCAGTTTATTCCAATCAGATATTATATCTTCGGTGGCTTACATCAACCATCAGGGAGGAACGAGAAGCTCCCTAGTTATGAGGGAAGTATCTCTCTGATTCTGAAATGGGCGGAGACCCACAACTGCTCGCTGTCAGCGATCCACGTTCCAGGTGTGGACAACTGGGAAGGGGATTCCTCAGCAGACAATCCTTGCATCCGGGGAAATTGTCTCTCCATCCCGAAGTGTTTGCGGAGATTTGCAAAAGATAGATCTTATGACGTCTCTATACTAAGCTACCCAGATATGGGTCGAGGTACAGGGATCATCATGCGGAGCTAACAGATGCATTAGCAGTGTTTTGGAGCTTCAATCTAAATTTATCTTTTTCGGCCATTACCTCTACTTTACTCGTGTAGTGGCTTGAATCAAGCAAGAGAAGGCGTCAGTGATACCGATTGCTTCGTCTTGGCCGCGAAGGCTATGGTTCGCAGATCTAGTGTGGATGTCATCATCTCCTCCGTGGAAGTGACCTTGTCGCAGGGATCTGCCGCCAATGTGGAGATTGAACGCTTAGTCCTAGCCAAGAGAGGTTTTTCTGAGTGAGTTATTTTTTTCTCTTCGTCAAGCTTGTAAGCCGGTTGCTCGTCGCATCTATCATAAGGTGTGGAGGACCTACTTATTTTGTTCTCCAGGATGAAATGGAGAAGGACTTTAATGCATGTCCTTCGTCCCTTTCTGTATTTCTGCACAAGAGGTTTGCTGAGCTTCCAGATGTGCAGTCATTTGTTAAGGCTCTGCTAGGATCAGACTTGTGTTTAGATAATATGATCCTCCTCTGAGTTTAAATCTTGTTCTTATAATTCTGCAACGGGCTTCGTTGGAGCCTATGCATGAAGTAGACATTTAATTTGTTGTCTTGAAAGGTTCCTCTTCTGCTGACTATTGAGATTGCTGCCTGGCAATGCGTTCCTCCTTATCTGGCGTTCCTCCTTATCTGGCGTTCCTCCTTATCTGGCGTTCCTCCTTATCTGGCGTTCCATGCTGATAAGGCTGTTCTACGAACCAAGTTAGGTTTTCTCCTTGAGGTTGTGTCAAATCGCACCATCATTAAAGAGATTGTGGTTCTTTTCTTATGTCCTAATCCTTCTTTATCAAAGGAACGTTTACTACGTAATCTGGATGTGGTTTTTGCCTTGAAGTTCTTCAGGCCACGACGGAATTTAGACAAACTTCTTTCTCTGTTTGTTCTCTATTCTGCGAAGCGTATGGGTCAGAGGGCTTCTTCCACTTTCTTATCTTTTTGGCTGAGGAGTGTCATCTGTTTAGCATAGAGTTAGTGGGACATAAGCCATCTCTGAGGATTACGGCTCATTCTACGTGAGCAGTGGTTTCCTCTTGGGCATTCAAAAATGAGGCCTCTATGGATCAGATTTGTAAGGCGGCTACCTGGTCCTCCTTACATACTTTTTCCAAATTTTTCAAGTTTGATGTTTTTACTTCTGCTGAAACAGCCTTCGTGAGTAGGGTTCTGCAGGCTGTGGTGCCCTCAGCTTAGGGGCCGCCTCTCTTTTTAACCTTCCGTTAGCATTCCGTGTCCTCTAGACCTTGGGTATATGTTTCCCACAAGTGAGGAATGCAGCTGTGGGCTCTTCCCATATTAAGAAGGAAAACCTAAATTATGCTTACCAGATAATTTCCTTTCCTTCTGTATGGGAAGAGTCCACAGCTCTCGCCCGTTTTTTAACGCTCATGTTTCTCCTACTGTTCCTTGTTCCCTCTGCAGAATGACTGGGGTTGGGAGGAAGTGGGGGAGGTATTTTAGCCTTTGGCTGGGGTGTCTTTGCTTCCTCCTGGTGGCCAGGTTCAGTATTTCCCACAAGTAAGGAATGCAGCTGTGGACTCATACTTTCCTTCTGTTTAGGAAATTATCTGGTAAGCATAATTTATGTTTTTATTTAAAGTGTTTGTGTAGGTTACTTGATGTTAGAAAGTTTGGTAAATGCAATGAGTGTACAGGGCTTAGAAATCTCTTTAGCCCAGAGGATGCCTAGCAGGAAAAGGGTTAAAGTTGTATTAAATATGACACGTATTGCAAGCCTTCTATTTGGGAAGGGAAATAAACTACTGGTGCTATGTATTGCATACACTTATATGTAATGGAGATGACTTTGCTTCCATGTTTTGTTTTAGTTTTCTAGAATCAAATACTTTTTTTTTGACAGATATATTATATTATTTTTTTGGTTTTATATGTTTAACTTCTGTCTTCAGCAGCGCAGTGGAGAGTCTGTGAAAGTGCACCAGTTGGATGTAGCCATCCCCTTGCATCTTAAAAGCCAACTGAAGAAAGGCCCAACGTTGGGCAGCTGTGATGGAGATTCTGAGTCTGGAGATACTATGCCTTTTGTCATGCTTACAAGGAGAGGCAACAAGCAGCAAGTAAGTAATTATACGTATAAGCACTCTCAGCCCAGGAGGCCATATCACTACTCTGATTGCCATTAATGTCATTTTGACTGCGTAATATTTACAAAAAGACTGTTGCATTATAGAAAAACCTCTGTGCAAGGTGATCTAAATGAAAGGTGGGCTTGTGAGCTAATAATAAATAATCTCTTATTAGGCACAGGCATTTGGATGCTTTTGTTAGCACCTGAATGTTGGAGAAGGCGGCCATTTGTCACGTTCATAATTTTTTTTAACCATATTCCTTTTTGTGAATGTGCAACACACTAAGATCTGTGCAAATCCAGTACTTTCACAATGTGAAAAATGACAAACGCCACAAGCAACCCCAGCATTTAGATGCTAACAAAGCACTTGAATACCCATGTCTATCTCTTATCTTCAGTTGTATTGAAGTTGTGTTCCTATGCTTCAACTAAAAATATGACATTTTAAAATAAGTTGCATTTATTAATTTTTTTATACCAAATTCAAATGTATTTTTCTTTCATGTAATTGGCAAGAGTCCATGAGCTAGTGACGTATGGGATATACAATCGTACCAGGAGGGGCAAAGTTTCCCAAACCTCATAATGCCTATAAATACACCCCTCACCACACCCACAATTCAGTTTTACAAACTTTGCCTCCTATGGAGGTGGTGAATTAAGTTGGTGCTAAGATTTCTATGTTGACATACGCTTCTCAGCATTTTGAAGCCCGATTCCTCTCAGAGGGATGTGAAGGCAGTATCACCTATTGAATGCAATGGTTTTCCTCAAGGGAGATCTATTTCATAGGTTCTCTGTTAACGGTCGTAGAGATTCATCTCATACCTCCCTTTTCAGATCGACGATATACTCTCATGTACCATTACCTCTACTGATAACTGTTTCAGTACTGGTTTGGCTATCTGCTATATGTGGATGGGTGTCTTTCGTTAAGTATGTTTTTATTACTTAAGACACCTTAGCTATGGTTTGGCACTTTATGCATTAATATAAAGTTCTAAATATATGTATTGTACTTATATTTGCCATGAGTCAGGTTCATGTATTTCCTTTTGCAGATTGTCAGTTTCATATTTGGGGAAAGTAAATTTTAAGAATTTTTTTTCTTACCTGGGGTTTAGTCTTTTTTTCAATTGACTACATTTTCAAATTGCGGACTGGATGTCCATCAGTAATAGTACTTTGCCAGTTGCAGTTCCTTCAACTTCTAATGTACATGATATACCTATGAATTTTAAAGAATTTGTTACAGATTCTATTCAGAAGGCTTTGTCTGCATTTCCGTCTTCTAATAAACGTAAAAAGTATTTTAAAACTTCTCATAAAGTTGATGAAATGTCAAATGACCAACAACATAATGAATTATCTTCGTCTGATGAGGATCTATCTGATTCAGAAGATCCTTCCTCAGATATTGACACTGACAAATCTACTTATTTATTTATAATAGAGTATATTCGTTCTTTGTTAAAAGAAGTGTTAATTACTTTGGATATTGAGGAAGTTAATCCTCTTGATATTAAAACTAGTAAACGTTTAAATTCTTTTTTTAAACCTCCTATGGTTACTCCAGAGGTTTTCCCTATTCCTGATGCTATTTCTGATATGATTTCTAAGGAATGGAATAAGCCAGGTACTCCTTTTAATCCTTCTTCAAGGTGTAAAAAATTGTATCCTTTACCAGCTATTTCAATAGAGTTTTGGGAAAAGATCCCCAAAGTTGATGGGGCTATTTCTACTCTTGCTAAACGTACCACTATTCCTATGCAAGATAGTACTTCTTTTAAGGATCCTTTAGATAGGAAACTTGAATCTTATCTAAGGAAAGACTATTTATATTCAGGTCATCTTTTTAGGCCTGCAATTTCCTTGGCTGATGTTGCAGCTGCATCAACTTTTTGGTTGGAGACTTTAGTGCAACAAGAATTAGATTCTGACTTATCTAGCATTGTTCGCTTACTGCAACATGCTAATCATTTTATTTGTGATGCTATTTTTGATATTATCAAAATTGATGTTAGATCCATGTCTGTAGCTATTTTAGCTAGAAGAGCTTTGTGGCTTAAATCTTGGAATGCTGATATGACATCTAAGTCTAGATTACTATCTCTTTCTTTCCAAGGTAATAATTTATTTGGTTCTCAGTTGGATTCTATTATTTCAACTGTTACTGGGGGAAAGGAAGTTTTTTTGCCTCAGGATAAAAAAACCTAAGGAAAAATCTAGGGCTTCTAATCGTTTTCGTTCCTTTAGTCAAAATAAGGAACAAAAATCTAATCCTTCCCCCAAGGAATCTGTTTCCAATTGGAAGCCTTCCTCAAATTGGAATAAATCCAAACCTTTTAAGAAACCAAAGTCAGCCCCTAAGTCCGCATGAAGGTGCGACCCTCATTCCAGCACAGCTGGTAGGGGGCAGATTAAGGTTTTTCAAGGATGTCTGGATATATTCTGTCCAAAATCAATGGATCCAGAGCATTGTCTCTCAGGGGTACCGAATAGGATTCAGAGTAAGACCTCCCGTGAGAAGATTTTTTTCTCACGCATCCCAGTAAATCCAGTAAAAGCTCAGGCTTTCCTGAAGTGTGTTTCAGACCTGGAGGTTTCAGGGGTAATCATGCCAGTTCCTTTTCAGGAACAAGGTCTGTGGTTTTATTCAAATCTATTCATTGTCCCAAAGAAAGAAAATTCATTCGGACCAGTTCTTTATCTGAAAATTTTGAATCGTTATGTAAGAGTACCAACTTTTAAGATGGTGACTATAAGGATTATTCTGCCTTTTGTTCAGCAAGGACATTATATGTCCACAATAGACTTGCAGGATGCATACCTTCATATTCTGATTCATCCAGAACATTATCAGTTCCTGAGATTCTCTTTTCTAGACAAGCATTACCAATTTGTTGCTCTTCCATTTGGCCTAGCAACAGCTCCAAGAATCTTTTCAAACTTTCTGGGTGCCCTACTCTCTGTAATCAGAGAACAGGGTATTGCGGTGTTTCCTTATTTGGACGATATCTTGGCACTAGCTCAGTCTTTACGTTCTGCAGCATCTCACACAAATCAACTAGTGTTGTTTCTTCAAAGACATGGTTGGAGGATCAGTTTACCAAAAAGTTTCTTGATTCCTCAGACAAGGGTCACCTTTTTAGGCTTCCAGATAGATTCAGTGTCCATGACTCTGTCTCTAACAGACAAGAGACGTTTGAAATTGGTTGCAGCCTGTCGGCACCTTCAGTCTCAGTCATTCCCTTCAGTGGCTATGTGCATGGAAGTTTTAGGCCTCATGACTGCAGCATCGGACACGATTCCTTTTGCTCGTTTTCACATGAGACCTCTCCAGCTTTGTATGCTGAATCAATGGTGCAGGGATTGTACAAAGATATCACAATATCCTTAAATCCCAATGTTTGACACTCTCTGATGTGGTGGTTAAATCACCAGCGTTTAGTTCAAGGGGCTTCCTTTGTTCGCCCAACCTGGACTGTGATCACTACAGATGCAAGTCTTTCAGGTTGGGGAGCTGTTTGGGGATATCTGACAGCGCAAGGGGTTTGGAAATCTCAAGAGGCGAGATTACCAATCAATATTTTAGAACACCGTGCAATTCTTGGAGCTCTTCAGTTTTGGCCTCTGTTGAAGAGAGAACCGTTCATTTGCTTTCAGACAGACAATATCACAACTGTGGCATATGTCAATCATCAGGGTTGGGACTCACAGTCCCCAAGCTATGAAAGAAGTATCTTGGATACTTGCTTGGGCGGAATCCAGCTCCTGTCTAATCTCTGCGGTGCATTGACGATATATTTCTTATTTGGAAAGGTGATCAGGAATTACTTAACCTGTTTCTTGAAGATCTAAATACAAACAACTGGGGAATTAATTTTACCTATGAATATAGCAAGGATAATATACATTTTCTAGATGTCTTGCTTAATGTTAGTAACAATATCATTAACACTAGGACCTACTTTAAACCAACTGACACAAATAGTTATATATAGTTATATAAATCCAGAAAGCTGTCACCTCAAAAAATGGATTGACAATATACCCAAAGGTCAATTTTATAGAATGAAGAAAAATTGTTCAGAATCCAAAGTGTTTTTAGAACAAGCTGAATTATTAGAAAAGAAATGGAGTTTTTAATATATTTGGGTGATCACATATAAATACTACCATTTGGAGTTTATGATTGAATCATTCAGATCTGCATAATATTTGATTGCAAGTTCATTTTAGATACTCTTAATGTGTTTTTATAATATGTTTGTGCAACAAAATATTTTTAGTAAAATTATTTTATAAACTACATTATAGTTCATTGCATTTTGTTTCTTCATTTTGTCAGTTAGTCCACCAAGTATATTTGATACCACGCTTTTTAAGAGTCTCACATACAATTTAAATATCACAATTTACTTACACACATATATAGTCACAGGAGTGACAAAATATTGCACTCATAAAATTGAGAGAATAAACTCACTAACCAGAGATTGATTTCATATTTAATTTATATTTATAATTATTCACCACAGAGATTCCTACTTTCAACTAATACCAATCAAAGATTGGTTCACATCACCTTTTCGAGTCCTACTCACAGTTAATTTCTGAGCACTCCCCTCCCCCCCCCCCCCCCCCCCCACTTGGTTTATCCTTTCACATATCTGATTTTGGGAGAGATCAGATTCAGGGGTAGCATTGCTGAGTCTGACACAGTATCACCACACACTTTTTGTAGTCATTAATCTCTGCGGTGCATATCCCAGGTGTAGAAGATTGGGAGGCGGATTATCTCAGCCGTCAGACTTTACATCCAGGGGAGTGGTCCCTCCATCCAGATGTGTTTTCTCAGATTGTTCAGATGTGGGGTCTTCCAGAGATAGATCTGATGGCCTCTCATCTAAACAAGAAACTTCCCAGATACCTGTCCAGGTCCAGGAATGTTCAGGCGGAAGCAGTGGATGCGCTGACACTTCCTTGGTGTTATCATCCTGCTTACATTTTTCTGCCTCTAGTTCTTCTTCCAAGAGTGATCTCCAAAATCATCATGGAACAATCGTTTGTGTTGCTGGTGGCTCCAGCATGGCCACACAGGTTTTGGTATGCGGATCTTGTTCGGATGTCCAGTTGCCAACCTTGGCCACTTCCGTTAAGGCCGGACCTACTGTCTCAAGGTCCGTTTTTCCATCAGGATCTCTAATCCTTAAATTTGAAGGTATGGAAATTGAACGCTTCGTGCTAAGTCATAGAGGTTTCTCTGACTCAGTGGTTAATACTTTTTTTACAAGCTCGTAAATCTGTTTCTAGAAAGATTTATTATCGAGTTTGGAAGACCTACATTTCATGGTGGTGTCTCATAAATTATCTTGGCATTCTTTTAGAGTCCCTAGAATTTTACAGTTTCTTCAGGATGGTTTGGATAAGGGTTTGTCTGCAAGTTCCTTGAAGGGACAAATCTCTGCTCTTTCTATTTTATTTCACAGAAAGATTGCTAAACTTCCTGATATTCACTGTTTTGTACAGGCTTTAGTTCGTATTAAGCCAGTCATTAAATCAATTTCTCCTCCTTGGAGTCTTAATTTGGTTTGGAAGGCGTTACAGGCTCCTCCATTTGAGCCTATGCATTCTTTGGACATTAAACTTCTTTCTTGGAAAGTGTTGTTCCTTTTGGCTATCTCTTCTGCTAGAAGAGTTTCTGAGCTATCTGCTCTTTCTTGTGATTCTCCTTTTCTGATTTTTTCATCAGGATAAGACGGTTTTGCGGACTTCATTTAAATTTTTACCTAAGTTTGTGAATTCTAACAATATTAGTAGAGAAATTGTTGTCCCTTCCTTGTGTCCTAATCCTTAGAATTCTTTGGAAAGATCCTTACATTCTTTGGATGTGGTGAGATCTTTGAAATATTATGTTGAAGCTACTAAAGATTTCAGGAAGACTTCTAGTCTATTTGTTATATTTTTTGGTTCCAGGAAAGGTCAGGAGGCTTCTGCTATTTCCTTGGCTTCTTGGTTAAAGCATTTGATTCATCAAGCTTATTTGGAGTCGGGTCAGACCCACGCCTCAGAGAATTACAGCTCATTCTACTAGATCAGTCTCCACTTCGTGGGCTTTTAAGAATGAAGCTTCAGTTGATCAGATTTGCAAAGCGGCAACTTGGTCCTCTTTGCATACATTTTACTAAAGTCTACCGTTTTGATGTATTTGCTTCTTCAGAAGCAGTTTTTGGTAGACGAGTTCTTCAGGCAGCTGTTTCAGTTTGATTCTTCTGCTGATGTTTTAAGTTTTTCTTGTCATTAAAGAATAAACTTATAATTTGGGTTGTGGATTATTTTTTCAGCGGATAATGGCTGTTCTTTATTTTTATCCTTCCCTCTCTAGTGACTCTTGCGCGGCGTTCCACATCTTGGGTATTGATATCCCATACGTCACTAGCTCATGGACTCTTGCCAATTACATGAAAGAAAACATAATTTATGTAAGAACTTACCTGATAAATTCATTTCTTTCATATTGGCAAGAGTCCATGAGGCCTACCCTTTTTTATGGTGGTTATGATTATTTTGTATAAAGCACAATTATTTCCAAATTCCTTTGTTGATGCTTTTTACTCCTTTCTTTATCACCCCACTACTTGGCTATTCGTTAAACTGAATTGTGGGTGTTGTGAGGGGTGTATTTATAGGCATTTTGAGGTTTGGGAAACTTTGCCCATCCTGGTAGGATTGTATATCCCATACGTCACTAACTCATGGACTCTTGCCAATATGAAAGAAATTAATTTATCAGGTAAATTCTTACTTAAATTATGTTTTTATTAAAAAAAATATTAGTATAAAGTAATTTTTTATTGCATTGAAAATAGGGCTGCTTCTAACAATTATTTTCATAATCGATTAATCGGCCGATTTTTTTTTTTCCGACTAATCGGATAAAAGAAAAAAAAAAATCTTCCTATTTTTAAAATAAAATCCAAGCTATTTTGCCTGCAGCAGAGAAGCAGCACTCATATGGTGTTGAGGTGCTTGAGATGCCAATTTCACCAAGGTGGGATATTTATCTTTGTTAACTCTCCACCAATGCAAGGGTCCTCTTAACAAAGTAAGCCTGGACTTGGACTTCATTCTAACATAACAATATCTTGAATATCTACTGTATATGCAATGTTAAATAACCAGCTATAAGTTTAGGGAAAAAATATCTAGTCCGCTCTTAAAAAAAACAGATAAATACTTATAGAGGTTGAATTTGGTACATATTACAATTAATTAAAAATATTTTTAAAAAGTCAAAAGCGCTAAGGACTGTATATCAATAACAGGACAAAGCCTTACACATTTATCTATACAGTACATATAATCAGCAATAGCAAGCGATCCGCTAATAATTGTGCAAACAGATAATAGTGCACATCAATTCAAATAACAACTCCCATCAATCTAGGGCTAGGTGTAAATAACAGGCTCTGCACTATATCATGCAAAACAATGTCCCAAGTCACCTGATTTAATAAAAGCAATCCAAATGATGACTCCTATTATTTCTGGGTTGCACATAAGCCAGGAGTAGTTGTAGACTTAAAAAGAAAGTTATAGTGTCCTGAAAAAGTGAAAAATAAATATCTGTAGACATCCTTTAGGCTAATTACATAACCATAAAACACAATGCCATGTGTAGGAGGAGTTGATTAGAGTGAAGCAGCTTGTGCTGTGCACAGACCAACTAATCGATTATAATATTCGATTGATAGAAAAGAGCTGTTGGTCCGCGCCAACCAGGCCCCTATATGCCTAAGGGTGGTGGTACCTAGTTACCACCAAATAAATGCTTATAGGAAAAGGAGGGTGATCCCTAAGGCGCCTTACTTACGGAGGCAAGGGGGTGGTAATGATATACTTCGATTATAGTAATGGAACAGTTTATTACAACAATTGGTGAAGATAAATCACATAAAAGTATAAATCACATAAAAACAATACTGCCATGGATCCATGATCAATAAAAAATAAACATCATAAATAAACTTTAAAATAGCATAAAAACGTTACTTGAAAAACACTAATATTCCTACAATGGATAATCCTACAAGGATGTCTAGACCCACGGCGGGGTGTAAAACGATGGAGGTGTATGAAAAAATACTCTTTTCATGGGAAAGTTCGTGCTGCTCCAATAATAGTCTGAAAAATCAGTAGAAATGGAGAAATTAAGTGCAGCAGCACAATCAGGATTAAAATGTAACCATAAAGTCAAATTTGATGTTTTGAGTGCGACGTGTGGAAATGAAGGTGCAGAAATTTCAAATAATCCAAAAGGTGCTGTTGAATAATGCTATAGAGTTTTAAATCTTCCAAACAATTCAATGATACAAAAAAACTAGTGAGTGCTAGTGTGCTTGGTGCAGACAATAAAAAATGCAAAAAGTGAAAAATTTAAAAATCAAAGGTGTTGATGAAAAAATAAAATAAAAATAGCGTGAGAAAAAGCAAAATTCAAATATCCTAAGGTAAAAATGTGAAAAAGAATGTCAATTATACGTCAAAAATAAAAATTAAAAATTAAGTTGCTCACAAGTGGTGATTAAAAGCCAATGGCTTTAAGGGTGCCCAAAAGGTGTCTTATAAAATCTTTAAAATCCAATTGTGACCTAAAGGGAAAAAAAGAACAACAACATTGCACAATAACGTTTTAACAGAATTGAGAATATTGGAACAAGGCTTACCATCCAGTCAACGCATTTCGGCCCATGGTAGGCCTTTATCAAGACTGTGGTTTAGTGGGGACGGTCACATTTTAAAGGTTAAGATCCGGAAGTGTTATTTTAATGTACTTCCGGTTTCGGCTATACTATGTATTTCGTAAATATACATTTATTAAAAGTGTGTGCTTCCTTTCAAAGTTTGTAATCATATATGTACACACAAGAGTCCTTTATATTGATATTAATATAAATAAAGGATTTAAGTCCGATAGTAGTCATTACATTACCATTCCGTTTGTGACGTCACTTCCGG
Organism: Bombina bombina; assembly: GCF_027579735.1. NCBI lineage: Eukaryota > Metazoa > Chordata > Amphibia > Anura > Bombinatoridae > Bombina > Bombina bombina. The sequence goes on along the minus strand of NC_069504.1, from coordinate 74,172,211 downwards.
TTTTGGTATTATGGAACTTGTAAACGGAATGGTAATGTAATGACTACTATCGGACTTAAATCCTTTATTTATATTAATATCAATATAAGGGACTCTTGTGTGTACATATATGATTACAAACTTTGAAAGGAAGCACACACTTTTAATAAATGTATATTTACGAAATACATAGTATAGCCGAAACCGGAAGTACATTAAAATAACACTTCCGGATCTTAACCTTTAAAAGGCGACCGTCCCCACTAAACCACAGTCTTGATAAAGGCCTACCACGGGCCGAAACGCGTTGACTGGATGGTAAGCCTTGTTCCAATATTCTCAATTCTGTTAAAACGTTATTGTGCAATGTTGTTGTTCTGTTTTTCCCTTTAGGTCACAATTGGATTTTAAATATTTTATAAGACACCTTTTGGGCACCCTTAAAGCCATTGGCTTTTAATCACCACTTGTGAGCAACTTAATTTTTAATTTTTATTTTTGACGTATAATTGACATTCTTTTTCACATTTTTACCTTAGGATATTTGAATTTTGCTTTTTCTCACGCTATTTTTATTTTATTTTTTCATCAATACCTTTGATTTTTCTATTTTTTCTATTTTTTCATCAAAACCTTTGATTTTTCAATTTTTCACTTTTTGCATTTTTTATTGTCTGCACCAAGCACACTAGCACTCACTAGTTTTTTTGTATCATTGAATTGTTTGGAAGATTTAAAACTCTATAGCATTATTCAACAGCACCTTTTGGATTATTTGAAATTTCTGCACCTTCATTTCCACACGTCGCACTCAAAACATCAAATTTGACTTTACGGTTACATTTTAATCCTGATTGTGCTGCTGCACTTAATTTCTCCATTTCTACTGATATAAACATTTTCAGACTATTATTGGAGCAGCACGAACTTTCCCATCAAAAGAGTATTTTTTCATACACCTCCATCGCTTTACACCCCGCCGTGGGTCTAGACATCCTTGTAGGATTATCCATTGTAGGAATATTAGTGTTTTTCAAGTAACGTTTTTATGCTATTTTAAAGTTTATTTATGATGTTTATTTTTTATTGATCATGGATCCATGACAGTATTGTTTTTATGTGATTTATACTTTTATGTGATTTATCTGCACCAATTGTTGTAATAAACTGTTCCATTACTATAATCGAAGTATATCATTACCACCCCCTTGCCTCCGTAAGTAAGGCGCCTTAGGGATCACCCTCCTTTTCCGATTATAATATTCGTTGACAAACATTATCATAATCTGTTATTATTGATTAGTTGTTGCAGCTCTAATTGAAACATTTCTAGATACACTGAGGGGGTTTCCTAGCCTATCTCTGTAAGACATATAAGATATCACAACTTCAGAAACATCAGATAATTGAGTTACGTTTTGAAAATGTGAAATAGATTCAGTAAATTGTAAGAGAAAATAGTAATTAGACTAAGTGATAGTTCTGTCACCGACCTTTATAGGATTAGTTAAATTGATTCACTGGTGAAAAAAAAAGAGAATAGTTTCTCCAACATAGGTGTGTCCGGTCCACGGCGTCATCCTTACTTGTGGGATATTCTCTTCCCCAACAGGAAATGGCAAAGAGCCCAGCAAAGCTGGTCACATGATCCCTCCTAGGCTCCGCCTACCCCAGTCATTCTCTTTGCCGTTGTACAGGCAACATCTCCACGGAGATGGCTTAGAGTTTTTTAGTGTTTAACTGTAGTTTTTATTATTCAATCAAGAGTTTGTTATTTTGAAATAGTGCTGGTATGTACTATTTACTCAGAAACAGAAAAGAGATGAAGATTTCTGTTTGTATGAGGAAAATGATTTTAGCAACCGTCACTAAAATCCATGGCTGTTCCACACAGGACTGTTGAGAGCAATTAACTTCAGTTGGGGGAACAGTGAGCAGTCTCTTGCTGCTTGAGGTATGACACATTCTAACAAGACGATGTAATGCTGGAAGCTGTCATTTTCCCTATGGGATCCGGTAAGCCATGTTTATTACGATCGTAAATAAGGGCTTCACAAGGGCTTATTAAGACTGTAGACTTTTTCTGGGCTAAATCGATCATATTTACACATATTTAGCCTTGAGGAATCATTTAATCTGGGTATTTTTTGTAAAATAATATCGGCAGGCACTGTTTTAGACACTTTATTCTATAGGGGCTTTCCCTAATCATAGTCAGAGCCTCATTTTCGCGCCGGTATGGCGCACTTGTTTTTGAGAACAGCATGGCATGCAGCTGCATGTGTGTGGAGCTCTGATACATAGAAAAGTCTTTCTGAAGGCATCATTTGGTATCGTATTCCCCTTTGGGCTTGGTTGGGTCTCAGCAAAGCAGATTCCAGGGACTGTAAAGGGGTTAAATATAAAAACGGATCCGGTTCCGTTATTTTAAGGGTTAAAGCTTCCAAATTTGGTGTGCAATACTTTGAATGTGAATTTTGAACAATTCCTTCATGTTTTTTCGCAATTGTAGTAATAAAGTGTGTTCAGTTTAAAATTTAAAGTGACAGTAACGGTTTTATTTTAAAACGTTTTTTGTACTTGGTTATCAAGTGTATGCCTGTTTTACATGTCTGAACTACCAGATAGACTGTGTTCTGAATGTGGGGAAGCCAGAATTCCCATTCGTTTAAATAAATGTGATTTATGTGACAATGACAATGATGCCCAAGATGATTCCTCAAGTGAGGGGAGTAAGCATGGTACTGCATCATTCCCTCCTTCGTCTACACGAGTCTTGCCCACTCAGGAGGCCCCTAGTACATCTAGCGCGCCAATACTCCTTACTATGCAACAATTAACAGCTGTAATGGATTATTCTGTCAAAAACATTTTAGCCAAAATGAACACTTATCAGAGTAAGCGCGACTGCTCTGGTTTAGATACTGAAGAGCATGACGACGCTGATAATAATATTTCTGAAGGGCCCATAACCCAGTCTGATGGGGCCAGGGAGGTTTTGTCTGAGGGAGAAATTACTGATTCAGGGAACATTTCTCAACAAGCTGAACCTGATGTGATTACATTTAAATTTAAGTTGGAACATCTCCGCATTCTGCTTAAGGAGGTATTATCCACTCTGGATGATTGTGACAAGTTGGTCATCCCAGAGAAACTATGTAAAATGGACAAGTTCCTAGAGGTGCCGGGGCTCCCAGAAGCTTTTCCTATACCCAAGCGGGTGGCGGACATTGTTAATAAAGAATGGGAAAGGCCCGGTATTCCTTTCGTCCCTCCCCCCATATTTAAAATATTGTTTCCTATGGTCGACCCCAGAAAGGACTTATGGCAGACAGTCCCCAAGGTCGAGGGAGCGGTTTCCACTGTAAACAAACGCACCACTATACCCATAGGGGATAGTTGTGCTTTCAAAGATCCTATGGATAAAAAATTAGAAGGTTTGCTTAAAAAGATGTTTGTTCAGCAGGGTTACCTTCTACAACCAATTTCATGCATTGTCCCTGTCGCTACAGCCGCATGTTTCTGGTTCGATGAGCTAATAAAGGCGGTCGATAGTGATTCTCCTCCTTATGAGGAGATTATGGACAGAATCAATGCTCTCAAATTGGCTAATTTTTTCACCCTAGACGCCACTTTGCAATTGGCGAGGTTAGCGGCTAAGAATTCTGGGTTTGCTATTGTGGCGCGCAGAGCGCTTTGGTTAAAATCTTGGTCGGCTGCTGCATCTTCCAAGAACAAGCTACTTAACATTCCTTTCAAGGGGAAAACGCTGTTTGGCCCTGACTTGAAAGAGATTATCTCTGATATCACTGGGGGTAAGGGCCACGCCCTTCCTCAGGATCGGCCTTTCAAGGCAAAAAATAAACCTAATTTTCGTCCCTTTCGTAGAAACGGACCAGCCCAAAGTGCTACGTCCTCTAAGCAAGAGGGTAATACTTCTCAAGCCAAGCCAGCTTGGAGACCAATGCATGGCTGGAACAAGGGAAAGCAGGCCAAGAAACCTGCCACTGCTACCAAGACAGCATGAAATGTTGGCCCCCGATCCGGGATCGGATCTGGTGGGGGGCAGACTCTCTCTCTTCGCTCAGGCTTGGGCAAGAGATGTTCTGGATCCTTGGGCGCTAGAAATAGTCTCCCAAGGTTATCTTCTGGAATTCAAGGGACTTCCCCCGAGGGGGAGATTCCACAGGTCTCAGTTGTCTTCAGACCACATAAAAAGACAGGCATTCTTACATTGTGTAGAAGACCTGTTAAAAATGGGAGTGATTCATCCTGTTCCATTAAGAGAACAAGGGATGGGGTTCTACTCCATTCTGTTCATAGTTCCCAAAAAAGAGGGAACGTTCAGACCAATCTTAGATCTCAAGATCTTAAACAAGTTTCTCAAGGTTCCATCGTTCAAGATGGAAACCATTCGAACTATTCTTCCTTCCATCCAGGAAGGTCAATTCATGACCACGGTGGATTTAAAGGATGCGTATCTACATATTCCTATCCACAAGGAACATCATCGGTTCCTAAGGTTCGCATTCCTGGACAAGCATTACCAGTTCGTGGCGCTTCCTTTCGGATTAGCCACTGCTCCAAGGATTTTCACAAAGGTACTAGGGTCCCTTCTAGCTGTGCTAAGACCAAGGGGCATTGCTGTAGTACCTTACTTGGACGACATTCTGATTCAAGCGTCGTCTCTTCCTCAAGCAAAGGCTCACACGGACATTGTCCTGGCCTTTCTCAGATGAACGCGGAAAAGAGTTCTCTATCTCCGTCAACAAGGGTTCCCTTCTTGGGAACAATAATAGACTCCTTAGAAATGAGGATTTTTCTGACAGAGGCCAGAAATACAAAACTTCTAGACTCTTGTCGGATACTTCATTCTGTTCCTCTTCCTTCCATAGCTCAGTGCATGGAAGTAATCGGGTTGATGGTAGCGGCAATGGACATAGTTCCTTTTGCGCGCATTCATCTAAGACCATTACAACTGTGCATGCTCAGTCAGTGGAATGGGGACTATACAGACTTGTCTCCGAAGATACAAGTAAATCAGAGGACCAGAGACTCACTCCGTTGGTGGCTGTCCCTGGACAACCTTAGTCACAAGGGATGACATTCCGCAGACCAGAGTGGGTCATTGTCACGACCGACGCCAGTCTGATGGGCTGGGGCGCGGTCTGGGGATCCCTGAAAGCTCAGGGTCTTTGGTCTCGGGAAGAATCTCTTCTACCGATAAATACTCTGGAACTGAGAGCGATATTCAATGCTCTCAAGGCTTGGCCTCAGCTAGCGAGGGCCAAGTTCATACGGTTTCAATCAGACAACATGACAACTGTTGCGTACATCAACCATCAGGGGGGAACAAGGAGTTCCCTAGCGAGGGAAGAAGTGACCAGAATCATTCTATGGGCGGAGTCTCACTCCTGCCACCTGTCTGCTATCCACATCCCAGGAGTGGAATATTGGGAAGCGGATTTTCTGAGTCGTCAGACATTGCATCCGGGGGAGTGGGAACTCCATCCGGAAATCTTTGCCCAAGTCACTCAGCTGTGGGGCATTCCAGACATGGATCTGATGGCCTCTCGTCAGAACTTCAAAGTTCCTTGCTACGGGTCCAGATCCAGGGATCCCAAGGCGGCTCTAGTGGATGCACTAGTAGCACCTTGGACCTTCAAACTAGCTTATGTGTTCCCGCCGTTTCCTCTCATCCCCAGGCTGGTAGCCAGGATCAATCAGGAGAGGGCGTCGGTGATCTTGATAGCTCCTGCGTGGCCACGCAGGACTTGGTATGCAGATCTGGTGAATATGTCATCGGCTCCACCTTGGAAGCTACCTTTGAGACGAGACCTGCTTGTTCAGGGTCCGTTCGAACATCCGAATCTGGTTTCACTCCAGCTGACTGCTTGGAGATTGAACGCTTGATCTTATCGAAGCGAGGATTCTCAGATTCTGTTATCGATACTCTTGTCCAGGCCAGAAAGCCTGTAACTAGAAAGATTTACCACAAAATTTGGAAAAAATATATCTGTTGGTGTGAATCTAAAGGATTCCCTTGGGACAAGGTTAAGATTCCTAGGATTCTATCCTTCCTTCAAGAAGGATTGGAAAAAGGATTATCTGCAAGTTCCCTGAAGGGACAGATTTCTGCCTTGTCTGTGTTACTTCACAAAAAGCTGGCAGCTGTGCCAGATGTTCAAGCCTTTGTTCAGGCTCTGGTTAGAATTAAGCCTGTTTACAAACCTTTGACTCCTCCTTGGAGTCTCAATTTAGTTCTTTCAGTTCTTCAGGGGGTTCCGTTTGAACCCTTACATTCCGTTGATATTAAGTTATTATCTTGGAAAGTTTTTGTTTTTAGTTGCAATTTCTTCTGCTAGAAGAGTTTCAGAATTATCTGCTCTGCAGTGTTCTCCTCCTTATCTGGTGTTCCATGCAGATAAGGTGGTTTTACGTACTAAACCTGGTTTTCTTCCAAAAGTTGTTTCTAACAAAAACATTAACCAGGAGCTTATCGTACCTTCTCTGTGTCCGAAACCAGTTTCAAAGAAGGAACGTTTGTTGCACAATTTGGATGTTGTTCGCGCTCTAAAATTCTATTTAGATGCTACAAAGGATTTTAGACAAACATCTTCCTTGTTTGTTGTTTATTCCGGTAAAAGGAGAGGTCAAAAAGCAACTTCTACCTCTCTCTCTCTTTTGGATTAAAAGCATCATCAGATTGGCTTACGAGACTGCCGGACGGCAGCCTCCCGAAAGAATCACAGCTCATTCCACTAGGGCTGTGGCTTCCACATGGGCCTTCAAGAACGAGGCTTCTGATGATCAGATATGTGGGGCAGCGACTTGGTCTTCACTGCACACTTTTACCAAATTTTACAAGTTTGATACTTTTGCTTCTTCTGAGGCTATTTTTGGGAGAAAGGTTTTGCAAGCCGTGGTGCCTTCCATTTAGGTGACCTGATTTGCTCCCTCCCTTCATCCGTGTCCTAAAGCTTTGGTATTGGTTCCCACAAGTAAGGATGACGCCGTGGACCGGACACACCTATGTTGGAGAAAACAGAATTTATGTTTACCTGATAAATTACTTTCTCCAACGGTGTGTCCGGTCCACGGCCCGCCCTGGTTTTTTTAATCAGGTCTGATAATTTATTTTCTTTAACTACAGTCACCACGGTACCATATGGTTTCTCCTATGCAAATATTCCTCCTTGACGTCGGTCGAATGACTGGGGTAGGCGGAGCCTAGGAGGGATCATGTGACCAGCTTTGCTGGGCTCTTTGCCATTTCCTGTTGGGGAAGAGAATATCCCACAAGTAAGGATGACGCCGTGGACCGGACACACCGTTGGAGAAAGTAATTTATCAGGTAAACATAAATTCTGTTTTTTATTTGCTATCATTTCCATAAGCTGTTCCCAATATTTGCTAATGTTTGTCACTTCTTCTATTTTAATAGCCAATATAAGGTGGAAAGGTTTAAAGGGATAGAAAGGTCAAAAATGAAATGTGCGTAGGTGAATTTCAAATTTAAATATGAGTAGTTTTGCAATATACTTCCATTAGCCAAAATGCTTTTAGTAAACGTTATTGCTGTTTTTTAGCGGCATACGCACATATGCTGTGAGGGCACCTGTGCATCGGTCTTCTCAGACAGCTGGCAGTGGTGTAATTTGTGTCATACAAGCTACTGCTGACCCTCTGAGAAGTTGTGGTGTTTGAATACTGGTGCACGAGCCCTCACAGGATACGTGCGAAGCGGTAATAACTTTTATTAGAAGCATTTTTGCTAATGGAATTATACTGCAAATATGCTTCAATTTCACACTGAAATGCACCTATGCACATTTAATTTTTGATCCATCTATCCCATTAAAATAGAGTTTCTTTTATTACTTTTGTTATTTGTCGTTTGTGTAATTTCATTTAATCATCAGTACAGGTGCACTGCATTACTGAGACAGTGAAATCCGGAGGAAGTTATTTCTGGGCTACTGATCATGTGATGCTATTTAAAATAATACTGTATTGCATTTCCTGATCATTCTGGTAGAGTTGTAGGTACAGTACGGGGGAAATAATGGGTCTCTTTATGAAGGATTATCTTTGATTATTTAGCTCTAAAAAGGAAGTCATTCACTGTCAGGAAAATAAGTGTTGAATAAAAGGATTAAAATGAGCATTACTCTGACTGCTATGTGTTTTCGAATTCCAAACTTAAAGGGACAGTTCACACAAAAAGTTTCTCCCCTTTAAATTGTTCCCATTGATCAAATTTACCTGCTGGAGTGTATTCAATTGTTTACAAGTAGCTCCTTTACCCTATTTTGGCTTTGAAATAGCTGATTTAGTCTGTGGTATTCCCGCCTATAGTAAATGTTTGTATACTGGAGTCTCAGCTATTGAAAAGCCTAAGTAAACACAGCCAGCAGACGAAATTACACTCTCAGTGGGGTGCAGTATAGTTAAAAGGACAGTCTATACCAGAATTGTTATTGTTTTAAAAGATAGATAATCCCTTGTTTACCCATTCCCTAGTTTTGCATAACCAACACAGTTATATTTCTATATTTTTTACCTCTGTGATTATCTTGTATCTAAGCCTCTGCAGACTGCCCCTTTATTTTTTCTTTTAACAGACTTGCAGTTTAGCCAATCAGTGATGGCTCCCAGGTAACTTCACGTGTATGAGCACAGTGTTATCTATATGAAAAACATGAACCAACACCCTCTAGTGGTGAAAAACCTGTTAAAATGCATTCTTAAGAGGCGGCCTTCAAGGTCTAAGAAATTAGCATATGAACCTCCTAAGTTAAGCTTTCAACTAAGAATACCAAGCGAACAAAGAAAAATTGGTGATAAAAGTAAATTGGAAAATTGTTTAAAATTACATGCCCTATCTGAATCATGAAAGTTTTTTTGGGACTAGGCTGTCCCTTTAAGTAATACAATGATAATTTCCATTGTTTTAAGTATTGAGCTTTGGTTTTCCAGACAAATATAAGATAAGGAAGCAAATGTGTGTACACAAAGTGATAACATAATGAGATATATTACCTGAAACTAAACCCATTGTAATAGGCTGTGGTTTAAAAGCACAAAATTAGCTACTTCTTATACACAAACCTTAAATAACAATTTCTCATTCATTTTATACCCTGCAGCTGCTATAACAAGTCACTGAAAATGCATTAATATAAAACAATTTTACAGTGTACTGTCCCTATAAGGTTATATGTGCATTGCTAGACCTGAACACACATTACAACCTGCTGCCCAAATGCAAGTCCAAAGGAACCAAGATGAAATGTATTCACTGCTTATCAGATACGTGAGTCTAGCACAACATAACATCTATAAGCAGTAAGGAAGTCTGAGCATATATTTGACGTTCCCGAGTTACTTAGGTTTTAGTTTTACAGAGCAGCCCATCTAGTGTAAAAGAAATGTTTGAATCTAGTAGTTTTAAAACCTCATCTGTCGAAGAAAGCTCTATATAGGGATAACGGGATCTGTCAATTTGATATTTTCTACCAGTTAGTACACTGATAGTACAATCTACTACTGGTATTTTGTGTGCATGTGTTTTGTAAATAATCAATCTTAGCTCACTTTAGTACTCTCTAAACATCCCCCCCCCCTTTTTCTGAAATTGATTTACTTTTTTATTTTTTAAATAAAAACAGTATATGGTAATAGGGACAGGAGTCTTAAACCCATATGAAAAGGTGGGGTTTCAGGTTTATTTTCCTCTTTTCTCTTGTTAAGTGTGTTCAGTCCACGGGTCATCCATTACTTATGGGATATATTCTCCTTTCCAACAGGAAGTTGCAAGAGGATCACCCAAGCAGAGCTGCTATATAGCTCCTCCCCTCACATGTCATATCCAGTCATTCTCTTGCAACCCTCAACAAAGAAGGAGGTCGCGAGAGGAGTTGTAGTTTTTACTTAATTATTCTTCAATCAAAAGTTTGTTATTTTAAATGGCACCGGAGTGTGCTGTTTTTCTATCTCAGGCAGTATTTGGAAGAAGAATTGCCTGCGGTTTTCTATGATCTTAGCAGGCGTAACTAAGATCCACTGGCTGTTCTCGACATTCTGAGGAGTGGGGTAACTTCAGAAAATGGGAATAGCATGCGGGGTTCCCCGCAAATGAGGTATGTGCAGTACAATATTTTCTGGGAATGGAATTGACTAAGAAAACACTGCTGTTACCCACATGATGTAAGTACAGCCTTAAATGCAGTAGTAGCGACTGGTATCAGGCTGATAAATGTATGCGCAGTTGAGTTATTTTCTAGGGACTAGAATTTGACTGAAAAAATACTGTTAATACTGGAATAATGCTTAAGCCTTATCTGCAGTAGAAGCGACTGGTAGCAGGCTTAGTGATAACTTTGCATGACTTTGAAAAAGTTTGTTTTTAAAACGTTTACTGGCATGTTATTCGTTTTTGTGAGGTACTTTGGTGATAAATCCTTTTTGGGCATGATTTTTTTCCACATGGCTAACGTATTTTTCTGCATAGAAAACGTTATATCAGGTCTCCCACTGTTGTAATATGAGTGGGAGGGACTTTTTTTTTAGCGCCTTGTTGCGCAGTTAAAATTCTAGCACAGTCTTCCTGTTTCTTCCTCCTTGATCCAGGACGTCTCTAGAGAGCTCAGGGGTCTCCAAAATTCGTTTTTGAGGGAGGTAATCAGTCACAGCAGACCTGTGACAGTGTGTTTGACTGTGATAAAAGCGTTCAATTTTAATTTGATATCCGTTTTTGGGTATTGAGGGGTTAATCATCCTTTTGCTAAATGGGTGCAATCCTCTGCTAATTATTACATTTACCGTTAAGAATTGTTGACTATAACTGAATTAGTTCTTTGTTAATTCAACTGTGTTTGTTAAAAGCGCTGCAGCGTTTTTTATATTGCTTGTAAAATTTCCAAGCTTGCTAGCTTCATTGCTAGTCTGTTTAAACATGTCTGATACAGAGGAATCTGCTTGTTCATTATGTTCAAAAGCCGATGTGGAGCCCAATAGAAATATGTGTACCAATTGTATTGATATTACTTTGAATAAAAGTCAATCTGTACCGATAAAGAAATTATCACCAGACAACGAGGGGGAAGTTATGCCGTCTAACTCTCCTCACGTGTCAGTACCTTCGTCTCCCGCTCGGGAGATGCGTGAGATTGAGGCGCCAAGTACATCAAGGCACTTACAAATCACTTTACATGATATGGCTAATGTTATGAAAGAAGTATTATACAATATGCCCGAGTTAAGAGGCAAGCGCGATAGCTCTGGGTTAAGGACAGAGCACGCCGATGACACGAGAGCCATGTCTGATACTGCGTCACAATTTGCAGAACATGAGGACGGAGAGCTTCATTCTGTGGGTGACGGTTCTGATTCGGGGAGACCGGATTCAGAAATTTCAAATTTTAAATTTAAGCTTGAGAACCTCCGCGTGTTGCTAGGGGAGGTGTTAGCAGCTCTGAATGATTGTGACACAGTGGCAATCCCAGAGAAATTATGTAGGCTGGATAAATACTATGCGGTACCGGTGTGTACTGATGTTTTTCCTATACCAAAAAGGCTTACTGAAATTATTAGCAAGGAGTGGGATAAACCTGGTGTGCCCTTTTCCCCTCCTCCGATATTTAGAAAAATGTTCCCTATAAACGCCGCCACACGAGACTTATGGCAGACGGTCCCTAAGGTGGAGGGATCAGTATCTACTTTAGCCAAGCGTACCACTATCCCGGTGGAGGATAGTTGTGCTTTCTCAGATCCAATGGATAAAAAAGTAGAGGGTTACCTTAAGAAAATGTTTGTTCCACAAGGTTTTATATTACAGCCTCTTGCATGCATTGCGCCTGTCACTGCTGCAGCGGCATTCTGGTTTGAGTCTCTGGAAGAGGCGATTCGCACAGCACCATTGGATGAGACTTTGAGCAAGCTTAGAACGCTTAAGCTAGCTAATGCGTTTGTTTCGGATGCCGTACTGCATTTAACCAAACTTACGGCTAAGAATTCCGGATTCGCCATACAGGCGCGCAGAGCGCTATGGCTTAAATCCTGGTCAGCAGATGTAACTTCTAAATCTAAACTACTGAATATTCCTTTCAAAGGGCAGACCTTATTCGGGCCCGGCTTGAAGGAAATTATTGCTGACATTACTGGAGGTAAGGGCCACTCCCTTCCTCAGGACAGGGCCAAATCAAAGGCCAAACAGTCTAATTTTCGTGCCTTTCGTAATTTCAAGGCAGGAGCAGCATCAACTTCCTCCGCTCCAAAACAGGAAGGACCTACTGCTCGTTACAGACAAGGTTGGAAAGGCAACCAGTCATGGAACAAGGGCAAGCAGGCCAGAAAGCCTACTTCCGCCCCTAAGACAGCATGAAGACAGGGCCCCCTTTCCGGAGACTGATCTAGTGGGGGGCAGACTTTCTCTCTTTGCCAAGGCTTGGGCAAGAGATGTACAGGATCCCTGGACGTTGGAGATTATATCTCGGGGATACCTTCTGGATTTCAAAACTTCTCCTCCACAAGGGAGGTTTCATCTGTCAAGGTTATCAACAAACCTAGTAAAGAAAGAGGCATTTCTACAATGTGTACAAGACCTCTTAGTGATGGGAGTGATCCACCCAGTTCCGCGAACGGAACAAGGGCAAGGGTTTTACTCAAATCTGTTTGTGGTTCCCAAAAAAGAGGGAACCTTCAGACCAATCTTAGACTTAAAAATCTTAAACAAATTCCTAAGGGTTCCGTCGTTCAAGATGGAAACCATTCGGACCATCCTACCCATGATCCAAGAGGGTCAATATATGACCACAGTGGATTTAAAGGATGCCTACCTTCACATACCGATTCACAAAGATCATTATCGGTACCTAAGGTTTGCCTTTCTAGACAGGCATTACCAGTTTGTAGCTCTTCCCTTCGGGTTAGCTACGGCTCAGAGAATTTTTACAAAGATTCTGGGTTCGCTTCTGGCGGTACTAAGACCGCGAGGCATTGCGGTGGCTCCGTATCTAGACGACATTCTGATACAAGCGTCAAGTTTTCAAAATGCAAAGTCTCATACAGAGATAGTTCTAGCATTTCTGAGGTCACATGGGTGGAAAATGAACATGGAAAAGAGTTCTCTGTTTCCACTCACAAGGGTCCCCTTCCTAGGGACTCTTATCGATTCTGTAGAGATGAAGATTTACCTGACGGAGTCCAGGTTATCAAAAATTCTAAATGCTTGCCGTGTCCTTCATTCCATTCCAAGCCCATCAGTAGCTCAGTGCATGGAAGTAATCGGCTTAATGGTCGCGGCAATGGACATAGTGCCATTTGCGCGCCTGCATCTCAGACCGCAGCAATTATGCATGCTAAGTCAGTGGAATGGGGATTACTCAAATCTGTCCCCTTTACTGTATCTGACCAGGAGACCAGGGATTCTCTTCTCTGGTGTTTGTCTCGGGTTCATCTGTCCAAAGGAATGACCTTTCGCAGACCAGATTGGACGATTGTAACAACAGATGCCAGCTTACTAGACTGGGGCGCAGTCTGGAACTCCCTAAAGGCTCAGGGATCGTGGACTCAGGAGGAGAAACTCCTTCCAATAAACATTCTGGAATTAAGAGCAATATTCAATGCTCTCCTAGCTTGGCCTCAGTTAGCAACACTGAGGTTCATCAGGTTTCAGTCGGACAACATCACGACTGTAGCTTACATCAATCATCAAGGAGGAACCAGGAGTTCCCTAGCGATGTTAGAAGTCTCAAAGATAATTCGCTGGGCAGAGTCTCACTCTTGCCACCTGTCAGCGATCTACATCCCAGGCGTGGAGAACTGGGAGGCGGACTTTCTAAGTCGCCAGACTTTTCATCCGGGGGAGTGGGAACTTCATCCGGAGATATTTGCTCAACTAATTCTTCGTTGGGGCAAACCGGAACTGGATCTCATGGCATCTCGCCAGAATGCCAAGCTTCCGTGCTACGGATCCAGGTCCAGGGACCCGGGAGCGGTGCTGATAGATGCACTAGCAGCCCCTTGGGTTTTCAACATGGCTTATGTGTTTCCACCTTTTCCGTTACTGCCTCGACTGATTGCCAAGATCAAACAGGAGAGAGCATCGGTGATTCTGATAGCGCCTGCGTGGCCACGCAGGACCTGGTATGCAGACCTAGTGGACATGTCGTCCTGTCCACCATGGTCTCTGCCTCTGAGGCAGGACCTTCTAATTCAGGGTCCTTTCAACCATCCAAATCTAATTTCTCTGAGGCTGACTGCGTGGAGGTTGAAAGCTTGATTCTATCGAAGCGTGGTTTCTCGGAGTCGGTTATTGATACATTAATACAGGCTCGGAAACCTGTGACCAGAAAAATTTACCATAAGATATGGCGTAAATATTTATATTGGTGTGAATCCAAGAGTTACTCATGGAGTAAGGTTAAGATTCCTAGGATATTGTCTTTTCTACAAGAGGGTTTAGAAAAGGGTTTATCCGCTAGTTCGCTAAAGGGACAGATTTCTGCTCTGTCTATTCTTTTACACAAGCGTCTGGCAGTGAATCCAGAAGTCCAGGCTTTTTGTCAGGCTTTGGCCAGGATTAAGCCTGTGTTTAAGACTGTTGCTCCTCCGTGGAGCTTAAACTTGGTTCTTAAAGTTCTTCAGGGTGTTCCGTTTGAACCCCTTCATTCCATTGATATTAAGCTTTTATCTTGGAAAGTTCTGTTTTTGATGGCTATTTCCTCGGCTCGAAGAGTCTCTGAGTTATCTGCCTTACATTGTGATTCTCCTTATCTGATCTTTCATTCAGACAAGGTAGTCTTGCGTACTAAACCTGGGTTTTTACCTAAGGTTGTTTCTAACAGGAATATCAATCAAGAGATTGTTGTTCCATCATTATGTCCTAATCCTTCTTCAAAGAAGGAACGTCTTTTGCATAATATAGACGTGGTCCGTGCCCTGAAGTTCTACTTACAGGCAACTAAAGATTTTCGGCAAACTTCTTCTCTGTTTGTCGTTTACTCTGGACAGAGGAGAGGTCAAAAGGCTTCGGCTACCTCTCTCTCTTTTTGGCTTCGTAGCATAATACGTTTAGCCTATGAGACTGCTGGACAGCAGCCTCCTGAAAGAATTACAGCTCATTCCACTAGAGCTGTGGCTTCCACCTGGGCCTTTAAGAATGAGGCCTCTGTTGAACAGATTTGCAAGGCTGCAACTTGGTCTTCACTTCATACTTTTTACAAATTTTACAAATTTGACACTTTTGCTTCTTCGGAGGCTGTTTTTGGGAGAAAGGTTCTACAGGCAGTGGTTCCTTCTGTGTAATGTTCCTGCCTTGTCCCTCCCATCATCCATGTACTTTAGCTTTGGTATTGGTATCCCATAAGTAATGGATGACCCGTGGACTGAACACACTTAAAAAGAGAAAACATAATTTATGCTTACCTGATAAATTTATTTCTCTTGTAGTGTGTTCAGTCCACGGCCCGCCCTGTCTTTTTTGAGGCAGGTTCTAAATTTTAAATTATAACTCCAGTCACCACTGCACCCTATAGTTTCTCCTTTCTCGTCTTGTTTCGGTCGAATGACTGGATATGACATGTGAGGGGAGGAGCTATATAGCAGCTCTGCTTGGGTGATCCTCTTGCAACTTCCTGTTGGGAAGGAGAATATATCCCATAAGTAATGGATGACCCGTGGACTGAACACACTACAAGAGAAATAAATTTATCAGGTAAGCATAAATTATGTTTCTCCAACATAGGTGTGTCCGGTCCACGGCGTCATCCTTACTTGTGGGATATTCTCTTCCCCAACAGGAAATGGCAAAGAGCCCAGCAAAGCTGGTCACATGATCCCTCCTAGGCTCCGCCTACCCCAGTCATTCTCTTTGCCGTTGTACAGGCAACATCTCCACGGAGATGGCTTAGAGTTTTTTAGTGTTTAACTGTAGTTTTTATTATTCAATCAAGAGTTTGTTATTTTAAAATAGTGCTGGTATGTACTATTTACTCAGAAACAGAAAAGAGATGAAGATTTCTGTTTGTATGAGGAAAATGATTTTAGCAACCGTCACTAAAATCCATGGCTGTTCCACACAGGACTGTTGAGAGCAATTAACTTCAGTTGGGGGAACAGTGAGCAGTCTCTTGCTGCTTGAGGTATGACACATTCTAACAAGACGATGTAATGCTGGAAGCTGTCATTTTCCCTATGGGATCCGGTAAGCCATGTTTATAAAGATCGTAAATAAGGGCTTCACAAGGGCTTATTAAGACTGTAGACTTTTTCTGGGCTAAATCGATTCATTATTAACACATATTTAGCCTTGAGGAATCATTTTATCTGGGTATTTTGATATAATAATATCGGCAGGCACTGTTTTAGACTCCTTATTATTTAGGGGCTTTCCCAAATCATAGGCAGAGCCTCATTTTCGCGCCGGTGTTGCGCACTTGTTTTTGAGAGGCATGACATGCAGTCGCATGTGAGAGGAGCTCTGATACTTAGAAAAGACTTTCTGAAGGCGTCATTTGGTATCGTATTCCCCTTTGGGCTTGGTTGGGTCTCAGCAAAGCAGATACCAGGGACTGTAAAGGGGTTAAAGTTAAAAACGGCTCCGGTTCCGTTATTTTAAGGGTTAAAGCTTCCAAATTTGGTGTGCAATACTTTTAAGGCTTTAAGACACTGTGGTGAAAATTTGGTGAATTTTGAACAATTCCTTCATGTTTTTTCGCAATTGCAGTAATAAAGTGTGTTCAGTTTAAAATTTAAAGTGACAGTAACGGTTTTATTTTAAAACGTTTTTTGTACTTTGTTATCAAGTTTATGCCTGTTTAACATGTCTGAACTACCAGATAGACTGTGTTCTGAATGTGGGGAAGCCAGGATTCCTATTCATTTAAATAAATGTGATTTATGTGACAATGACAATGATGCCCAAGATGATTCCTCAAGTGAGGGGAGTAAGCATGGTACTGCATCATTCCCTCCTTCGTCTACACGAGTCTTGCCCACTCAGGAGGCCCCTAGTACATCTAGCGCGCCAATACTCCTTACTATGCAACAATTAACGGCTGTAATGGATAATTCTGTCAAAAACATTTTAGCCAAAATGAAAACTTACCAGCGTAAGCGTGACTGCTCTGTTTTAGATACTGAAGAGCATGACGACGCTGATAATAATGGTTCTGAAGGGCCCCTAACCCAGTTTGATGGGGCCAGGGAGGTTTTGTCTGAGGGAGAAATTACTGATTCAGGGAACATTTCTCAACAAGCTGAACCTGATGTGATTACGTTTAAATTTAAATTGGAACATCTCCGCATTCTGCTCAAGGAGGTATTATCCACTCTGGATGATTGTGACAAGTTGGTCATCCCAGAGAAACTATGTAAAATGGACAAGTTCCTAGAGGTCCCGGGACTCCCAGAAGCTTTTCCTATACCCAAGCGGGTGGCGGACATTGTTAATAAAGAATGGGAAAGGCCCGGTATTCCTTTCGTCCCTCCCCCCATATTTAAAAAATTGTTTCCTATGGTCGACCCCAGAAAGGACTTATGGCAGACAGTCCCCAAGGTCGAGGGAGCGGTTTCCACTTTAAACAAACGCACCACTATACCCATAGAGGATAGTTGTGCTTTTAAAGATCCTATGGATAAGAAATTAGAAGGTTTACTTAAAAAGATGTTTGTTCAGCAGGGTTACCTTCTACAACCTATTTCATGCATTGTCCCTGTAGCTACAGCCGCATGTTTCTGGTTCGATGAGCTGATAAAGGCGGTCGATAGTGATTCTCCCCCTTATGAGGAGATTATGGACAGAATCAATGCTCTCAAATTGGCTAATTCTTTCACCCTAGACGCCACTTTGCAGTTGGCTAGGTTAGCGGCTAAGAATTCAGGGTTTGCTATTGTGGCGCGCAGAGCGCTTTGGTTGAAATCTTGGTCAGCTGATGCGTCTTCCAAGAACAAGCTACTTAACATTCCTTTCAAGGGGAAAACGCTGTTTGGCCCTGACTTGAAAGAGATTATCTCTGATATCACTGGGGGTAAGGGCCACGCCCTTCCTCAGGATCGGCCTTTCAAGGCAAAAAATAAACCTAATTTTCGTCCCTTTCGGAGAAACGGACCAGCCCAAGGTGCTACGTCCTCTAAGCAAGAGGGTAATACTTCTCAAGCCAAGCCAGCTTGGAGACCAATGCAAGGCTGGAACAAGGGAAAGCAGGCCAAGAAACCTGCCACTGCTACCAAGACAGCATGAAATGTTGGCCCCCGATCCGGGACCGGATCTGGTGGGGGGCAGACTCTCTCTCTTCGCTCAGGCTTGGGCAAGAGATGTTCTGGATCCTTGGGCGCTAGAAATAGTCTCCCAAGGTTATCTTCTGGAATTCAAGGGGCTTCCCCCAAGGGGGAGGTTCCACAGGTCTCAGTTGTCTTCAGACCACATAAAAAGACAGGCATTCTTACATTGTGTAGAAGACCTGTTAAAAATGGGAGTGATTCATCCTGTTCCATTAAGAGAACAAGGGATGGGGTTCTACTCCAATCTGTTCATAGTTCCCAAAAAAGAGGGAACGTTCAGACCAATCTTAGATCTCAAGATCTTAAACAAGTTTCTCAAGGTTCCATCGTTCAAGATGGAAACCATTCGAACTATTCTTCCTTCCATCCAGGAAGGTCAATTCATGACCACGGTGGATTTAAAGGATGCGTATCTACATATTCCTATCCACAAGGAACATCATCGGTTCCTAAGGTTCGCATTCCTGGACAAGCATTACCAGTTCGTGGCGCTTCCTTTCGGATTAGCCACTGCTCCAAGGATTTTCACAAAGGTACTAGGGTCCCTTCTAGCTGTGCTAAGACCAAGGGGCATTGCTGTAGTACCTTACTTGGACGACATTCTGATTCAAGCGTCGTCCCTTCCTCAAGCAAAGGCTCACACGGACATTGTCCTGGCCTTTCTCAGATCTCACGGATGGAAAGTGAACGTGGAAAAGAGTTCTCTATCTCCGTCAACAAGGGTTCCCTTCTTGGGAACAATAATAGACTCCTTAGAAATGAGGATTTTTCTGACAGAGGCCAGAAAAACAAAACTTCTAGACTCTTGTCGGATACTTCATTCCGTTCCTCTTCCTTCCATAGCGCAGTGCATGGAAGTGATCGGTTTGATGGTAGCGGCAATGGACATAGTTCCTTTTGCGCGCATTCATCTAAGACCATTACAACTGTGCATGCTCAGTCAGTGGAATGGGGACTATACAGACTTGTCTCCGAAGATACAAGTAAATCAGAGGACCAGAGACTCACTCCGTTGGTGGCTGTCCCTGGACAACCTGTCACAAGGGATGACATTCCGCAGACCGGAGTGGGTCATCGTCACGACCGACGCCAGTCTGATGGGCTGGGGCGCGGTCTGGGGATCCCTGAAAGCTCAGGGTCTTTGGTCTCGGGAAGAATCTCTTCTACCGATAAATATTCTGGAACTGAGAGCGATATTCAATGCTCTCAAGGCTTGGCCTCAGCTAGCGAGGGCCAAGTTCATACGGTTTCAATCAGACAACATGACAACTGTTGCGTACATCAACCATCAGGGGGGAACAAGGAGTTCCCTAGCGATGGAAGAAGTGACCAAAATCATTCTATGGGCGGAGTCTCACTCCTGCCACCTGTCTGCTATCCACATCCCAGGAGTGGAAAATTGGGAAGCGGATTTTCTGAGTCGTCAGACATTGCATCCGGGGGAGTGGGAACTCCATCCGGAAATCTTTGCCCAAGTCACTCAGCTGTGGGGCATTCCAGACATGGATCTGATGGCCTCTCGTCAGAACTTCAAAGTTCCTTGCTACGGGTCCAGATCCAGGGATCCCAAGGCGGCTCTAGTGGATGCACTAGTGGCACCTTGGACCTTCAAACTAGCTTATGTGTTCCCGCCATTTCCTCTCATCCCCAGGCTGGTAGCCAGGATCAATCAGGAGAGGGCGTCGGTGATCTTGATAGCTCCTGCGTGGCCACGCAGGACTTGGTATGCAGATCTGGTGAATATGTCATCGGCTCCACCTTGGAAGCTACCTTTGAGACGAGACCTTCTTGTTCAGGGTCCGTTCGAACATCCGAATCTGGTTTCACTCCAGCTGACTGCTTGGAGATTGAACGCTTGATCTTATCGAAGCGAGGGTTCTCAGATTCTGTTATCGATACTCTTGTTCAGGCCAGAAAGCCTGTAACTAGAAAGATTTACCACAAAATTTGGAAAAAATATATCTGTTGGTGTGAATCTAAAGGATTCCCTTGGGACAAGGTTAAGATTCCTAAGATTCTATCCTTCCTTCAAGAAGGATTGGAAAAAGGTTTATCTGCTAGTTCCCTGAGGGGACAGATTTCTGCCTTGTCTGTGTTACTTCACAAAAAGCTGGCAGCTGTGCCAGATGTTCAAGCCTTTGTTCAGGCTCTGGTTAGAATTAAGCCTGTTTACAAACCTTTGACTCCTCCTTGGAGTCTCAACTTAGTTCTTTCAGTTCTTCAGGGGGTTCCGTTTGAACCCCTACATTCCGTTGATATTAAGTTATTATCTTGGAAAGTTTTGTTTTTAGTTGCGATTTCTTCTGCTAGAAGAGTTTCAGAATTATCTGCTCTGCAGTGTTCTCCTCCTTATCTGGTGTTCCATGCAGATAAGGTGGTTTTACGTACTAAACCTGGTTTTCTTCCAAAAGTTGTTTCTAACAAAAACATTAACCAGGAGATTATCGTACCTTCTCTGTGTCCGAAACCAGTGTCAAAGAAGGAACGTTTGTTGCACAATCTGGATGTTGTTCGCGCTCTAAAATTCTATTTAGATGCTACAAAGGATTTTAGACAAACATCTTCCTTGTTTGTTGTTTATTCCGGTAAAAGGAGAGGTCAAAAAGCAACTTCTACCTCTCTCTCTTTTTGGATTAAAAGCATCATCAGATTGGCTTACGAGACTGCCGGACGGCAGCCTCCCGAAAGAATCACGGCTCATTCCACTAGGGCTGTGGCTTCCACATGGGCCTTCAAGAACGAGGCTTCTGTTGATCAGATATGTAGGGCAGCGACTTGGTCTTCACTGCACACTTTTACCAAATTTTACAAGTTTGATACTTTTGCTTCTTCTGAGGCTATTTTTGGGAGAAAGGTTTTGCAAGCCGTGGTGCCTTCCATTTAGGTGACCTGATTTGCTCCCTCCCTTCATCCGTGTCCTAAAGCTTTGGTATTGGTTCCCACAAGTAAGGATGACGCCGTGGACCGGACACACCTATGTTGGAGAAAACAGAATTTATGTTTACCTGATAAATTACTTTCTCCAACGGTGTGTCCGGTCCACGGCCCGCCCGGGTTTTTTTAATCAGGTCTGATAATTTATTTTCTTTAACTACAGTCACCACGGTACCATATGGTTTCTCCTATGCAAATATTCCTCCTTAACGTCGGTCGAATGACTGGGGTAGGCGGAGCCTAGGAGGGATCATGTGACCAGCTTTGCTGGGCTCTTTGCCATTTCCTGTTGGGGAAGAGAATATCCCACAAGTAAGGATGACGCCGTGGACCGGACACACCGTTGGAGAAAGTAATTTATCAGGTAAACATAAATTCTGTTTTTTTGAAGCAGGCTGCTCGTTACAATGGCAATACAGTTTGACTGTTTTTATCAAGTCTAAATTAAACTTTCCTGATTCAGATAGGGCATGTAGTTTTAAGCAACTTTTCTAGTGTGCTTCTATTATCAAATTTGTATTTTTCTCTTGGTATCCTTTGTTAAAGAACACACCCAGGTAGGCTCAAGAGCAGCAATGTACTGCTGGGAGCTAGCTGGTTTTGGAAAGCTGTTTAAAACTGCTTGCTCTATCTGAATCATAAACGTTTTACATTGACTTTACTGTCTTTAAGTACTATTTTATAACTGATCTGTATCACTATTGGGTACTCTGTATAAGCTAAAGCACAGTGTTATTGGTTTTGAACAAAGTTACAGTCTTGCTTAATTTAAAATATTTTAATTTTTTTCCAGTTCAAGATCCTAAATGTGCCCATGTCCTCTCAATTAGCTGCAAATCACTGGAACCAACAACAAGCGGAACAAGAAGAGAGAATGCGGATGAAAAAGCTCACACTTGATATAAATGAGCGACAGGAACAGGAGGATTATCAAGGTACAGGCGGCCTTATTTTAAATAAATTGTTGATTAAAAAAAGTTGTTATAAATAAAAAAAATCAAATAATCCATGAATGATCACAATAAATTTGACTTTTTCTGTGATCTAGTTATTTTTAGATAATCAAAACCTCTTATTAGCTCTAGCCATTCGGGGCTGGTTTACAAACCAATTGTGCTTTTATAGGATGCATGCAATAACTTATTATTAATGGGCATTCACTAATAAATAGAAGAGGGTCACGAAAATTAACAACAGGAAGATTCCTTGATGGGCTTGAATTCCAATCAAGGCACCTAATGTATAAGAGATTAAACAAAGAATGTCCCAAACTTCCCAAACATGCATGTCTAGTGGCTTATAAGTTAGTATACCTGACGTTTTAACACAGAAAATGAAAATATAAGCTATGTTAGTGATAGAGATTCAGTTCTGGAGCGAAGGCATAAAAGAATAGGGGGTTTATGGTCATTTTTTAACAGAATGATAATGTATATGCATTTTAAGAATTTTAATGTAAATTTTGAAGGTCAGTGTTGCTTTTTTTCCTCATCTGAAAAAAAGTTTGTTTAATTCCTGTTCTGCAACTCGGTGTTGATCTACTGTGTAACATGGTCTAGTGGCCTGTATGTATCTAGAGAATGTGGAACTATCGTCTCCATTACATACACAAAGCTTTCATTGTGTCAATAAGACTCATCATAAATGCAGTTGTGTTAAAACACTATGTCCTGTAAATACCACGTCTATAAATAACTATTACCTAGCAAAACTTGAAATGCATTTAGGATTAGAAAAGTTTATAGAAGCATCCTTAACTCATTGAGTACTAGCAGATTCCTTAAACAAAGTTAGATACGTATTTGCTAGGTAGGCTGAATTGTAAAACATCCATTAATGGATGGAGGATATTTTCAATAGCTAAAATAAATGCACATGTAAATAAATCTGTTTCTTTAGATTTTAAATGATACAAAAACTTTAAACCACCATTTAAGGAATACTAAACCCATTTTTTGTTCATGGTTTAGATAGAGCATACAACTTTTTAATTTACTCCTATTATCAATTTTGATTGGTGGCTAAATATAGCCACCAATCAGCAAGCGCTGCCCAGTGTACTGACCCAAAAACTGTCCGGCTCCAAGCTTTTTCTCCTGCTTTTTTAAATTAAGATACAAAGAGAATGAAGAAAAATTGATAATAGGAGTAAATTAGAAAGTTGCTTAAAATTGCATTCTCTATCTGAATCATGAAAGAAAAAATGTGGGTTTAGTGTCCCTTTAAATACAGTAGAATTGCATAATTAGCAAGTGCATGATAAAAAGACAATGCTTACAATGAATTTCAAATAAGCAGTAGATTTTTTCCTGACAAATGTATTTTCCCCCATTTTCTAGCCCCCAGTATCATGTGATAGCCATCCACCAATAACATATACGTATGCCCTGTACTTGTGCACATGCTGGTGCCTCCGAAAGTGTGCATATAAAAAGAATGTGCAAAATTTGATTATGGCAGTGAATTGGAAAGTTTCTCAAAACTGCATATTAATGTCGCTTAAACTACTTAGAACTTACTATTTTTGTGTTTGCCAGATGACTATAAGTCAAGAGCCATAAAATGTTACCTTACCTATTACAGTTGTTTAGATTTGATGCTCTGATGCTTTACTTATGCAAGCACATGTGAATACAAAATGTTTTCCTTCCAGAAATGTTGCAGTCCCTGGCTCAGCGTCCAGCTCCGGCCAATACAAACAGGGAGCGCCGACCTCGCTATCAGCATCCAAAAGGTGCACCAAATGCAGACCTCATCTTCAAGACTGGTGGCAGGTGAGTTGTGTTTTTTCTCTCTATCTTATGTGATAGATATGTTCTTTTTAAAGGGGCAGTAAACGCCCTGAAATTGTAATATAAAAGATTGTTATATGTAATAAAACAATTGTGCAATATACTGTTGTTATGTTGTCCCCTGTAATTTGTGTATTTTCTCATTCTCAGAGCTGTAAATGCACACTGCAAACATCTCAAGGTTGCCCTCCACTAATATTGGCACCCTTGGTAAATATGAGCAAAAGCGGCTATGAAAAATTGTCTTTATTGTTTAACCTTTTGATTTTTTGTTAAAAAAATGAATAAATTCATATGAGCAAAATATATTTCAAGTATATTCCCATTGATATTTTACATTTTTAGTACACCTGACTAGGTATAGGAAATTGTTTAACCATGACTTTGTGTTTCACAGGGCTATACATATGAGGTAACACATAGGCCAATTTCCCTTAGTCATTCATCACAATGGGTAAGACCAAGGAATATTGCTGTGATGTGCGGCAAAAGGTGGTTGAGCTTCACAAAAGGGGAAGTGGCTATAAGAAAGTATCAAAAGCAATTTCCACCAGCAGGGCAATAATTAAGAAGTACCAGTTAACTGGAAATGTTATGAATCAACTTTGAAGGGGACGTGTGTCTGTTTTGTCTCAACGTACTATGAAGAGGATGGTTCGAGTGGCCAAAATATCTCCAAAGATCACAGATGGAGAATTGCAGAAGGAAGTTGCATCTTTGGGTCAGAAAGTCTCCATGGCTACAATCCGATGTCGCCTACATCACCACAAGTTTCAAGAAAAGGTGGAATGGTCTCCGATCCCTTGCCATGTATTCTCCAACCTCATCAGGCTTTATAGGAGAATGCTCAGAGCTGTCATCTTGGCAAAGGGAGGTACCACAAAGTATTGACTAAAAGGAGCCAATAATTGTGCCACATATTAAACAAAGATTTTTTGGGGTAAACCTGTGTTGTGTTTGCAATTCTTTGATATCTATGAGAGCAGAGTATTTTTGTGTAATTTTTTTTTAACAAAAGATCAAAAGGTTAAACAATAAAGGCACATTTTCACTGCCTTCTTTGCTCATATTTACCAAGGGTGCCAATATTAGTGGAAGGCACTGTATATTCCCCTAATTGGCTTTAAAAGATAAGATCTGCAATAGAATGCACTTTATACTAACATAATGACTCAGGCTAGAGTTGGCTTCTGTAAGGCAAATGGTGGGAGAAATTTGGGGGTTGTAAAACAATTGCAGCAAACAAGATGTTTGTTTTGTAAATGTTTAGGCTTAACTGATGTTATTCTATAGCAACACAACAGAAATGTCTTTTAATTACTAGCTGTTTACAGTCCATTTAACTACATATTACTTTTACCACTTAGCTTTTTGTACCTCTGTGCTTGACTCCCCAAAAATTATAAATCACATTAATATGTTTGTATAATTAAAAGGGCAGGGTACTTTTAAAATGTTTTTACCTTTAATATGTTTCTAATGTCTTGTTATTCCAGTTGCAGCCTATAAAACATGGGACATTGATACTTTAGGTTTATTTTTTGTATGTGAAATAGCAGTTTTTTTAACACCTTTGTGGTGGTACTAAAGTGTTCACATCGGGACTAAGTTCCGAAGTAAACACTATAGTAAAAATGAAATCACGCGATTGTCGATGCGATTGCATGATTTCAAGCCTGGGATCAGATCATAGGAGACTGCCTACGCTGCTAGGCACCGTCCCCAGGCCAATCATTTCCTTCATCAAAGGGAGAAGCTGCAGGACGTTGTATATGGTAGGACATTCCATGCTGTCCTAAAGGTGTTTAATCCCTGCGCTGCTAGGACGGCATAATACGTCCTAACGTGTAAAGGGGTTAAAATGGTCTGCGCTTGCAGGGAGAACAGACCTCCTTATCTTATCACTCAATACAAATATACACAAAGTCTTCCATCTCTTATCTGTGTCTGAGATGACGATTAAAAAATAAAATTTTAGTACCAATCTGTCCCACACCACAGTGGAAGGTTAATTTCTTCTGCTGGGTCTTGTTTAAATCGTTTCTACTTACCATTACTGCAGTATTGACATTTTCAGTAAAGGCTTTAAGAGGCAAAATTAGATATTTAAAACTACACAATAAAGGTAAATGAGCTATTTGTAAACAATTTAATAAATTCCAGCGTATAAAATAGATCATTAGGAACACATTACAGGGGAGAATATTTCTTTCTAATGACACGATGAGACCACGGATCATCTAATTACTAATGGGAAAGAGCACCACAGCAAAGCTGTTAATTATCACCTCCCTTACCTCCCACCCCAGTCATTCTCTTTGCCTACGTTACAGCAAGGAAGTGTTAAAGTTAGGTGTTAGAAAAGATTCTTCAAGCAAGATTTTATTGTTTTTTAAGTAGTGCGAGATTGTGTTGCTTTGTCCTGGGGTATAGCCGTAGTCCATATCAGTCTCTTCAGCAGAGCAGTGGTGGCTTTAGAGCAATGGGAACTTGTGGGACGTAATTATCACTGCGCCTCCCATGTAATTATGCTGCCCTGACTCAGAAAGCCTGAGGAAAATCGCTCAGTCTTTACCTCTTTTTCCACAGGTCCATGTTAGGGAGAGGACCTCTCACACCTGGTGAGCTGCTTTGCTGTCCGGCAGATTTGTGAGGTAAGTGCTGACTTTAATTTTTCTGCGATAATAAAGAAAAGACTCAGAAAAAGTTTGGGCACTTTATTTACAAAAGATGGGACACACATATAAAGGACTCGGTAAACGTTTGGGCTCTTTATTGTAAAGAACATAAATTTCTCCAACATAGGTGTGTCCGGTCCACGGCGTCATCCTTACTTGTGGGATATTCTCTTCCCCAACAGGAAATGGCAAAGAGCCCAGCAAAGCTGGTCACATGATCCCTCCTAGGCTCCGCCTTCCCCAGTCATTCTCTTTGCCGTTGTACAGGCAACATCTCCACGGAGATGGCTTAGAGTTTTTTGGTGTTTAAATGTAGTTTTTATTCTTCAATCAAGAGTTTGTTATTTTAAAATAGTGCTGGTATGTACTATTTACTCTGAAACAGGAAAGAGATGAAGATTTCTGTTTGTAAGAGGAAAATGATTTTAGCAACCGTTACTAAAATCGATGGCTGTTTCCACACAGGACTGTTGAGAGGAATTAACTTCAGTTGGGGGAAACAGTGAGCAGACTTTTGCTGCTTGAGGTATGACACGTTTCTAACAAGACTCGGTAATGCTGGAAGCTGTCATTTTCCCTATGGGAACCGGTAAGCCATTTTCTTAGTTTAAGTAAAAGAATAAAGGGCTTCATTAGGGCTTAAAAAACTGGTAGACATTTTTCTGGGCTAAAACGATTACTTTACTAAGTATATTTGGCAGATTATTACTTTTAATAGTTGTTAAATCTTGGGGATTGTTTTAATAAAAACGGCAGGCACTGTATTGGACACCTTTTTCACTGGGGGCCTTTTCTAGTCATAGACAGAGCCTCATTTTCGCGCCTCTAATGCGCAGTTGTTTTTGGAAAGCATGGCATGCAGATGCATGTGTGAGGAGCTAAGAACCACTGAAAAAGCTTATAGAAGGCATCATTTGGTATCGTATTCCCCTCTGGGCTTGGTTGGGTCTCAGCAAAGCAGATACCTGGGACTGTATAGGGGTTAAATGTAAAAACGGCTCCGGTTCCGTTATTTTAAGGGTTAAAGCTTTCAAATTTGGTGTGCAATACTTTTAAGGCTTTAAGTTACTGTGGTGAAATTTTGGTGAAATTTGAACAATTCCTTCATACTTTTTCACATATTCAGTAATAAAGTGTGTTCAGTTTGAAATTTAAAGGGACAGTAACGGTTTTATTGTAAAACGTTTTTTGTGCTTTGTTGACAAGTTTAAGCCTGTTTAACATGTCTGAACCATCAGATAACGATGTTCTATATGTATGAAAGCCAATGTGTTTCCCCATTTAAATATATGTGATATATTTGTGTCATAATGTCCAAACAAAGTAGGGATAATAATGCCATAGATATGATATTGCCCAAGATGATTCCTCTAATGAGGGGAGTAAGCATGGTACTGCATCATCCCCTTCTGTGTCTACACCAGTTTTGCCCACACAAGAGGCCCCTAGTACATCTAGTGCGCCAATACTTATTACCATACAACAATTAATGGCTGTAATGGATAATTCTATTGCATGCATTTTTTCCAAAATGCCTACTTATCAGAGAAAGCGTGATTGCTCTGTTTTAAACACTGAAGAGCAAGAGGACGCTGATGATATCTGTTCTGACATACCCTCACACCTATCTGAAGGGGCCAGGAGGGAGGTTTTGTCTGAGGGAGAAATTTCAGATTCAGGGAAAATTTCTCAACAAGCAGAACCTGATATTGTAACTTTTAAATTTAAATTTCAACATCTCCACGCACTACTTAAGGAGGTATTATCTACTCTGGATGATTGTGACAATTTGGTCATTCCAGAGAAATTAGGTAAGATGGATAAGTTCCTAGAGGTTCCGGTGCCCCCCGATGTTTTTCCTATACCCAAGCGGGTGGCGGACATAGTAAATAAGGAGTGGGAAAGGCCCGGCATACCTTTTGTCCTCCCCCTATATTTAAGAAATTAGTTCCTATAGTCGACCCCAGAAAGGACTTATAGCATACAGTCCCCAAGGTCGAGGGGGCGGTTTCTACTCTAAACAAACGCACTTCTATTCCTATAGAAGATAGTTGTGTTTTCAAGATCCTATGGACTAAAGGTTAGAGGGTTTGCTTAAAAAGATGTTTGTTCAGCAAGGTTACCTTCTACAACCAATTTCATGCATTGTTCCTGTCACTACAGCTGCGTGTTTCTGGTTCGAAGAACTAGAAAAGTCGCTCAATAAAGAATCTTCGTACGAGGAGGTTTTGGACAGAGTTCAAGCTCTTAAATTGGCTAACTCTTTTTTATTTTAGATGCCGCTTTGCAATTAGCTAGATTAGCGGCGAATAATTCAGGGTTTGCTATCGTGGCGCGCAGAGCGCTTTTGCTTAACATCCCTTTCAAGGGTAAAACACTGTTTGGCCCTGACTTGAAAGAGATTATTTCAGACATCACTGGGGGAAAGGGCCACGCCCTTCCTCTGGATAGGTCTTTTAAGGCTAAAAAGAAGCCAAATTTTCGTCCCTTTCGCAGAAACGGACCAGCCTCAAATTCTACACCCTCTAAGCAAGAGGGTAATACTTCTCAAACCAAGCCAGCCTGGAGGCCGATGCAAGGCTGGAGCAAGGGTAAGCAGGCCAAGTCACCTGCCACTGCTACCAACAGCATGAAGTGTTGGCCCCCGATCTGGGAAGGATCTGGTGGGGGGCAGACTTTCTCTCTTTGCTCAGGCTGGGGCAAGAGATGTTCAGGATCCTTGGGCGCTAGAAATAGTTTCTCAAGGTTATCTCCTGGAATTCAGGGAACTACCCCCAAGGGGAAGGTTCCACGGGTCTCAATTATCTTCGAACAGGCATTCTTACACTGTGTAGAAGACCTGTTAAGCATGGGAGTGATTCATCCTGTTCCATTAGGAGAACAAGGGATGGGTTTTTACTCCAACCTGTTCATAATTCCCAAAAAAAGAGGGAACATTCAGACCTATTTTAGATCTCAAGATTCTAAACAAGTTTCTAAGGGTTTCATCATTCAAAATGGAAACCATTCGAACGTTCCTTCCTACCATCCAGGAAGGTCAATTCATGACCACGGTGGACTTAAAGGATGCGTACCTACGTATTCCTATCCACAAGGTACATTTTCGGTTCCTAAGGTTCGCCTTTCTGGACAAGCATTACCTGTGGCACTTCCATTCGGATTAGCCACTGCTCCAAGGATTTTCACAAGGGTACTAGGGTCCCTTCTAGCGGTCCTAAGACCAAGGGGCATTGCAGTAGTACCTTACTTGGATGACATCCTGATTCAAGTGTCGTCTCTGTCAAAAGCAAGGGCTCATACGGACATTGTCCTAGCTTTTCTCAGGTGGAAAGTGAACATAGAAAAAAGTTCTCTGTCCCCGTCAACAAGAGTTCCCTTCTTGGGAACAATAATAGTTTCCTTAGAAATGAAGGTTTTTCTGACAGAGGCCAGAAAATCAAAACTTCTAAGCTCTTGTCAGGTACTTCATTCTGTTCTTCTTCCTTCCATAGCGCTGTCCATGGAAGTAATAGGTTTGATGGTTGCGGCAATGGACATAGTTCCTTTTGCACGAATTCATCTAAGACCATTGCACCTGTGCATGCTCAGACAGTGGATGGGGATTATACAGACTTGTCTCCGACGATACAAGTAGATCAAATAACCAGAGGTTCACTCCGTTGGTGGCTGACCCTGGACAACCTGTCACAGGGAATGAGCTTCCGCAGACCAGAATAGGTCATTGTCACGACCGACGCCAGTCTGGTGGGCTGGGGCGCGGTCTGGGAACCCCTGAAAACTCAGGGTCTATGGTTTCGGGAAGACTCTCTTCTCCCGATAAACATAATGGAACTGAGAGCGATATTCAATGCTCTCAAGGCTTGGCCTCGACTAGCAAAGGCCAAATTCATAAGGTTTCAATCAGACATCATGACGACTGTTACATATATCAACCATCAGGGGGTAACAAGGAGTTCCCTGGCGATGGAGGAGCATCCGGGGGAGTGGGAACTCCATCTGGAAATCTTTGCCCAACTAACTCAATTATGGGGCATTCCAGACATGGTTCTGATGGCCTCTCGTCAGAACTTCATGGTCCCTTGTTACGGGTCCAAATCCAGGGATCCCA
The DNA here is from genome assembly GCF_027579735.1 of Bombina bombina. Taxonomy (NCBI): domain Eukaryota; kingdom Metazoa; phylum Chordata; class Amphibia; order Anura; family Bombinatoridae; genus Bombina; species Bombina bombina. Next base: position 74,141,435 of record NC_069504.1, on the reverse strand, counting down.
AGGCGACTCTATTGGATACAATAGTAGCACCTTGGATCTTCAACCTAGCTTATGTATTCCCACCGTTTCCTCTCATTTCCAGGCTGGTAGCCAGGATCAATCTGGAGAGGGCTTCGGTGACCTTGATAGTTCCTGTGTGGCCACGCAGGACTTGGTATGCAGACCTGGTGAATGTGTCATCGGCTCCACCATGGAAGCTACCTTTGAGACAGGACCTTCTTATTCAGGGTCCATTCGAACATCCGAATCTGGTTTTCCTCCAACTGACTGCTTGGAGTTTGAACGCTTGATTTCTCCAACATAGGTGTGTCCGGTCCACGGCGTCATCCTTACTTGTGGGATATTCTCTTCCCCAACAGGAAATGGCAAAGAGCCCAGCAAAGCTGGTCACATGATCCCTCCTAGGCTCCGCCTACCCCAGTCATTCTCTTTGCCGTTGTACAGGCAACATCTCCACGGAGATGGCTTAGAGTTTTTTAGTGTTTAACTGTAGTTTTTATTATTCAATCAAGAGTTTGTTATTTTGAAATAGTGCTGGTATGTACTATTTACTCAGAAACAGAAAAGAGATGAAGATTTCTGTTTGTATGAGGAAAATGATTTTAGCAACCGTCACTAAAATCCATGGCTGTTCCACACAGGACTGTTGAGAGCAATTAACTTCAGTTGGGGGAACAGTGAGCAGTCTCTTGCTGCTTGAGGTATGACACATTCTAACAAGACGATGTAATGCTGGAAGCTGTCATTTTCCCTATGGGATCCGGTAAGCCATGTTTATTAAGATCGTAAATAAGGGCTTCACAAGGGCTTATTAAGACTGTAGACTTTTTCTGGGCTAAATCGATTCATTATTAACACATATTTAGCCTTGAGGAATCATTTATTCTGGGTATTTTGATATAATAATATCGGCAGGCACTGTTTTAGACACCTTATTCTTTAGGGGCTTTCCCAAATCATAGGCAGAGCCTCATTTTCGCGCCGGTGTGGCGCACTTGTTTTTGAGAGGCATGACATGCAGTCGCATGTGAGAGGAGCTCTGATACTTAGAAAAGACTTTCTGAAGGCGTCATTTGGTNNNTCAATCAGACAACATGACAACTGTTGCGTACATCAACCATCAGGGGGGAACAAGGAGTTCCCTAGCGATGGAAGAAGTGACCAAAATCATTCTATGGGCGGAGTCTCACTCCTGCCACCTGTCTGCTTCCACATCCCAGGAGTGGAAAATTGGGAAGCGGATTTTCTGAGTCGTCAGACATTGCATCCGGGGGAGTGGGAACTCCATCCGGAAATCTTTGCCCAAGTCACTCAGCTGTGGGGCATTCCAGACATGGATCTGATGGCCTCTCGTCAGAACTTCAAAGTTCCTTGCTACGGGTCCAGATCCAGGGATCCCAAGGCGGCTCTAGTGGATGCACTAGTAGCACCTTGGACCTTCAAACTAGCTTATGTGTTCCCGCCGTTTCCTCTCATCCCCAGGCTGGTAGCCAGGATCAATCAGGAGAGGGCGTCGGTGATCTTGATAGCTCCTGCGTGGCCACGCAGGACTTGGTATGCAGATCTGGTGAATATGTCATCGGCTCCACCTTGGAAGCTACCTTTGAGACGAGACCTTCTTGTTCAGGGTCCGTTCGAACATCCGAATCTGGTTTCACTCCAGCTGACTGCTTGGAGATTGAACGCTTGATCTTATCGAAGCGAGGGTTCTCAGATTCTGTTATCGATACTCTTGTTCAGGCCAGAAAGCCTGTAACTAGAAAGATTTACCACAAAATTTGGAAAAAATATATCTGTTGGTGTGAATCTAAAGGATTCCCTTGGGACAAGGTTAAGATTCCTAAGATTCTATCCTTCCTTCAAGAAGGATTGGAAAAAGGATTATCTGCTAGTTCCCTGAAGGGACAGATTTCTGCCTTGTCTGTGTTACTTCACAAAAAGCTGGCAGCTGTGCCAGATGTTCAAGCCTTTGTTCAGGCTCTGGTTAGAATTAAGCCTGTTTACAAACCTTTGACTCCTCCTTGGAGTCTCAACTTAGTTCTTTCAGTTCTTCAGGGGGTTCCGTTTGAACCCTTACATTCCGTTGATATTAAGTTATTATCTTGGAAAGTTTTGTTTTTAGTTGCAATTTCTTCTGCTAGAAGAGTTTCAGAATTATCTGCTCTGCAGTGTTCTCCTCCTTATCTGGTGTTCCATGCAGATAAGGTGGTTTTACGTACTAAACCTGGTTTTCTTCCAAAAGTTGTTTCTAACAAAAACATTAACCAGGAGATTATCGTACCTTCTCTGTGTCCGAAACCAGTTTCAAAGAAGGAACGTTTGTTGCACAATTTGGATGTTGTTCGCGCTCTAAAATTCTATTTAGATGCTACAAAGGATTTTAGACAAACATCTTCCTTGTTTGTTGTTTATTCCGGTAAAAGGAGAGGTCAAAAAGCAACTTCTACCTCTCTCTCTTTTTGGATTAAAAGCATCATCAGATTGGCTTACGAGACTGCCGGACGGCAGCCTCCCGAAAGAATCACGGCTCATTCCACTAGGGCTGTGGCTTCCACATGGGCCTTCAAGAACGAGGCTTCTGTTGATCAGATATGTAGGGCAGCGACTTGGTCTTCACTGCACACTTTTACCAAATTTTACAAGTTTGATACTTTTGCTTCTTCTGAGGCTATTTTTGGGAGAAAGGTTTTGCAAGCCGTGGTGCCTTCCATTTAGGTGACCTGATTTGCTCCCTCCCTTCATCCGTGTCCTAAAGCTTTGGTATTGGTTCCCACAAGTAAGGATGACGCCGTGGACCGGACACACCTATGTTGGAGAAAACAGAATTTATGTTTACCTGATAAATTACTTTCTCCAACGGTGTGTCCGGTCCACGGCCCGCCCTGGTTTTTTTAATCAGGTCTGATAATTTATTTTCTTTAACTACAGTCACCACGGTACCATATGGTTTCTCCTATGCAAATATTCCTCCTTAACGTCGGTCGAATGACTGGGGTAGGCGGAGCCTAGGAGGGATCATGTGACCAGCTTTGCTGGGCTCTTTGCCATTTCCTGTTGGGGAAGAGAATATCCCACAAGTAAGGATGACGCCGTGGACCGGACACACCGTTGGAGAAAGTAATTTATCAGGTAAACATAAATTCTGTTTTTATCAAAGCGTGGGTTTTCAGATTCTGTAATAGATACTCTTATTCAGGCTAGAAAGCCTGTAACTAGAAAAATTTACCATAATATATGGAAAAAATATATCTGTTGGCATGAATCTAAAGGATTCCCATGGAACAAGATAAAAATTCCTAAGATTCTTTCCTTTCTACAAGAAGGTTTGGAGAAAGGATTTTCTGCGAGTTCTCTGAAGGGACAGATCTCTGCTTTATCTGTTTTACTTCACAAAAGGCTGGCAGCTGTGCCAGACGTTTAAGCGTTTGTTCAGGCTCTGGTTAGAATCAAGCCTGTTTACAGACCTTTGACTCTTCCCTGGAGTCTTAATCTAGTTCTTTCAGTTCTTCAAGGGGTTCCGTTTGAACCCTTACATTCCGTAGATATTAAGTTATTATCTTGGAAAGTTTTGTTTTAGGTTGCAATTTCTTCCGCTAGAAGAGTTTCTGAGTTATCTGCTCTGCAGTGTTCTCCGCCCTATCTGGTCCATGCAGATAAGGTGGTTTTACGTACTGAGCCTGGTTTTCTTCCGAAGGTTGTTTCCAACAAAAATATTAACCAGGAGATAGTTGTACCTTCTTTGTGTCCGAATCCAGTTTCATAGAAGGAACGTTTGTTACACAATTTGGACGTTGTCCGTGCTCTAAAATTCTATTTAGATGCTACAAAGGATTTCAGACAAACATCTTCCTTGTTTGTTGTTTATTCTGGTAAAAGGAGAGGTCAAAAAGCAACTTCTACCTCTCTATCTTTTTGGCTTAAAAGCATCATCAGATTGGCTTATGAGACTGCCGGACGGCAGCCTCCTGAAAGAATCACAGCTCATTCCACTAGGGCCGTGGCTTCCACATGGGCCTTTAAGAACGAGGCTTCTGTTGATCAGATATGTAAGGCAGCGACTTGGTCTTCACTGCACACTTTTACCAAATTTTACAAATTTGATACTTTTGCTTCTTCTGAGGCTATTTTTGGGAGAAAGGTTTTGCAAACCGTGGTGCCTTCCATCTAGGTGACCTGATTTGCTCCCTCCCATCATCCGTGTCCTAAAGCTTTGGTATTGGTTCCCACAAGTAAGGATGACGCCGTGGACCGGACACACCTATGTTGGAGAAAACAGAATTTATGTTTACCTGATAAATTACTTTCTCCAACGGTGTGTCCGGTCCACGGCCCGCCCTGGTTTTTTAATCAGGTCTGATGATTTATTTTCTTTAACTACAGTCACCACGGTATCATATGATTTCTCCTATGCAAATATTCCTCCTTTACGTCGGTCGAATGACTGGGGAAGGCGGAGCCTAGGAGGGATCATGTGACCAGCTTTGCTGGGCTCTTTGCCATTTCCTGTTGGGGAAGAGAATATCCCACAAGTAAGGATGACGCCGTGGACCGGACACACCGTTGGAGAAAGTAATTTATCAGGTAAACATAAATTCTGTTTTTTCTATGGATGAGACATTATGCCGACAGCTTGGATGCAGGCACTGGGGCTTAGGAGTAATATTGGCTCTGGGTTTTTTAGGTGGTTTTTACTGCTCCCAGTGTTTTTACTCTAGAAACAAGATGCCGACCGGAAGATTATTTTTCTGAGACGCCCACGATGGGCGGAGCTATGAGGGGCGGCAATCTGTGTTAGGGGCGGCAATCTGTGTTGCGCGCCACTTTTCTCTCACTTCCTAGTGACCGGAGGGACTGAGAGTACAGTCTAAAGTTCAATTACGCATATTTTCTAAGGGCATGTGTTTCTAGGACCGAAGACCGGTTTTTCATAGCTGCTGCAGATTTCGGATCTTTTGCTAGAGGGAAGGAGCCGGTGTCAGCAGGGCAGGTAGGCACCTTAGCAAAGTAAGCTGAGGTGTTGAGGTGATCTAAAGTATTGTTTAATTATTTAGGCCTTTCTGCATATAATAAATAAAAAAGTTACAGTTTTAAAATTTAAAGTGACGGTAACGTTTTTCTGTTCTTAATTTTTATTACAAAATTAGATTTTTTTTATCTGATAGTTTGATCCATTGTGAGTCAGAATGGACCAAGAGGCTTCGCAAAATGTCAATTGTTCTTTATGTTTTTATGCCATTGTGGAACCACCAATCTCTTTCTGTTCCTCATGTATTGAGAGAACTTTAAATTATAGGAATAAACTTTTTTCTGAGCCAACATTTTCTAAGGCGGATGCTTTTCAGGAGTCTGACGATGTTCAATATATGCCGCAGCTTTCTCCTCAAGCGTCCCACATTTTACTGCCCACACATGCAGTGCCCTGCGCTTCCTCTCTAACTTCTTCTGGAGTTACGTTGCAAGACATTGCTTCCCTCATGTCTTCTGCAGTTTCTGATGCGTTGTCTGCTTTTCCCATGTTGCAGGGAAAACGCAAGAGAAAAAATAAATATTCAGTTAGCGAGGTTACTGATGCAGTTGTCGCTATTTCGAACGCCCCCTCCCAGAAGCCTGAGGAGGAGGATACTTCGGTAGCATCTGAGGGTGAAATCTCAGATTCTGACAGTGTAATGCCTCCTGCTGATACTGAAGTTATATCTTTCAGGTTTAAGATAGAACACCTCCGGCTGCTACTCGAGGTTTTAGTTACATTGAACGACAGCAACACTATGGTCGTAGTTAATCCCAAGAAATCCAGTAAGCTAAACAAGTATTTTGATGTACCTTCCTCCATTGAGGTTTTTCCTGTACCAGACGAGCTACGGAGATCATTGCTAAGAAATGGGAGAGACCGGGTATCCCTTTATCTCCATCCCCTATATTTAAGAAAATGTTTCCCATAGCAGACTCTATCAAGGAGTCTTGGCAAACAGTTCCCAAGGTGGAAGGAGCAATTTCCACTCTGACTAAAAGGACTACTAATCCCATAGAGGATAGTTGTGCTTTTATTTATTTATTTATAAAATATTTTACCAGAAAGGATACATTGAGATTTCTCTTGTTTTCAAGTATGTCCTGGGTCCACAAAACATTGCATTGATACAATAGGGTACAATAAAATACAAAAACAATAATAACACACAATATATGCAAAAAGTTAACATAGAACAGGTAGGAAATATTTAATCAACCATGACAGGTGCATTCTGTTTTGAGATATGTAGAGAGGGATCTCTTAAAGGATATTAGGCTTGGGGAAGGTTTGAAAGTGTGCGGAAGGTCATTCCATAATTGTGGTGCTCTGTAGGAAAAGGAGGATCGAGCTGCTTTCCTTTTGTATTGAGGCAAGCTAAATAATGTGCTGGTACTGGATCGGAGGTTATAGGAGGTGGGAATAGCCGGGGGGGGGGCATTCTGCTCAGGTAGCGTGGGAGCTTCCCAGAAAGGCTCTTAAACACAAGGCAGGAAAGATGGAGGGTGCGTCTGGATTCCAGGGACAGCTAGTTTAGTTCTTTGAGCATGTCACAATGGTGGGTCCTGTAGTTACATTGTAGCACAAAGCGGCAGAACGAGTTATACATTGTATTAAGTTTATTAAGGTGAGTTTGCGGTGCAGGTGCATATACTACGTCCCCGTAATCCATGATAGGGATCAGCATTTGCTGTACAATATTTTCCTTTACTGTAGGGCTGAGGCAGGATTTGTTTCTGTACAGGGCACCTAGTTTTGGATAAAGTTTAGATGCAAGTTTTTCTATGTGGAGGCCAAAAGATAGATTGGGGTCTAACAACATACCTAAGTATTTGAAAGCGTGGACTGCAGTCAGCGTGCAATTGGATTTTGTTTTGATGCGTAGATGGGAATTTTGTAATTTGTGTAATTTAGGTCCGGTTCTAAAGATCATTGTGACAGTTTTGTCAGTGTTTAGGAAGAGTTTGTTTTTTGAGATCCACTTTTCTACCTCTGTGAACTGGTCTTGGAGCACTGCTTCAAGCTGCGGAAGATTGGAATTGTTTGCATAGATTTCTGTGTCATCTGCGTACATGTGTACAGGTGAGGATTTGCAGACATTAGGCAGATCATTTATAAATAATATGAATAGTAGGGGGCCGAGAATGGAACCTTGGGGAACACCACATGTGACTGGGAGAAGGGAGTTGCTGTCAGAAACAGAGACATATTGTGATCGATCCGATACATATGATCGAAACCAGGTTAACGGACGATCAGCAATACCAGAGTTTTTTAGTTTGAGCAGTAGTATGTTGTGGTCTACTGTGTCAAAGGCCTTCACAAAATCAAGGAAAATAGCTCCAGTTAGGTCTCCTTGTTCCATGCCAGTTTGGATGTTGTTGCAAACTTTTAGGAGGGCAGTTGTAGTGGAGTGATCAGGGGTCAGATAGTTAGATTGATGATAATACTCACATAGTTGCGTATGGACGCATTTTTCGAAGATTTTTGACAACACTGGGAGCAAAGATATAGGGTGATAATTATAAACCAAGGTTAACCCCCCACTTTTATGGATAGGCACTATGCAAAGTTCCAAAGTTTGGGTATGTATCCAGACACCAAGGATTCGTTAATTAGGGTTGTGACAGGTTTAGCAATTGCCGGCGCACTGAGTTTCAACAGCATTGCTGGGATTTGATCAGGTCCAGACTGGTTTTTCATTTTTAGATTATTAAGGTGTTTCTTAATGATGGGTACAGATCTAAAGTTGAACTTCTCTATATTGGGTCTTTGCTGATTTAGTGGGGCCTGATCCACATTTGTAGTTTCAGGATGCGTCATTTATTAGTTTGTCAATCATGGTGGTGGAGCATCCGACAAAATAACTATTAAAGGCATTTGCTACTTCTAGAGGGAGTTGCAGGGTTTGGTTGTCCACATTGACAGTGGGGGGTTGGGAGTGGATTGGTGGATTTTGTAAATAGTTTATGAGTTTCCAAAACTTTCTAGGGTTTGATATGTTATTAATCAGATTTTCACAGAAATATTGGGCCTTGGCCAATTTTGTTTGTTTAGTGCATATATTTCGCCATTGTCTATATGCACAGTGATCATTCATAGAGCCTGTATGCTTGAACTTTGACCACAATGTATCCCGAAACTGGTACATTTGAATGAGGTCAGCTGTGATCCAATTCAAGTGTGCTCCTTTTACTCTCACCTTACACAGCGGGGCATGTAAATTCCAAACTTGTAGGCGTTCAGACTGAAAGAATTCTAGATCTGGGATTAGGTTTAATCTGTGCCAGGGGAGGTTCTTGATGTCATTTAGAAATGATTGAAGATTACATTTTTTGAAGGAACTGGTGATTTTAACCTTGGGAGAGGATTTAGTTGCCTTTATTTCTCTTGTAAGGTGTATCCAGTCCACAGATTCATCCTTTACTTGTGGGATATTCTCCTTCCCAACAGGAAGTGGCAAAGAGAGCACACAGCAGAGCTGTCCATATAGCTCCCCCTCTAGCTCCACCCCCCCCAGTCATTCTCTTTGCCGGCTCTAAGCAATCGGAAGGGTAAAGTGAATGTGGTGTTAGAAATGTAGTTTTTATTCTCTACAAGCAAAAGTTTGTTATTTTAAATGGTACCGGTGTGTACTATTTACTCTCTAGCAGAAAGGAGATGAAGAGTTCTGCAGGGAGGAAGATGATTTTAGCATGTTGTAACTAAAATCCACTGCTGTTCTCACACAGGACTGAGGAGTGCAGGAAAACTTCAGTTGGGGGGAACGGTTTGCAGGTTAGGCTGCAATAAGGTATGTTTATTTATTTCTAGACAAGACTGTGATAATGCTAGAAAATACTGATAATATCCCCATGAGGGAAGGGTAAGCTGTATTCAGAGACTAAGTATGGAATTGCAAGCTTACATAACAGGGCTAGTTTATGCTGGTTGACACTACTTAAGGGCAAACGGTTTTTATTGAAAAATTTCGTTTTTTGAGACACTTTGAAGGTTCCTTTGGGTTTCTTTCAGGGGTTGTTACCCACATGGCTATTATTAAAACACTTAGGAGTGTTTCTTTAGGCCTCACAGCACCGGAGTAAGGTGGGAGGGGCCTAATTTCGTGCCTCAGATGCGCAGTTATATTTGACTAGAAGTTCAGGCTGTTTCACATGAAGGGTCCTGCTGCAGTTTGAGGGCCTATAAGAAGCTTTTTTCCCCACAAATCTGGTTCCTAAGGGCAGGTAGGGCCACAACAGAGCTGTGGCAAGGTGCTGAAGATGTTTTAACGGTCTGTTGGCTTACTGTCGATCCGGTTTGGGCATTAAGGAGTTAATCGTTTTTATTGCTAGTCGTGCAATCTTACTAATGCTTTAGGTACATACTGTAAAATTTTCGAAAAGTTTGCTGCATTTTTCACTGTTTTGCAAAATTTTGTGCCTTTTTTTATCTCTTAAAGGCACAGTAACGTTTTTTTTTTTTCAAAGTGTGTTTTTACTTGATTAAAGTGATTTCTAAGCCTGTTTGTCTTACTACTAGTCTGTTAAACATGTCTGACACCAAGGAAAATCCTTGTTCAATGTGTTTAGAAGCCATGGTGGAACCCCCTCTCAGAATGTGTCCCACTTGTACTGATATGTCTATACACTTTAAAGAACATATTGTTGCACTTAAAAATGTGGCCCAAGATGATTCTCAGACAGAAGGTAATGAGGTTAGCCCGTTAACCTCTCCCCAAGTGTCACAACCAGTTACGCCCGCTCAAGCGACGCCTAGCACCTCTAGTGCGTCTAACTCTTTTACCTTGCAAGACTTGGCGGCAGTTATGAATAATACCCTCTCAGTGTTCTTATCTAAACTGCCTGTGTTACCTGCTAAGCGTGATAGCTCTGTTTTAAGAACAGATTCTGAGCATTCTGACGCTTTAGTAGCCGTATCCGATATACACCCACAACGTTCTGAAATGGGGGCGAGGGATGTGCTGTCTGAGGGAGAAATTTCCGATTCGGGAAAGGTTGCTCCTCAGACAGACTCGGATACGTTGGCTTTTAAATTTAAACTAGAACGCCTCCGCTTATTGCTTAGGGAGGTATTAGTTACTCTGGATGACTGCGACCCTTTGGTGGTTCCAGAGAAATTGTGTAAAATGGACAAGTACCTAGAAGTTCCGTTTACACTGATGTGTTCCCGGTCCCTAAGAGGATTGCGGATATCGTTACTAGGGAGTGGGATAGACCAGGTATTCAGTTTGTTCCCCCTCCTGTTTTTAAGAAAATGTTCCCCATATCTGACCCCATGCAGGACTCGTGGCAGACAGTCCCTAAGGTGGAGGGGGCTGTTTCTTCACTTGCTAAACGCACAACCATACCAATTGAAGACAGTTGTGCTTTTAAAGACCCTATGGATAAAAAATTAGAGGGTTTACTTAAGAAAATTTTTGTTCAACAAGGTTTTCTTCTCCAACCTATTGCGTGCATTGTTCCTGTAACTACTGCAGCTGCTTTCTGGTTCGAGGCGCTGGAAGATGCGCTCCAGACGGAGACCTCATATGAGGATATTATGGACAGAATTAAGGCTCTTAAGCTGGTTAATTCTTTTATTACAGATGCCGCTTTCCAACTAGCTAAGTTAGCGGCAAAGAATTCAGGTTTCGCCATTTTAGCACGCAGGGCGCTATGGCTAAAGTCCTGGTCGGCCGATGTGTCGTCAAAATCCAAACTCTTGAACATCCCTTTCAAAGGAAAGACCCTCTTCGGGCCTGAATTGAAAGAGATTATATCAGAGATCACTGGGGGAAAAGGCCATGCTCTCCCTCAGGACAAGTCCTTTAAGACAAGGAACAAACAAAATAATTTTCGTTCCTTTCGGAATTTCAGGAGCGGCCTCGCTTCATCCTCCCCTACTACAAAGCAAGAGGGTAACGCTTCACAACCCAGGCCAGCCTGGAAACCTTACCAGGGCTGGAACAAGGGTAAACAGGCCAAGAAGCCTGCAGCTGCTTCCAAGACAGCATGATGGGGTAGCCCCAGATCCGGGACCAGATCTAGTAGGGGCAGACTCTCTCTCTTCGCTCAGGCCTGGGCAAGAGACGTACACGATCCCTGGGCCTTAGAGATTGTATCCCAGGGATATCTTCTAGAATTCGAGAACTCCCCTCCAAGGGGAAGGTTCCACATTTCTCGTTTGTCTACAGACCAGACAAAGAAAGAGGCGTTCTTACGCTGTGTAGAAGACCTACATACAATGGGAGTGATCCACCCAGTTCCAATTGCAGAACAAGGGCTGGGTTTTTACTCAAACCTGTTTGTGGTTCCCAAGAAAGAAGGAACTTTCAGACCAATCCTGGATCTCAAAATTCTAAACAAATTCAAGATAGAGACCATTCGGACAATCTTACCAATGATCCAGGAGGGTCAATATATGACTACCGTGGATCTAAAGGATGCGTATCTGCACATTCCTATCCACAAAGATCATCACCAGTTTCTCAGGTTCGCCTTTCTGGACAAGCATTATCAGTTTGTGGCTCTTCCTTTCGGGTTGGCCACTGCTCCCAGAATTTTCACAAAGGTGCTAGGGTCCCTCCTGGCGGTACTAAGACCACGGGGCATAGCAGTGGCGCCTTATCTGGACGACATCTTAATTCAGGCGTCGACTTTCCAAAGAGCCAAGTCTCACACGGAAATTGTAGTGGCCTTTCTGAGGTCTCACGGGTGGAAGGTGAACATCAAAAAGAGTTCTCTTTCCCCCCTCACAAGAGTTCCCTTCCTAGGAACCCTAATAGACTCGGTAGAAATTAAAATATTTCTGATGGAGGTCAGAAAGTTAAAACTCTTAACTACTTGCCGAGCTCTTCATTCCATTCCTCGGCCATCTGTAGCTCAGTGCATGGAGACAATCGGACTAATGGTAGCGGCAATGGACATAGTTCCTTTTGCCCGCCTACACCTCAGACCACTACATCTATGCATGCTCAAATAGTGGAATGGGGATTATGCAGATTTGTCTCCTCAACTGCATCTGGACCAGAAGACCAGAGATTCTCTTCTCTGGTGGTTGTCTCAGGACCGCCTGTCTCAGGGAATGTGTTTCCGCAGGCCAGAGTGGCTCATTGTAACGACAGATACCAGCCTGCTAGGCTGGGATGCAGTCTGGAACTCCCTGAAAGCACAGGGCTTATGGTCTCGGGAGGAATCTCTTCTCCTGATAAATATTCTAGAACTGAGAGCGATATTCAATGCACTTCATGCGTGGCCTCAGCTTGCTGCGGCCAAATTCATCAGGTTTCAGTCGGACAACATCACGACTGTAGCTTATATCAATCATCAAGGAGGAACAAGGAGTTCTCTAGCGATGATGGAGGTAACCAAAATAATCCGATGGGCAGAGGATCACTCTTGCCATCTCTCAGCAATCCACATCCCAGGAGTAGAGAACTGGGAGGCGGATTTCATAAGTCGTTAGACTTTTCATCTGGAGGAGTGGGAACTCCATCCGGAGGTATTTGCCCAGCTGATTCAGCTATGGGGCACACCAGAATTGGATCTGATGGCGTCCCGTCAGAATGCCAAACTTTCTCGTTACGGGTCCAGGTCCCAGGATCCCAAGGCGGTACTGATAGATGCTCTAGCAGTGCCTTGGTCCTTCCATCTGGCCTATGTATTTCCTCTCCTTCTACGTCTGGTTGCCAGAATAAAGCAGGAGAGAGCTTCAGTGATTCTGATAGCACCTGCATGGCCACGCAGGACTTGGTATGCAGACCTAGTGGACATGTCCTCGGTTCTACCATGGACTCTGCCAATGAGGCAGGACCTTCTAATCCAAGGTCTGTTCACGCATCCAAATCTAATTTCTCTGCGTCTGACTGCTTGGAGATTGAACGCCTGATTCTATCAAAGCGTGGTTTCTCTGAGTCGGTCATTGATACCCTGATTCAGGCTAGAAAGCCTGTCACCAGGAATATCTATCATAAGATTTGGCGCAAATATCTTTATTGGTGTGAATCCAAAGGTTACTCGTGGAGTAAGATTAGGATTCCTAGAATATTGTCTTTTCTCCAAGAAGGTTTGGAGAAGGGATTATCAGCTAGTTCCTTATAAGGACAAATATCTGCTTTGTCTATTCTTCTACACAAACGTCTGGCAGATGTCCCAGACATTCGAGCATTTAGTCAGGCTTTGGTCAGAATCAAGCCTGTATTTAAACCTGTTGCTCCGCCATGGAGCCTAAATTTAGTTCTTAAAGTTCTTCAAGGGGTTCCGTTTGAACCTATGCATTCCATGGATATTAAGCTTCTATCTTGGAAAGTTTTGTTTTTAGTAGCTATCTCTTCGGCTCGAAGAGTTTCTGAGCTATATGCTTTACAGTGTGATTCCCCTTATCTTATTTTCCATGCAGATAAGGTGGTTTTGCGTACCAAACCTGGGTTTCTTCCAAAGGTTGTTTCTTATAAGAATATTAATCAAGAGATTGTTGTTCCTTCACTGTGTCATAATCCTTCTTCAAAGAAGGAACATCTGTTGCACAATCTTGATGTGGTTCGTGCTTTAAAGTTCTACTTACAAGCAACTAAAGATTTCCGTCAAACATCTTCATTGTTTGTTGTTTATTCTGGTAAGCGGAGAGGTCAAAAGGCTACGGCTACCTCTCTTTCCTTTTGGCTGAAAAGCATCATCTTTTTGGCTTATGAGACTGCTGGCCAACAGTCTCCTGAAAGAATTACTGCTCATTCTACTAGAGCTGTGGCTTCCACATGGCTTTTAAAAATGAGGCTTCTGTTAAACAGATTTGTAATGCGGCGACTTGGTCTTCGTTTCATAATTTTTCCAAATTTTACAAATTTTATACTTTTGCTTCTTCGGAGGCTATTTTTGGGAGAAAGGTTCTACAAGCAGTGGTGCCTTCCGTTTAAGGTCCCTGTCTTGTCCCTCCCTTCATCCGTGTCCTAAAGCTTTGGTATTGGTATCCCACAAGTAAGGATGAATCCGTGGACTCGATACATCTTACAAGAGAAAACATAATTTATGCTTACCTGATAAATTTATTTCTCTTGTGATGTATCGAGTCCACGGCCCGCCCTGTTTATTAAGACAGGCATATATATATATTTTTATTTTTAAACTTTCAGTCACCACTGCACACTATGGTTTCTCCTTTTTCTTCCTAGCCTTCGGGCGAATGACGGGGGTGGAGCTAAGGGGGGAGCTATATAGGAAGCTCTGCTGTGGGTGGTCTCTCTGCCACTTCCTGTAGTGGAGGAGAATATCCCACAAGTAAGGATGAATCCGTGGACTCGATACATCACAAGAGAAATAAATTTATCAGGTAAGCATAAATTATGTTTTTTTATAACCCTCCACCAGCACTCAGCAGATAAGTTACAGCAACAGAGCAGGCCATGGTGTATGATAATTTGTTTTCCAGTTAGAGGTGTGTGCTTATGGCGGTAGTGATGTGAACAAAATTGGAGGGAGAAAAGGGTTATCACGAATAGCAGTATGGTCATATTTGGATTCATGTTAGAGGTATGAGGTGTGTAGATGAAAAAAAATAAAAGTATATACTATTGATGTGTGATATATAGGTATTTGTAGGATGAGAGGGTATGTATTTTATAGGGTTAAGTAAAAGGAAGGATGTGCTGATCAGTGTTTGCAGCTGTAATTTAAGGAGAATGAAAGTAGTGAGGGAGACCATCTATAAATGAAGAAATGAGTCTGGGGTGGGTGGATTGAGGGGCAGGGTGGGAGGGAATCTATCTTCCAGAAGCTACCTGTTTGCATAGCAGGGGAACAGCTGAAATAAGGTCTGTATTTTCTTGCAAGGCTGGGGTAGATATACTTTCAAATCAGGCTGAAGTAGAGAGATATATTAGCGTCAGATTGGCCTGCAAAAATGTAAAGGAATGGGGATCTTGTAGGGGGCAGACTTTCCTTCTTTGCCCAGGCTTGGGTTCGAGGTGTTCAGGATCCCTGGGCGGTGGACATAGTGTCCCAGGGATACAAACTAGAGTTCAAAAACTTTCCTCCCAGGGGCAGGTTTCTGCTTTCAAGATTATCTGTAGACCAGACAAAAAGAGAGGCGTTCTTACACTGTGTACGACCTCTCCGACCTGGGAGTGATAGTTCCTGTGCCCATGAAGGAACGGGGTCTGGGGTTCTATTCCAATCTGTGGTTCCCAAAAAAGAGGGAAACTTCAGACCAATTTTAGACCTCAAGAGTCTAAACAAGTTTCTCAGAGTGCTGTCCTTTAAGATGGAAACTATTCGTTCCATTCTTCCTCTGATCCAAGAGGGTCAATTTATGAGAACCGTGGATTTAAAGGACGCGTACTTGCATGTGCCCATCCACAGGGACCATCACAAGTTTCTAAGATTTGCATTTTTAAACAAACACTTTCAGTTCGTGGCTCTTCCATTCGGCCTTGCCACAGTTCCCAGAATTTTCTCAAAGATTCTGGGATCCCTGTTGGCGGTGCTCCGATTGCAGGGCATTGCAGTGGCGCCTTATCTGGACGACATTCTGGTTCAGGCACCATCGCTTCAACATGCAAGATCCCACACGGAAATGTTATCTTTCCTGCGATCTCACGGATGGAAGGTAAATTTGGAAAAGGGTTCCTTAGTTCCAAATACGAGAGTAATTTTCTTGGGAACCATAATAGATTCCTTATCAATGAAGATTTTTCTGACAGAAGTCAGGAAATCAAAGATTTTCGGTTCTTGCCTAGCGCTTCAGTCCTCTCCTCGGCCATCAGTGGCTCAGTGCATGGCGGTAATCGGTCTGATGGTAGCGGCAATGGACGTCATTCCGTTCGACCGTTTCCACCTCAGACCTCTGCAGTTAGACAAGCTCAGTCAGTGGAACGGAGATTATGCAGATCTGTCTCCGTGAATACAGCTGGAACAGGAGACAAGGGATTCTCTTCTTTGGTGTTTGTCTCAGGATCATCTCTCCCAGGGAACCTGCTTTCGCAGACCCTCTTGGGTGATTGTGACATCAGACGCCAGTCTTCTGGGATGGGGAGCAGTCTGGGGCTCTCTAAAGGCTGAGGGAACTTGGACTTGGTCGGAGTCTGTTCTGCCTATAAACATTCTGGAGCTGAGAGCAATCTTCAATGCTCTTCTGGCCTGGCCCCAGTTAGCCTCGGCCCGGTTCATCAGGTTCCACTCGGACAACATAACTTCAGTGGCTTACATCAACCATCAGGGAGGAACGCGGAGTTCCTTGGCCATGACAGAGGTAGCCAAGATAATGCAGTGGGCGGAGACCCACAATTGCTGTCTGTCGGCGATCCACATTCCAGGAGTGGACAACTGGGAGGCGGACTTCCTGAGCAGACAGACGTTTTACCCGGGGGAGTGGGAACTCCATCCGGAAGTGTTTTCCAGCCTGATTCTCAAATGGGGTCAGCCGGAATTGGATCTCATGGCATCTCGGCAGAATACCAAGCTTCCGAGGTACGGATCGAGGTCAAGGGACCCTCAGCCTGTACTGATAGACGCCCTGGCGGTACCTTGGAATTTTAGTCTTGCATAACTATTTCCTCCGTTCGCTCTTCTTCCTTGGGTCATTGCTCGAATCAAGCAGGAGAGGGCGTCGGTGATCCTCATTGCACCGGCTTGGCCTCGCAGGATTTGGTATGCAGATCTGGTTGACATGTCATCTCTTCCACCTTCGAGGCTTCCGTTGAGGAAGGACCTTCTTCAAGGGCCCTTCCTTCATCCAAATCTAGTTTCTCTGAAGCTGACTGCTTGGAGATTGAACGCTTAATCTTATCCAAGTGGGGATTTTCAGAATCGGTCATAGAGACCATGATTCAGGCTCGTAAACCTGTGACTAGAAGGATTTACCACAAGATATGGCATAAATATCTATATTGGTGTGAATCCAAGGGCTACTCTTGGAGTAGAGTTAGGATTCCTAGAGTTCTCTTTTCTCCAAGAAGGTTTGGAGAAGGGATTATCGGCAAGCTCACTAAAGGGTCAAATACCTGCCTTGTCTATTTTGTTACATAAACATTTCGCGAACGTACCAGACGTGCAATCGTTTTGTCAGGCCTTGGTCAGGATCAGGCCTGTGTTCAAACCAGTTACTTCTCTTTGGAGTCTTAATTTAGTTCTTAAGGTTCTTCAAGGGGCTCCGTTTGAGCCTATGCATTCCTTAGATATTAAGTTGTTATCTTGGAAAGTTTTGTTTCTTGTTGCTATTTCATCTGCTCGTAGAGTTTCAGAGCTCTCGGCATTACAGTGTGATTCGCTTCCCTTATTTTTCATTCGGATAAGGTAGTCTTAAGTACCAAATTAGGGTTTCTCCCTAAAGTAGTTTCTGACTGGAACATTAATCAGGAGATTGTTTTTCCTTCCTCGTGTCCTAATCCTTCTCAAAAAGAACGGCTTCTGCACAATCTGGACGTGGTACGTGCACTAAAATTTTATTTACAGGCGACTAAGGATTTTCGTCAGTCTTCTGCCTTGTTTGTGGTTTTTCTCTGGGAAACATAAGGGACAAAAAGCTACGGCTACTTCTCTTTCTTTGTGGCTGAAGAGTATCATTTGTTTTGCCTATGAAACTGCTGGACAGCAACCTCCAGAGAGGGTTACTGCTCATTCCACGAGGGCTGTTGCTTCCTCATGGGCATTCAAAAACGAAACTTCTATGGAACAGATTTGCAAGGCTGTAACTTGGTCTTCTCTTCACACTTTTTCAAAATTCTATAAATTTGACACTTTTGCCTCAGCTGAGGCCGCTTTTGGGAGAAAGGTTTTTCAAGCAGTGGTGCCTTCCGTTTAGGTTCCCTGTCTTGTCCCTCCCTTATCATCTGTGTACTCTAGCTTGGGTATTGATTCCCATTAGTAATTAGATGATCCGTGGACTCATCATGTCATTAGAAAGAAAACAAAATTTATGCTTACCTGATAAATTTATTTATTTATTGTCCACGGCCTGCCCTGGTTTTTAGACAGGGGTTAGTGTGTTATAAACTTCAGACACCTCTGCAACTTATTACTTCCTTTCTCTCCTTTACTTCGGTCGAATGACTGGGGTGGGAGGGAAGAAAGGTGATATGAGCATCATATGTATGCATTGCATTAATGTTTTGATGTTGATGAATTGATAATGTTTTGCATTTAAATATGTTTTTCTATAACCATATCTACAGGAGACGTTGATCCAGCAATTCAAGTGTCATTCCATGGGGCCCTGTATCTGAAAACCTGGCTAGTGGAGTCCTTCCATTATTGAATGAGACCAGCAGGCACATTGCAGCATGTTCAGAAAGGAGCGTTCAGGACAGAAACCTTGAACTGGGCTTGGGAGCAGGAGGGACAGAAATACAAACCATCTCTTCAAGTGGACAAGAAGAAGTTTCCAGCCTAGATAAACAGACACACAGAGTTGAGCGTTTTTAAAAAAACATCTAAGAAGGCTTCTTGGCATTAGATTGGATGCAAAAACCATGAAATGGTTGACCTTATTAGAGAGCAGTTCACTTTATTGTAGTTTGAGATGCTCTTTAAGGAAAAAGGAAAGTGTGGTTGGACAAAAAAATGATTAAAAACTGAAATGTATTTCACTGTTCGATGATTAAACAAAGCTTTAAAGTGCAGATCACAACATGATGTCACATGCTTTGGAGGACCACACACTGAGAGATCCAGGAGCTCCAGACTGGTGGATGAATTTGTCCAGAAGGGGTAAAATGATGGAACCTTCAACTCAACACACAGAACGTTGGTAGTCTTTGAGTGAATCAAACATATTACTTTCAAAAGAGCTTTGTGTTTAAAAGTTGCTTTTTTTACACCCATTTTTGTGTAAGCTTGAGTGGATAAGAAAATGGATCAGGGAGGAAAGGAACAAATATACCATTATCTTGCCATTATAAGTGTCTTGGACAGAAGTGCCAGTATGCTTTTACAGGCCACTGTATAAAGCCTTTGCAGATAAGTTTCCAGGAAAGGTGCATATGGCTGTAAATCACAACCATCTCCCATCCTGATACCAATGTAAATGCAAATATGAACTAAAATAGGGGTTTGCAGCTTGATGGGCAAGGATGTGTACTAACAAACTACTGGAATCTGGCAGGTGAGAAGCAGATTTGAAATTGTACACATGGTAGCTTATGCCTCAGTATGGAAACATACACCTTTTTTCTCTTGCTACTTTTAATTTTTGCTCAGTAGAAAGTGAATTGACCAGTTGTTTTTCTGACAGTTCATTTATTAGCGTAGACAGGATTTAGTTTTGCTTTAATGTAAATAGAAAAAAAAAAATCACATAGATCTATAGCACACCTATGCTACATATATTACAGGGATTTTTCTCCAGACTATTTTTTTAAGGTATTTTGTTGATTTTACCACTTTTGTTTGGTAATTCTGCATGTTAAGTAATAGAACAAGAATCCTTGTAAAGTTGTACCATTTTCAACAAAAATGCTGCACAATCTTCACCAGCTTCAGAAATTTAACTTCTGCCAGCACTGCAATAAAGTGTAATAAATTCAACATCCTCTTGTTTTCTTTATTTTAATGACAAATTGTGTGCCTGGAAAATCATATCCCAAACTTCTGGATTTAAAATCAATGAAGGTATAAATAAAAACACATAAACCATGAAAGTGTTTTTTTTTCTCTCATGTTCATTGTTACAGCACATATAATTTCTAATGAGTTCATTCTAATAAAAAAAAACCTTGGAGAGAGGTAGAAACCCCCCCCACCCCCCCTCCAGTTTTTAAAGCTACTGCTTGGAGAAAACTTTCCCCCATAGATCTGCTCTTTCTGTTTACTTTAGCCCAGATACAGAGCTCCGGTCTATCTCTTCCATTCAGGTAAACTGCAAGGAACAGGTTTTCCTACATCTTTTTCCTTTAGGTGTTGGACACTAGAAAAAAATAGGACACACTATATGCAAGCTTTGTCCTTCTGTAAAGAGTTTAATTCCAGATCCTCAAACTACAAGGTCAATCTGTAGTATATATTTATATTTCTGTATGGTGTGTGGGGGGGTCCTTGGCTGAGGGTTTCACAAATCGCATGTCTTTACATGTTCACACCTTTCTTATAACAAAAGCCCCCTGTCTTGACTCTTGTAACAGTGTTCTATACAGATTGCAAAATTCTAATACTTTTCCAACGTGGTTGATTCCCCTATTGGTAAATATAGAGTGCAGGATTCTACTACACATCTTTCCATACTATATGGAATGATAAACGTGTCCAAAGAGCTAGGCGACTATTTTGCATTATATTTTTACCGACTTCGAAAACAGAAGCAAAGAAAAGATAAATAACATAGTAACAAAAAACAACCAATCAGCAGAGAGCATGTTTTATAACCACATAGCTTTAGGAAATAACTTCGTCTTTTTGCTGCCGTAACAGAAGGAAAGTCCAAACTGGAGGACCTTATGGAGACAGAAGAAGGTTCAACTAAAGAAACTATAACATCCTGAAGAACAAGTAGAATGCAGACGTCACAGGCAGAAAGGACCAATAGTCTGTTAAGCTGTAAGAAAAGCAGATAGAGAGATGAAACACCATTACCAATATTGTGAAACCCTGGAAAGAGCAAAAAATTATTACACAGCTATATATTTAACACTTTTGATTTAATTATTTATTTTTCTCATGAGGGAGGGAGAGGAAGGAAAATTTTGACTCCTGACTTTAATAAAATCTAGATTATTTAGGCACCATGGATAGAATACTCTTAAATTTTATGGCAAGACAGGAGGCTTCATATTTGCAGCTTTAATTCCCTGAAAGGACAGAATGCAAAGCATGAGGAACAGGTTTAAAATAAAATTGGGAAAAAAATAGCTTGAGGACAAATCTGCCGTTGCCAACAAATCCTGAAGGTTGCATCCCGACAGAAAAGGCTTTAGGAGTGAAAGAGGCCAAATGAACGTAGAGTCCTAATGTCAGAAATTCGTCAAAAAGATACCAGGCATAGAAGCATGGTCAACTTTGTTAAAAGTTGTTTAATAGAAAGGGATTGGTTGGAAGGTAAATCCCTGAGAAAAGAAAGAACTAAATTTGTGTCCCAGAAACTTAAATAATGAGATTTGGGAGGGTTCTTAAACTGAATAGCCTGAAGAAGGCAGCAGACCAAAGGGTGTCTGCCAGCAGTAACACCCTCAAAGGGGAGATGGCCCACTGAATGCAAAAGATGGACAGTCCGGTATGTCTTCCCTTGAGAAAAAAGTTCTGTGATTAAATTCACAATCATAGCGGGAGAGGCAGAAAAGGGATTAACGGCTTTTCTCACGCATCAACTAACCCAGAATACCCATGCTGAAGCATAACATTTTCTGGGGCCCAGTATTCATGCAGGAGGAGGACCAGGACCCCATGTAATCTGCCAGACTAGGATCATCAGACGGTCCTGGTTCACAAGAGGGTGAGGGCGATACTGAGCCTCCATCAGGAGATTAGGAAGCAGCCGAAGAGCTGAGCACATCTCCAGGAGGGGAGAAAACTACGGCTTAGTCACCCACCAGGGCGTAAACAGAGTCGGGAAGCGCTGGAAACACCAAACAAACAAAAATGTCTGAACAATGAGAGCAAAAGGAGGGAACGCATAAGCTCCTGAAGAGGCCAAACTTGAAGAAACACATCCACTTCTACACAATCTAGATCCGGAAGACAACTGAGAAATGGAGGAAGTTGGCAATTTGGTCAGTGACACTAACAAGTCAATCGATAACAGGCCAAAAAGTTGCTAAATCTTGAGGAAAACTTGATGATTCAGCATCTAGTCGCTTAGACTCCCTGGGAATTAATTGGGCGTGGACAGAAATCCTGCACTCCAAATAAAACTGGGAAGTAAGATCTGACAAAATCTATTGAGTAATAGGAGAATATGGGGAAGTGCTCCAAAAGAGCGGACTGTCTTCTTATGTTATATATATATATATATATATATACATACATACATACATACATACAGTGGATATAAAAAGTCTACACACCCCTGTTAAAATGTCAGGTTTCTGTGATGTAAAAAAATGAGACAGAGATAAATCATTTCAGAACTTTTTCCACCTTTAATGTGACCTATAAACTGTACAACGTGATTGAAAAGCAAACTGAAACTTCTAGGTGGAGGGAAGTAAAAATAAAAAAAATAAAATAATATGGTTACATATAACTTGGGATGTAGCTGTGATTAGAATTAAGCAATCACATTCAAAATCATGTTAAATAGGAGTCAGTACTAGGGTTGCCACCTCGGCCATGTTTTCCTGGACACTTATGATTTACACATGCTGCAGGGTGTGCAGGGAGAAACATGAATAGTGCTGTCCAGAGTCACTATTCATGTGCTGTTTAGGTGTGCAATGCATGTTCCCCTCTGCTTACCCTGCAGCATGTGTAACTCCTAAATGTCCAGGAAAACATGGCTGAGGTGGCAACCCTAGTCAGTACACACTAGCCATCATTTAAAATGCCTCTGATTAACCCCAAATAAAGTTCAGCTGTTCTAGTAGGTCTTTCTCTTGTAAGGTGTATCCAGTCCACGGATTCATCCCTTACTTGTGGGATATTCTCCTTCCCAACAGGAAGCTGCAAGAGGATCACCCACAGCAGAGCTGTCTATATAGTTCCTCCCCTAACTGCCACCCCCAGTCATTCTCTTGCAGCTCTCGACAAGGGAAGTAGCTAGAGAGATGTGGTGAATTAGTGTAGTTTATCTTCAATCAAAAGTTTGTTATTTTTAAACGGTGCCGGCGTTGTACTGTTTTTTACCTCAGGCAGAAATTAGAAGAAGAATTTGACTGAGGTTTTTGATGATCTTAGCAGGTTGTAACTAAGGTCCACTGCTGTTCTCACACATAACTGAAGAGTATGAGGAAACTTCAGCTGGGAGAACGGCCTGCAGAATTAACTGCCCTGAGGTATGTTCAGTATATTATTTTCTAGAGGATGATAAGAACTAGAAAACGCTGACAGTGCCTGATATAGTTAAGGTAAGCCTAATTGCAGTGATTTAATAAACGACTGGCATCATGCTTGCATTAAAAAGTAATTTTCATATTTCTTTCTATTATTTCTTAGTATGTAAAACGTTTGCATTTATATAAAGAACGTTTTTTACTGAGGTGATCAATCTTTGTTTGGGGCCTAGTTTCTCCTACATTGGTGTGTCCGGTCCACGGCTTCATCCTTACTTGTGGGATATTCTCTTCCCCTACAGGAAATGGCAAAGAGAGCACACAGCAAGAGCTGTCCATATATTCCCCCCTCTGGCTCCGCCCCCCAGTCATTCTCTTTGCCTGCTCTGAACAAGTAGCATCTCCACGGGGATGGTAAAGAGTATGTGGTGTTAGTTGTAGTTTTATTTCTTCTATCAAGAGTTTATTTTACAATAGTGCCGGTTTGTACTATTTACTCTACAACAGAAAGTGATGAAGAGTTCTGTTAAGAGGAGTATGATTTTAGCAACAGTAACTAAAATCCATTGCTGTTCACACGCAGGACTGTTGAAACCAGAGAACTTCAGTTGGGGGGAACAGTTTGCAGACTTTTCTGCTCCAGGTATGACTAGTCTCTTTTCTAACAAGACATAGTAATGCTAGAAGACTGTCATTTCCCTTATGGGATCGGTAAGCCATTTTCTTAGACTCATAACAGAATGAAGGCTTATAAATGGGCTCTATACTGGTTGACACTATTGTGAGCTAAATCGATTGATTTATATATTATTTATATGACTTTTGGAGTGTTTTGTGACTTTGAAACACCTTTGGGAACGTTTTTATTACACCTGGCAGTTGTTTAGACACCTAATCTAGTCAGGAAGGCCCCTTCACTCTGGTATGCAGAGGGAGGAGGCCTCATTTTCGCGCCTCAGTTGCGCAGTTACTTTTGGAAGCAGTGCATGCAGCTTCATGTGAGAGGGTCCTGTGGCCATAAAAACGATTTCAAGAAGGCTTATTTCTGTGGTGAATAACCCCCAAGGAAGGTAAAAGCCGCAGCAAAGGCTGTGGCAGGGACTGTAGTGGGTTTAAACTGGTAAATTGAACAATTAGCTCCGGTTTGCTCATTTAAGGGGATAGAGACTTGAAATTTGGTGTGCAATACTTTCAAAGCATTAAATTTTGTAAAGATCGGATATTTCCTTCATAGTTTTTCAAACATTCAGAAATAAAGTGTGTTCTTTTTATTATTTAAAGAGACAGTAACGGTTTTGTTTAAAAACTGTTTTATTGCATTAATAGCCTGCCAAAGTCTGTCTAACATGTCTATACCTTCAGATAGCATATGTTCTGTGTGTATGGAGGCCAAGGTGGTTCCCCCTTTAAATGTATGTTCAAATTGTGCCATGGCGTCCAAACAAAGTAAGGACAGTACTGTCACATTTAATAAGGTTGCCCAAGATGATTCTTCAAATGAAGGCAGTGGGGATAGTTCATCATCCTCTCCTTCTGTGTCAACACCAGTTTTGCCCGCGGAGGCGACACCTAGTACATCTAGCGTGCCAATGCTTGTTACTATGCAGCAATTAACTGCAGTAATGGATAATTCTATAGCAAATCTTTTATCCAAACTGCCAGCATTTCCCAGAAAGCGTGATTGCTCAGTTTTAAATACAGAGGATGAGCAAGTGGGCGCTGACGATAATTTATCTGTTATACCCTCACACCAGTCTGAATTGGCAGTGAGGGAGGGTCTGTCTGAGGGAGAAATTTCTGATTCAGGAAAAGTTTCTCAGCAGGCAGAACCTGATATCGTGGCATTTAAATTTAAGTTAGAACATCTCCGCGCCCTGCTTAAGGAGGTGCTAACTACTCTTGATGATTGTGACTCTTTGGTGATTCCAGAGAAATTGTGCAAAATAGACAAATTCCTAGAGGTCCCTGTGCACGCTGATGCCTTTCCGATACCCAAGAGGGTGGCGGACATAGTGACCAAGGAGTGGGAGAAGCCAGGTATACCTTTTGTCCCACCTCCTATATTTAAGAAAATGTTCCCCATTGTCGACCCCAGAAGGGACGCATGGCAAAAAGTCCCTAAGGTTGAGGGGGCAGTTTCTACGTTGGCCAAGCGCACAACTATTCCCATTGAGGACAGTTGTGCTTTCAAAGATCCTATGGATAAAAAATTGGAAGGATTGCTTAAAAAGATATTTGTTCAGCAAGGTTTCCTTCTCCAACCAATTTCGTGCATTATTCCTGTCACCACGGCGGCGTCTTTTTGGTTCGAGGAACTAGAAAATTCGCTCCATAAGGAGACTCCATATGAGGAAGTCATGGACAGAATCCAAGCACTAAAGTTGGCTAATTCCTTTATTTTAGATGCCGCTTTTCAATTGGCTAAATTAGCGGCGAAAAATTCAGGTTTTGCTATAGTGGCGCGCAGAGCGCTTTGGCTGAAATCTTGGTCGGCGGATGTGTCGTCCAAGACAAAACTGCTTAATATTCCTTTCAAAGGTAAGACCCTTTTTGGGCCAGAATTGAAGGAGATTATTTCAGACATCACTGGGGGAAAGGGCCATGCCCTCCCACAGGATAGGCCTTTCAAGGCTAAGAACAAATCTAATTTTCGTTCCTTTCGCAATTTCAGGAACGGACCGTCTCCTAACTCTGCAGCCTCTAGACAAGAGGGTAACGCTTCCCAGCCTAAACCAGCATGGAAACCAATGCAAGGCTGGAACAAGGGTAAACAGGCCAAGAAGCCTGCTGCTGCTACCAAGACAGCATGAAGGGGTAGCCCCCGATCCGGGACCGGATCTAGTAGGGGGCAGACTTTCTCTCTTTGCTCAGGCTTGGGCAAGAGATGTTCAGGATCCCTGGGCACTAGAAATAGGGGTATCTTCTAGAGTTCAAGGAACTTCCTCCAAGGGGAAGGTTCCACATGTCTCGCTTATCTTCAGACCAGATAAAGAGACAGGCATTCTTACATTGCGTAGGAGACCTATTAAAGATGGGAGTGATACACCCAGTTCCAACAGCGGAACAAGGTCTGGGGTTTTACTCAAACCTGTTCGTAGTTCCCAAAAAAGAGGGAACTTTCAGGCCAATTCTGGATTTAAAAATTCTAAACAAATTCCTCAGAGTTCCATCATTCAAAATGGAAACCATTCGAACGATTTTACCAACAATCCAGGAGGGTCAATACATGACTACCTTGGACTTAAAGGATGCGTAACTACATATTCCTATCCACAAAGATCATCATCAGTTCCTAAGGTTCGCCTTTCTGGACAAACATTATCAGTTCGTGGCTCTTCCGTTCGGTTTAGCCACTGCTCCCAGAATTTTCACAAAGGGGCTAGGGTCCCTACTAGTGGTTCTAAGACTGAGGGGCATTGCAGTAGCACCGTACTTAGACGACATCCTAATCCAAGCGTCGTCCCTTTCCAGATCAAGGGCTCATACGGACATTGTATTAGCTTTTCTCAGGTCTCACGGGTGGAAGGTGAACGTAGAAAAGAGTTCCCTGTCCCCGTCTACAAGGGTTCCCTTTCTGGGAACATTAATAGATTCTGTAGAAATGAAGATTTTTCTGACAGAGGTCAGAAAATTAAAACTTCTAAACGCTTGTCAAGTTCTTCAATCTATTCCTCAGCCTTCCATAGCTCAGTGCATGGAGGTAATAGGACTAATGGTTGCAGCAATGGACGTGGTTCCTTTTGCTCGAATTCATATAAGACCATTGCAACTGTGCATGCTCAAACAGTGGAATGGGGATTATGCAGACTTGTCTCCCCAGATTCAAGTAGACCAGGTAACCAGAGACTCACTCCGCTGGTGGTTGACTCAGGATCACCTGTCTCAGGGAATGAGTTTCCGCAGACCAGAGTGGGTCATCGTCACGACCGGCGCCAGTCTCTTAGGCTGGGGCGCGGTCTGGGACTCCCTGAAAGCTCAGGGTCTATGGTCTCGGGAAGAGTCCCTTCTCCCGATAAACATTTTGGAACTGAGAGCGATATTCAATGCGCTCCTGGCCTGGCCTCACCTAGCGAAGGCCAGATTCATAAGATTTCAGTCGGACAACATGACGACTGTAGCGTACATCAATCATCAGGGGGGAACAAACAGTTCCTTGGCGATGACAGAGGTATCCAAGATCATCAAATGGGCGGAGGATCACTCCTGCCACCTATCTGCAATCCACATCCCAGGGGTAGACAACTGGGAGGCGGATTATTTGAGTCATCAGACTTTCCATCCAGGGGAGTGGGAACTCCACCCTGAGGTCTTTGCCCAGTTAACTCAACTATGGGGCACTCCAGATATGGATTTGATGGCGTCCCGTCAGAACTTCAAAGTTCCTCGATACGGGTCCAGATCCAGGGATCCCAGGGCGACACTAGTGGATGCATTAGTGGCGCCTTGGTCGTTCAATCTAGCTTATGTGTTTCCACCGTTCCCTCTCCTTCCCAGGCTGGTAGCCAGTATCAAACAGGAGAAGGACTCGGTGATCCTAATAGCTCCTGCGTGGCCACGCAGGACTTGGTATGCAGACCTGGTGAATATGTCATCGGCTCCACCATCGAAGCTACCTTTGAGACAGGACCTTCTAGTACAAGGTTCATTCGAACATCCAAATCTAGTCTCTCTGCAATTGACTACTTGGAAATTGAACGCTTGATTCTATCTAAGCGTGGGTTTTCAAATTCAGTTATAGATACTCTGGTTCAAGCCAGAAAGCCTGTGACTAGGAAGATTTACCATAAGATATGGCACAAATATATCTGTTGGTGCGAATCCAAGGGTTTTTCTTGGAGTAAAATCAAAATTCCTAGGATTCTTTCCTTTCTCCAAGAGGGTTTGGAGAAAGGTCTGTCAGCTAGTTCTCTAAAGGGACAGATATCTGCTCTGTCTGTCTTGTTGCACAAACGTCTGGCAGCCGTGCCAGATGTACAAGCGTTAGAATCAAGCCTGTTTACAGACCTATGACTCCTCCATGGAGTCTAAACTTAGTTCTTTCAGTTCTTCAAGTGGTTCCGTTTGAACCTTTGCATTCCATAGATATTAAGTTACTATCTTGGAAAGTTCTGTTTTTAGTTGCTATTTCTTCTGCTAGAAGAGTTTCTGAATTATCTGCTTTGCAGTGTACTTCTCCCTATCTGGTATTTCATGCAGATAAGGTAGTTTTACGTACCAAACCTGGTTTTCTTCCAAAAGTAGTTTCCAACAGGAATATTAACCAGGAAATAGTTGTTCCTTCCCTATGTCCGAATCCAGTTTCAAAGAAGGAACGTTTGTTACACAATCTAGATGTGGTCCGGGCTTTAAAATTCTATTTAGAAGCAACAAAGGATTTCAGACAAACATCATCTTTGTTTGTCGTTTATTCTGGTAAGAGGAGAGGGCAGAAAGCTACTGCTAGCTCTCTTTCTTTTTGGCTGAAAAGCATCATCCGATTGGCTTATGAACGAATTACAGCTCACTCTACTAGAGCTGTGGCTTCCACATGGGCCTTCAAGAACGAGGCTTCTGTTGATCAGATCTGTAAGGCAGCGACTTGGTCTTCTCTGCATACTTTTGCTAAATTTTACAAATTCGATACTTATGCTTCTTCGGAGGCTGTTTTTGGGAGGTTTTGCAAGCCGTGATGCCTTCCGT
Source organism: Bombina bombina (assembly GCF_027579735.1). Classification (NCBI taxonomy): domain Eukaryota; kingdom Metazoa; phylum Chordata; class Amphibia; order Anura; family Bombinatoridae; genus Bombina; species Bombina bombina. The sequence continues at coordinate 74,112,861 of NC_069504.1, read as the reverse complement.
TTAGGTAACCTGACTTGCTCCCTCCCTTCATCCGTGTCCTAAAGCTTTGGTATTGGTTCCCACAAGTAAGGATGAAGCCGTGGACCGGACACACCAATGTAGGAGAAAACAGAATTTATGTTTACCTGATATATTTCTTTCTCCTACGGTGTGTCCGGTCCACGGCCCGCCCTGGCTTTTAGTCAGGTTTGAAAATTTTTATTCCATACACTACAGTCACCACGGCACCCTATAGTTTCTCCTTTTTCTCCTAACCGTCGGTCGAATAACTGGGGGGCGGAGCCAGAGGGGCGACTATATGGACAGCTCTTGCTGTGTGCTCTCTTTGCCATTTCCTGTAGGGGAAGAGAATATCCCACAAGTAAGGATGAAGCCGTGGACCGGACACACCGTAGGAGAAAGAAATTTATCAGGTAAACATAAATTCTGTTTTTCCACATGGCTGTTATTTTACTCCTAGGAATAGTTTTTTAAGGCCCTCTGACTTTGAGTGCATGGTGGGAGGGGCCTATTTCTCTTGTTAAGTGTAGTCAGTCCACGGGTCATCCATTACTTATGGAATATATCTCTTCCTAACAGGAAGCTGCAAGAGGATCACCCAGCAGAGCTGCTATATAGCTCCTCCCCTCACATGTCATATTCAGTCATTCTCTTGCAGCCTAAGATAGGTCGCTGTGAGAGGTCTGTGGTGTTTTTTAACTTAGTTTATTTCTACAATCAAAAGTTTATTTTAAATGGCACCGGAGTGTGCTGTTTATTCTCAGGCAGCATTAGAAGAAGAATCTGCCTGCGTTTTCTATGATCTTAGCAGACGTAACTAAGATCCACTGGCTGTTCTCATCTGAGGAGTGAGGTAACTTCAGAGAAGGGGAATAGCATGCAGGGGCCCCCTGAAAAAGAGGTATGTGCAGTAAATTATTTTTCTGAGGAATGGAATTGACTGAGGAAATACTGCTGATACCAATGTAAAGTAAGTTCAGCCTTAAATGCAGTGATAGCGACTGGTATTAGGCTGATGAGTGTGTGTACACTGAATGTATTTTTCTAAGGAATGGAATTGACTCTGAAAATACTGTTAATACTGAAATAATGTATGAGCCTTAACTGCAGTAAAAGCGACTGGTAGCAGGCTTATTAATAACAATTCATAACTTTTCAAATGTATGTTTAAAACGTTTACTGGCATGTTAATCGTTTTTTGTGAGGTACTTGGTGATAAAACTTATTGGGGCATGATTTTGAAAACCCTAACTTAGCCTAATACCACATGGCCATCTTTGTTTTCTGCATAGAAACAGTTTCTGAGCTTCCCCACTGTTGTAATATGAGTGGGAGGGGCCTATTTTAGCGCTTTTTTGCGCAGTAAAAATTCAGTCACAATCTGTCTACTTCATCCTCCATGATCCAGATCGTCTCTAGAGAGCTCAGGGGTCTTCAAAATTCATTTTGAGGGAGGTAATCAGTCACAGCAGACCTGTGACAGTGTGTTTTGACTGTGAGAAAAACGTTAATTATTAAATTGTTAATCCGTTTTTGGGTATTAAGGGGTTAATCATCCATTTGCTGGTGGGTGCAATCCTTTGCTAACTTAATACATTTACTGTGAAAAATTGGTTGCTATAACTATTTTGGTTCATTGTTATTTCAACTGTGACAGCTTTTTGTGCTTCTTAAAGGCACAGTAGCGTTTTTTATATTGCTTGTAAATTTATTTAGAAAAGTATTTCCAAGCTTGCTAGTCTCATTGCTAGTCTGTTTAAACATGTCTGACACAGATGAATCTCTTTGTTCACTATGTTTAAAGGCCAATGTGGAGCCCAATAGAAATTTATGTACTAATTGCATTGATGCTACTTTAAATAAAAGTCAATCTTTACATGTAAAGAAATTATCACCAGACAACGAGGGGGAAGTTATGCCGACTAACTCTCCTCACGTGTCAGTACCTTCGCCTCCCGCTCAGGAGGTGCGTGATTTTGTGGCGCCAAGTACATCAGGGAGGCCCTTACAAATCACTTTGCAAGACATGGCTACTGTTATGACAGAAGTATTATCTAAATTGCCAGAATTAAGAGGCAAGCGCGATAGCTCTGGGTTAAGGACAGAGCGCGCGGATGAGGTAAGAGCCATGTCAGATACTGCGTCACAGTTTGCAGAACGTGAAGACGGAGAGCATCATTCTGTGGGTGACGGATCTGATCCAGGGAGACTGGATTCAGAGATTTCTAATTTTAAATTTAAGCTTGAGAACCTCCGCATATTGCTAGGGGAGGTATTAGCGGCTCTGAATGATTGTAACACGGTTGCAATTCCAGAAAAATTATGTAGGTTGGATAGATACTATGCGGTACCGGTGTGTACTGACGTGTTTCCTATACCTAAAAGGCTTACAGAGATTATTAGCAAGGAGTGGGATAGACCTGGTGTGCCTTTTTCCCCTCCTCCCATATTTAGGAAAATGTTTCCTATAGACGCCACCACACGAGACTTATGGCAGATGGTCCCTAAGGTGGAGGGAGCAGTTTCTACTTTAGCTAAGCGTACCACTATCCCGGTGGAGGATAGTTGTGCCTTTTCAGATCCAATGGATAAGAAATTAGAGGGTTACCTTAAGAAAATGTTTGTTCAACAAGGTTTTATCTTACAGCCCCTTGCATGCATTGCGCCTGTCACTGCTGCGGCGGCATTCTGGTTTGAGTCTCTGGAAGAGGCCATTCGCACAGCTCCATTGGATGAAATTATGAACAAGCTTAAAGCACTTAAGCTAGCTAACGCATTTGTTTCTGATGCCGTCGTACATTTAACCAAACTTACGGCTAAGAACTCCGGATTCGCCATCCAAGCGCGCAGAGCGCTATGGCTTAAATCCTGGTCAGCTGACGTGACTTCTAAATCTAAATTGCTTAATATTCCTTTCAAAGTGCAGACCTTATTCGGGCCCGGCTTGAAAGAAATTATAGCTGACATTACGGGAGGTAAGGGCCCTGCTCTACCTCAGGACAGGGCCAAATCAAAGGCCAAACAGTCTAATTTTCGTGCCTTTCGTAACTTCAAGGCTGGCGCAGCATCAACTTCCTCCGCTCCAAAACAGGAAGGAGCTGTTGCTCGTTACAGGCAGGGCTGGAAAGTTAACCAGTCCTGGAACAAGGGCAAGCAGGCCAAGAAACCTGCTGCTGCCCCCAAGACAGCATGAAGAGAGGGCCCCCTATCCGGAAACGGATCTAGTGGGGGGCAGACTTTCTCTCTTCGCCCAGGCTTGGGCAAGAGATGTCCAGGATCCCTGGGCGTTGGAGATCATATCTCAGGGATATCTCCTGGACTTCAAAACTTCTCCTCCACGAGGGAGATTTCATCTTTCAAGGTTATCAGCAAACCAAATAAAGAAAGAGGCGTTTCTACGCTGTGTACAAGACCTTTTACTAATGGGGGTGATCCACCCAGTTCCGCGGACGGAACACGGGCAGGGATTCTATTCAAATCTATTTGTGGTTCCCAAGAAAGAGGGAACCTTCAGACCAATCTTGGACTTAAATATCCTAAACAAATTTCTAAGAGTTAAATCATTCAAAATGGAAACTATTCGAACCATCCTTCCCATGATCCAAGAGGGTCAGTACATGACCACAGTGGACTTAAAGGATGCCTACCTTCACATACCGATTCACAAGGATCATTATCGGTACCTAAGATTTGCTTTCCTAGTCAGGCATTACCAGTTTGTAGCTCTTCCCTTTGGATTAGCTACGGCTCCAAGAATCTTTACAAAAGTTCTGGGCTCCCTTCTGGCGGTACTAAGACCGCAAGGCATAGCGGTGACTCCGTACCTAGACGACATTCTGATACAAGCGTCAAGTTTTCAAACTGCCAAGTCTCATACAGAGATAGTTCTGGCATTTCTGAGGTTGCATGGGTGGAAGGTGAACATGGAAAAAAGTTCTCTATTACAACTTACAAGAGTTCCCTTTCTAGGGACTCTTATAGATTCTGTAGAGATGAAAATTTACCTGACAGAGGCCAGGTTATCAAAACTTCTAAATGCTTGCCGTGTCCTTCATTCCATTCCACACCCGTCAGTAGCTCAGTGCATGGAAGTAATCGGCTTAATGGTAGCGGCAATGGACATAGTACCATTTGCGCGCCTGCATCTCAGACCGCTGCAATTGTGCATGCTAAGTCACTGGAACGGGGATTACTCAGATTTGTCCCCCCTACTAAGTCTGGATCAAGAGACCAGAGATTCTCTTCTATGGTGGCTCTCTCGGCCACATCTGTCCAAGGGGATGACCTTTCGCAGGCCAGATTGGACGATTGTAACAACAGACGCCAGCCTTCTAGGCTGGGGCGCAGTCTGGAACTCCCTGAAAGCTCAGGGATTATGGACTCAGGAGGAGAAACTCCTCCCAATAAATATTCTGGAATTAAGAGCAATATTCAATGCTCTCCTAGATTGGCCTCAGTTAGTAGCTTGGCCTCAGTTAGCAACTCTGAGGTTCATCAGATTTCAGTCGGACAACATCACGACTGTGGCTTACATCAACCATCAAGGGGGAACCAGAAGTTCCCTAGCGATGTTGGAAGTCTCAAAGATAATTCGCTGGGCAGAGTCTCACTCTTGCCACCTGTCAGCGATTTACATCCCAGGCGTAGAGAACTGGGAGGCGGATTTTCTAAGTCGCCAGACTTTTCATCCGGGGGAGTGGGAACTTCATCCGGAGGTCTTTGCTCAACTGATTCATCGTTGGGGCAAACCAGATCTGGATCTCATGGCGTCTCGCCAGAACGCCAAGATTCCTTGTTACGGATCCAGGTCCAGGGACTCGGGAGCGGTGCTGATAGATGCTCTGACAGCCCCTTGGGTCTTCAACATGGCTTATGTGTTTCCACCATTCCCGATGCTTCCTCGTTTGATTGCCAAGATCAAACAGGAGAGAGCTTTGGTGATTCTGATAGCGCCTGCGTGGCCACGCAGGACCTGGTATGCAGACCTAGTGGACATGTCGTCCTGTCCACCGTGGTCTCTGCCTCTGAGACAGGACCTTCTAATTCAGGGTCCTTTCAAACATCCAAATCTAATTTCTCTGAGGCTGACTGCATGGAGATTGAACGCTTGATTCTATCAAAGCGTGGCTTCTCGGAGTCGGTTATTGATACCTTAATACAGGCTAGGAAGCCTGTTACCAGAAAAATTTACCATAAGATATGGCGTAAATATTTATATTGGTGCGAATCCAAGAGTTACTCATGGAGTAAGGTTAGGATTCCTAGGATATTGTCCTTTCTACAAGAGGGTTTAGAAAAGGGCTTATCTGCTAGTTCGTTAAAGGGACAGATTTCTGCTCTGTCTATTCTTCTACACAAACGTCTGGCTGAAGTTCCAGACGTTCAGGTTTTTTGTCAGGCTTTAACTAGGATTAAGCCTGTGTTTAAGACTGTTGCTCCGCCGTGGAGCTTAAACTTAGTTCTTAATGTTCTTCAAGGCGTTCCATTTGAACCCCTTCATTCCATTGATATCAAGCTGTTATCCTGGAAGGTTTTGTTTTTGATGGCTATTTCCTCGGCTCGAAGAGTCTCTGAGTTATCTGCCTTACATTGTGATTCTCCTTATCTGATTTTTCATTCAGACAAGGTAGTTCTGCGTACTAAACCTGGGTTCTTACCTAAGGTAGTTACTAACAGGAATATCAATCAAGAGATTGTTGTTCCATCACTGTGTCCTAACCCTTCTTCAAAGAAGGAACGACTTTTGCATAATTTGGACGTAGTCCGTGCCCTGAAGTTCTATTTGCAGGCAACTAAAGATTTTCGTCAAACTTCTTCCCTGTTTGTCGTTTACTCTGGACAGAGAAGAGGTCAAAAGGCTTCGGCTACCTCTCTCTCTTTTTGGCTTTGTAGCATAATACGTTTAGCCTATGAGACTGCTGGACAGCAGCCTCCTGAAAGGATTACAGCTCATTCTACTAGAGCTGTGGCTTCCACCTGGGCCTTTAAAAATGAGGCCTCTGTTGAACAGATTTGCAAGGCTGCGACTTGGTCTTCACTTCACACCTTTTCAAAATTTTACAAATTTGACACTTTTGCTTCTTCGGAGGCTATTTTTGGGAGAAAGGTACTTCAGGCAGTGGTTCCTTCTGTTTAATGTTCCTGCCTTGTCCCTCCCTTCATCCGTGTACTTTAGCTTTGGTATTGGTATTCCATAAGTAATGGATGACCCGTGGACTGACTACACTTAACAAGAGAAAACATAATTTATGCTTACCTGATAAATTTATTTCTCTTGTAGTGTAGTCAGTCCACGGCCCGCCCTGTCTTTAAGGCAGACCTAAATTTTAATTAAACTCCAGTCACCACTGCACCCTATGGTTTCTCCTTTCTCGTCTGCTTTGGTCGAATGACTGAATATGACATGTGAGGGGAGGAGCTATATAGCAGCTCTGCTGGGTGATCCTCTTGCAGCTTCCTGTTAGGAAGAGATATATTCCATAAGTAATGGATGACCCGTGGACTGACTACACTACAAGAGAAATAAATTTATCAGGTAAGCATAAATTATGTTTTTTGCGCTCTAATTGCTCAGTTGTTTTTACATTCTGAGACATCCAGCTTCCCAGAAGGAGTCCCCTGACATATTGGGCCTCTGTAAAGGGTTTTTGTGCCTACAAAAGTCGTTTTATGGGAAGGTAGGAGCCACAGTAGAGCTGTGGCAGTTTGCTTGTGACTGTTTTAACGGTTTTTACCGTTTTTTTGCTTCGTTTTTTTAACCTGAGGGGTTAATCATCCATTTGCAAGTGGGTGCAATGCTATTTTAGTCTATTATATACACTGTAAAAATTTCAAAGTTAACTGCTTTTTTCACTGTTTTGCAGTTTTTGTGTTTGTTTTTTTCCCTTAAAGGCACAGTACCGTTTTTTATAATCTGCTTTTTCACATTAATTAAAGTGTTTTCCAAGCTTGCTGGTCTCATTACTAGTCTGTTAAACATGTCTGACATAGAGAAAACTCCTTGTTCATTATGTTTAGAAGCCATTGTGGAACCTCCTCTTACTATAAGTTATAAAGACCATATTCTGGCTTTAAAAGATTTATCACCAGAGAAAATTGACAAGGGGGAAGTTATGCCGACTAACTCTCCCCACGTGTCAGAGCCTATAACTCCCGCTCAAGGGGCGCCAAGTACATCTAGCGCGCCCATTGCGTATACTTTACAAGACATGGCGGCAGTTATGAATCATACCCTTACAGAGGTATTGTCCAAACTGCCAGGGTTACAAGGAAAGCGAGACAGCTCTGGGGCTAGAACAAATACAGAGCTCTCTGACGCTTTAGTAGCTATGTCCGATATACCCTCACAATGTGCAGAAGCCGAAGAAGGAGATCTTCTATCTGTGGGTGATTTTTCTGACTCAGGGAAGACACTTCAACCTGATTCTGATATGTCTACATTTAAATTTAAGCTTGAACACCTCCGCATGTTGCTCAGGGAGGTTTTAGCAACTCTGGATGACTGTGACGCCATTGTAGTCCCAGAGAAATTGTGTAAATTGGATAAATACTATGCAGTGCCTGTTTACACTGATGTTTTCCAATCCCTAAGAGGTTTTCAGAAATTATTACTAAGGAATGGGATAGAACAGATGTACCGTTCTCTCCCCCTCCTGTTTTTAAAAAGATGTTTCCCATAGATGCCGCTACACAGGACTTGTGGCAAACGGTCCCTAAGGTGGAGGGAGCAGTCTTTACTCTAGCGAAGCGTACAACTATCCTTGTCGAGGACAGTTGTGCTTTTCTAGATCCAATGGACAAAAAATTAGAGGGTTACCTTAAGAAAATTTTTATTCAACAAGGTTTTATTCTCCAGCCCCTTGCATGCATTGCCCCTGTCACTGCTGCTGCGGCCTTCTGGTTTGAGTCTCTAGAAGAGGCTCTACAGGTAGAAACCCCATTGGATTATATCCTTGACAAGCTTAAAGCTCTTAAGCTAGCCAATTCATTTGTTTCTGACGCCGTTGTTCATTTAACCAAACTAACGGCTAAGAACTCAGGTTTTGCTATTCAGGCGCGTAGAGCGCTATGGCTTAAATCCTGGTAAGCTGACGTTACTTCAAAGTCTAAGCTTCTCAACATTTCCTTCAAGGGGCAGACCCTATTCGGGCCTGGACTGAAGGAGATCATTTCTGATATTACTGGAGGAAAAGGTCACTCCCTTCCTCAGGATAGGTCCAACAAATTAAGGACAAAACAGCCTAATTTCTCCAACATAGTTGTGTCCGGTCCACGGCGTCATCCTTACTTGTGGGATATTCTCTTCCCCAACAGGAAATGGCAAAGAGCCCAGCAAAGCTGGTCACATGATCCCTCCTAGGCTCCGCCTTCCCCAGTCATTCTCTTTGCCGTTGTACAGGCAACATCTCCACGGAGATGGCTTAGAGTTTTTTGGTGTTTAACTGTAGTTTTTATTATTCAATCAAGAGTTTGTTATTTTAAAATAGTGCTGGTATGTACTATTTACTCTGAAACAGAAAAGAGATGAAGATTTCTGTTTGTAAGAGGAAAATGATTTTAGCAACCGTTACTAAAATCGATGGCTGTTTCCACACAGGACTGTTGAGAGGAATTAACTTCAGTTGGGGGAAACAGTGAGCAGACTTTTGCTGCTTGAGGTATGACACATTTCTAACAAGACGATGTAATGCTGGAAGCTGTCATTTTCCCTATGGGATCCGGTAAGCCATTTTTATTACATAAAGAAAAAAAAAGGGCTTCACAAGGGCTTTTAAGACTGTAGACATTTTCTGGGCTAAAACGATTGATATATAAGCATATTTTATACTTCATAGCTTTGAGGAATTATTTTATTCTTGGGATTTATGTAAAATAACCGGCAGGCACTGTATTGGACACCTTATTCTCTAGGGGCTTTCCCTAATCATAGGCAGAGCCTCATTTTCGCGCCTCTATTGCGCACTTGTTTTTGGGAAGCATGACATGCAGATGCATGTGTGAGGAGCTCTGATACATAGAAAAGACTTTCTGAAGGCGTCATTTGGTATCGTATTCCCCTTTGGGCTTGGTTGGGTCTCAGCAAAGCAGATACCAGGGACTGTAAAGGGGTTAAATATAAAAACGGCTCCGGTTCCGTTATTTTAAGGGTTAAAGCTTTCAAATTTGGTGTGCAATACTTTTAAGGCTTTAAGACACTGTGGTGAAATTTTGGTGAATTTTGAACAATTCCTTCATACTTTTTCACATTTGCAGTAATAAAGTGTGTTCAGTTTAAAATTTAAAGTGACAGTAACGGTTTTATTTTAAAACGTTTTTTGTACTTTGTTATCAAGTTTATGCCTGTTTAACATGTCTGAACTACCAGATAGACTGTGTTCTGTATGTGGGGAAGCCAAGGTTCCTTCTCATTTAAATAGATGTGATTTATGTGACACAAAATTTAGAGAAAATGATGCCCAAGATGATTCCTCAAGTGAGGGGAGTAAGCATGGTACTGCATCATCCCCTCCTTCGTCTACACCAGTCTTGCCCACACAGGAGGCCCCTAGTACATCTAGTGCGCCAATACTCCTTACTATGCAACAATTAACGGCTGTAATGGATAATTCTATCAAAAACATTTTAGCCAAAATGCCCACTTATCAGCGAAAGCGCGACTGCTCTGTTTTAGAAAATACTGAAGAGCATGAGGACGCTGATGATATTGGTTCTGAAGTGCCCCTACACCAGTCTGAGGGGGCCAGGGAGGTTTTGTCTGAGGGAGAAATTTCAGATTCAGGGAAAATTTCTCAACAAGCTGAACCTGATGTGATTACATTTAAATTTAAATTGGAACATCTCCGCGCCCTGCTTAAGGAGGTGTTATCTACTCTGGATGATTGTGAGAATTTGGTCATTCCAGAGAAATTATGTAAAATGGACAAGTTCCTAGAGGTCCCGGGGCCCCCCGAAGCTTTTCCTATACCCAAGCGGGTGGCGGACATTGTAAATAAAGAATGGGAAAGGCCCGGCATACCTTTCGTCCCTCCCCCTATATTTAAGAAATTGTTTCCTATGGTCGACCCCAGAAAGGACTTATGGCAGACAGTCCCCAAGGTCGAGGGGGCGGTTTCTACTCTAAACAAACGCACCACTATACCCATAGAAGATAGTTGTGCTTTCAAAGATCCTATGGATAAAAAATTAGAGGGTTTGCTTAAAAAGATGTTTGTTCAGCAAGGTTACCTTCTACAACCAATTTCATGCATTGTTCCTGTCACTACAGCAGCGTGTTTCTGGTTCGATGAACTAGAAAAGGCGCTCAATAAAGATTCTTCTTATGAGGAGATTTTGGACAGAATTCATGCTCTCAAATTGGCTAACTCTTTCACCCTAGACGCCACTTTGCAATTGGCTAGATTAGCGGCGAAAAATTCTGGGTTTGCTATTGTGGCGCGCAGAGCGCTTTGGCTAAAATCTTGGTCAGCGGATGCGTCTTCCAAGAACAAATTGCTTAACATTCCTTTCAAGGGGAAAACGCTGTTTGGCCCTGACTTGAAAGAGATTATTTCTGATATCACTGGGGGCAAGGGCCACGCCCTTCCTCAGGATAGGTCTTTCAAGGCCAAAAATAAACCTAATTTTCGTCCCTTTCGCAGAAACGGACCAGCCCCAAGTGCTACGTCCTCTAAGCAAGAGGGTAATACTTCTCAAGCCAAGCCAGCCTGGAGGCCAATGCAAGGCTGGAACAAAGGTAAGCAGGCCAAGAAACCTGCCACTGCTACCAAGACAGCATGAGATGTTGGCCCCCGATCCGGGACCGGATCTGGTGGGGGGCAGACTCTCTCTCTTCGCTCAGGCTTGGGCAAGAGATGTTCTGGATCCTTGGGCGCTAGAAATAGTCTCCCAAGGTTATCTTCTGGAATTCAAGGGGCTTCCCCCAAGGGGGAGGTTCCACAGGTCTCAATTGTCTTCAGACCACATAAAAAAACAGGCATTCTTACATTGTGTAGAAGACCTGTTAAAAATGGGAGTGATTCATCCTGTTCCATTAGGAGAACAAGGGATGGGGTTCTACTCCAATCTGTTCGTAGTTCCCAAAAAAAGAGGGAACATTCAGACCAATCTTAGATCTCAAGATCCTAAACAAGTTTCTCAAGGTTCCATCGTTCAACATGGAAACCATTCGAACAATTCTTCCTTCCATCCAGGAAGGTCAATTCATGACCACGGTGGATTTAAAGGATGCGTATCTACATATTCCTATCCACAAGGAACATTATCGGTTCCTAAGGTTCGCATTTCTGGACAAGCATTACCAGTTTGTGGCACTTCCGTTCGGATTAGCCACTGCTCCAAGAATTTTCACAAAGGTACTAGGGTCCCTTCTAGCGGTGCTAAGACCAAGGGGCATTGCAGTAGTACCTTACTTGGACGACATACTGATTCAAGCGTCGTCCCTTCCACAAGCAAAGGCTCACACGGACATTGTCCTTGCCTTTCTCAGATCTCACGGGTGGAAAGTGAACGTAGAAAAAAGTTCTCTATCTCCGTCAACAAGGGTTCCCTTCTTGGGAACAATAATAGACTCCTTAGAAATGAGGATTTTTCTGACAGAGGCCAGAAAATCAAAACTTCTAAACTCTTGTCAAATACTTCATTCTGTTCCTCTTCCTTCCATAGCGCAGTGCATGGAAGTAATAGGTTTGATGGTAGCGGCAATGGACATAGTTCCTTTTGCGCGAATTCATCTAAGACCATTACAACTGTGCATGCTCAGTCAGTGGAATGGGGACTATACAGACTTGTCTCCGACGATACAAGTAGATCAGAGGACCAGAGATTCACTCCGTTGGTGGCTGTCCCTGGACAACCTGTCACAGGGGATGAGCTTCCGCAGACCAGAGTGGGTCATTGTCACGACCGACGCCAGTCTGGTGGGCTGGGGCGCGGTCTGGGGACCCCTGAAAGCTCAGGGTCTTTGGTCTCGGGAAGAATCTCTTCTCCCGATAAATATTCTGGAACTGAGAGCGATATTCAATGCTCTCAAGGCTTGGCCTCAGCTAGCAAAGGCCAAGTTCATACGGTTTCAATCAGACAACATGACGACTGTTGCGTACATCAACCATCAGGGGGGAACAAGGAGTTCCCTGGCGATGGAAGAAGTGACCAAAATCATTCAATGGGCGGAGACTCACTCCTGCCACTTGTCTGCAATCCACATCCCAGGAGTGGAAAATTGGGAAGCGGATTTTCTGAGTCGTCAGACATTTCATCTGGGGGAGTGGGAACTCCATCCGGAAATCTTTGCCCAAATTACTCAATTGTGGGGCATTCCAGACATGGATCTGATGGCCTCTCGTCAGAACTTCAAGGTTCCTTGCTACGGGTCCAGATCCAGGGATCCCAAGGCGACTCTAGTAGATGCACTAGTAGCACCTTGGACCTTCAAACTAGCTTATGTATTCCCGCCGTTTCCTCTCATCCCCAGGCTGGTAGCCAGGATCAATCAGGAGAGGGCATCGGTGATCTTGATAGCTCCTGCGTGGCCACGCAGGACTTGGTATGCAGACCTGGTGAATATGTCATCGGCTCCACCATGGAAGCTACCTTTGAGACGAGACCTTCTTGTTCAAGGTCCGTTCGAACATCCGAATCTGGTCTCACTCCAACTGACTGCTTGGAGATTGAACGCTTGATCTTATCAAAGCGAGGGTTCTCAGATTCTGTCATTGATACTCTTGTTCAGGCCAGAAAGCCTGTAACTAGAAAAATCTACCACAAAATATGGAAAAAATATATCTGTTGGTGTGAATCTAAAGGATTCCCTTGGGACAAGATAAAAATTCCTAAGATTCTATCCTTTCTTCAAGAAGGTTTGGAGAAAGGATTATCTGCAAGTTCTTTGAAGGGACAGATTTCTGCCTTGTCTGTGTTACTTCACAAAAAGCTGGCAGCTGTGCCAGATGTTCAAGCCTTTGTTCAGGCTCTGGTTAGAATCAAGCCTGTTTACAAACCTTTGACTCCTCCTTGGAGTCTCAATTTAGTTCTTTCAGTTCTTCAGGGGGTTCCGTTTGAACCCTTACATTCCGTTGATATTAAGTTATTATCTTGTAAAGTTTTGTTTTTGGTTGCAATTTCTTCTGCTAGAAGAGTTTCAGAATTATCTGCTCTGCAGTGTTCTCCTCCTTATCTGGTGTTCCATGCAGATAAGGTGGTTTTGCGTACTAAACCTGGTTTTCTTCCGAAAGTTGTTTCTAACAAAAACATTAACCAGGAGATAGTCGTGCCTTCTTTGTGTCCGAATCCAGTTTCAAAGAAGGAACGTTTGTTGCACAATTTGGATGTAGTGCGTGCTCTAAAATTCTATTTAGATGCTACAAAGGATTTTAGACAAACATCTTCCTTGTTTGTTGTTTATTCTGGTAAAAGGAGAGGTCAAAAAGCAACTTCTACCTCTCTCTCTTTTTGGCTTAAAAGCATCATCAGATTGGCTTACGAGACTGCCGGACGGCAGCCTCCTGAAAGAATCACAGCTCATTCCACTAGGGCTGTGGCTTCCACATGGGCCTTCAAGAACGAGGCTTCTGTTGATCAGATATGTAAGGCAGCGACTTGGTCTTCACTGCACACTTTTACTAAATTTTACAAATTTGATACTTTTGCTTCTTCTGAGGCTATTTTTGGGAGAAAGGTTTTGCAAGCCGTGGTGCCTTCCATCTAGGTGACCTGATTTGCTCCCTCCCTTCATCCGTGTCCTAAAGCTTTGGTATTGGTTCCCACAAGTAAGGATGACGCCGTGGACCGGACACACCTATGTTGGAGAAAACAGAATTTATGTTTACCTGATAAATTACTTTCTCCAACGGTGTGTCCGGTCCACGGCCCGCCCTGGTTTTTTAATCAGGTCTGATAATTTATTTTCTTTAACTACAGTCACCACGGTATCATATGATTTCTCCTATGCAAATATTCCTCCTTTACGTCGGTCGAATGACTGGGGAAGGCGGAGCCTAGGAGGGATCATGTGACCAGCTTTGCTGGGCTCTTTGCCATTTCCTGTTGGGGAAGAGAATATCCCACAAGTAAGGATGACGCCGTGGACCGGACACACCGTTGGAGAAAGTAATTTATCAGGTAAACATAAATTCTGTTTTTTGTGCCTTTCGAAACTTCAAGAGTGGCGCAGCTTCAACTTCCTTTAATACAAAACAAGAGGGAAATTTTGCCCAGTCCAAGCCGGTCTGGAGACCTAACCAGGCTTGGAACAAAGGAAAGCAGGCCAAAAAACCTGCTGCTGCCTCTAAGACAGCATGAAAGATCAGCCCCCGATTCGGTAACGGATCTAGTAGGGGGCAGACTTTCTCTCTTCGCCCAGGCTTGGGCAAGAGATGTCCAGGATCCCTGGGCGTTGGAAATCGTGTCCCAGGTATATCTTCTGGACTTCAAAGCTTCTTCCCCAAAAGGAAGATTTCACCTCTCACAATTATCTGCAAACCAGATAAAGAGAGAGGCATTCTTACATTTGGCAAGTTCAAAAGATGAGGCAGCAAACATTCCTTCCATAGCATAAAAGTATAAATCTTTATTGTCCACAATTTAAAACATCTTAGCTCAGGATAAAAGATGCAGGTAGTCTGACTAGTTTCAGCAATGCCGTAATCATAGACCGCATTCTTACATTGTGTTCAAGACCTCCTAGTTATGGGAGTGATCCACCCAGTTCCAAAGGAGGAACAGGGGCAAGGCTTCTATTCAAATCTGTTTGTGGTTCCCAAGAAAGAGGGAACCTTCAGACCAATCTTAGATCTCAAGATCCTAAACAAATTTCTCAGGGTCCCATCCTTCAAGATGGAGACTATTCGAACCATCCTACCTATGATCCAGGAGGGTCAATATATGACTACCGTGGACTTAAAGGATGCTTATCTGCACATTCCGATACACAGAGATCATCATCGGTTTCTCAGGTTCGCCTTCCTAGACAGGCATTACCAGTTTGTGGCTCTTCCCTTTGGGTTAGCTACGGCACCAAGAATCTTTACAAAGGTTCTGGTGTCACTCCTAGCGGTCCTAAGGCCGCGGGGTATAGCAGTAGCCCCTTACCTAGACAACATTCTAGTACAGGCGTCAAATTTTCAAATCGCCAGGTCCCATACAGACATTGTTCTGGCATTCCTGAGGTCGCATGGGTGGAAAGTGAACGAAGAAAAGAGTTCTCTATCCCCTCTCACAAGAGTTTCCTTCCTAGGAACTCTGATAGATTCTGTAGAAATGAAGATTTACCTGACAGAGGCCAGGTTGTCAAAACTTCTAAATTCCTGCCGTGTTCTTTATTCTACTTCTCGTCCTTCAGTGGCTCAGTGTATGGAAGTAATCGGCTTAATGGTAGCGGCAATGGACATAGTGCCGTTTGCCCGCCTACATCTCAGACCGCTGCAACTCATCATGCTCAGTCAGTGGAATGGGGATTACACAGATTTGTCCCCTCTACTAAATCTGGATCAAGAGACCAGGGATTCTCTTCTCTGGTGGCTATCTCGGGTCCATCTGTCCAAGGGTATGACCTTCAGCAGGCCAGATTGGACAATAGTAACGACAGATGCCAGCCTTCTGGGATGGGGTGCAGTCTGGAACTCCCTGAAAGCTCAGGGCTTGTGGACTCAGGAGGAGACACTCCTTCCGATAAACATTCTGGAACTAAGAGCGATATTCAATGCTCTTCAGGTTTGGCCTCAGCTAGCTGCGGTCAGGTTCATCAGATTTCAGTCGGACAATATCACGACTGTAGCCTACATCAACCATCAAGGGGGAACAAGGAGTTCCCTAGCAATGTTGGAGGTTTCAAAAATAATTCTATGGGCAGAGGTTCACTCTTGCCATCTATCAGCTATCCATATCCCAGGAGTAGAGAACTGCTAGGCGGATTTTCTAAGTCAACAGACTTTTCATCTGGGGGAGTGGGAACTCCATCCGGAGGTGTTTTTGCACAGTTGATTCAACTTTGGGGCAAACCAGAACTGGATCTCATGGCGTCTCGTCAGAATGCCAAGCTTCCTTGTTACGGATCCAGGGCCAGGGATCCTAAGGCAGCGCCGATAGATGCTCTAGCAGCGCCTTGGTCTTTCAACCTGGCTTATGTGTTTCCACCGTTTCCTCTGCTCCCTCGTCTGATTGCCAAGATCAAGCAGGAGAGAGCTTCGGTGATTTTGATAGCACCTGCGTGGCCACGCAGGACTTGGTATGCAGATCTGGTGGACATGTCATCCCTTCCACCATGGACTCTACCGCTGAGGCTGGACCTTCTACTTCAGGGTCCTTTCAACCATCCAAATTGAATTTCTCTGCGTCTGACTGCTTAGAGATTGAACGCTTGATTTTATCAAAACGTGGT
This sequence comes from Bombina bombina, assembly GCF_027579735.1. Lineage (NCBI taxonomy): Eukaryota > Metazoa > Chordata > Amphibia > Anura > Bombinatoridae > Bombina > Bombina bombina. Next base: position 74,096,489 of record NC_069504.1, on the reverse strand, counting down.
TTCTCCGAGTCGGTCATTGATACCTTAATTCAGGCTCGAAAGCCTGTCACCAGGAAAATTTATCATAAGATATGGTGTAAATATCTTCATTGGTGTGAATCCAAGGGTTACTCATGGAGTAAAGTCAGGATTCCCAGAATATTATCTTTTCTCCAAGAAGTATTGGAGAAGGGATTGTCAGCTAGTTCCTTAAAGGGACAGATTTCTCCAACATTGCTGTGTCCGGTCCACGGCGTCATCCTTACTTGTGGGATATTCTCTTCCCCAACAGGAAATGGCAAAGAGTCCCAGCAAAGCTGGTCACATGATCCCTCCTAGGCTCCGCCCACCCCAGTCATTCTCTTTGCCGTTGCACAGGCAACATCTCCACGGAGATGGTTAAGAGTTTTTTGGTGTTTAAATGTAGTTTTTATTCTTCTATCAAGTGTTTGTTATTTTAAAATAGTGCTGGTATGTACTATTTACTCTGAAACAGAAAAGGATGAAGATTTCTGTTTGTAAGAGGAAGATGATTTTAGCAGACAGTAACTAAAATCGGTTGCTGTTTCCACATAGGACTGTTGAGATGAAGTAACTTCAGTTGGGGGAAACAGTTAGCAGACTTTTCTGCTTAAGGTATGACTAGCCATATTTCTAACAAGACTGTGTAATGCTGGAAGGCTGTCATTTCCCCTCATGGGGACCGGTAAGCCATTTTCTTAGTCAAAAACAAACAGAATAAAGGGCTTATTATGGGCTAAAAAACTGGTAGACATTTTTATGGGCTAAATCGATTGCTTTATTTGTGCATATTATTCAAATTTAGGCTAACAATTGACATTTATAATCTTGGGGAACGTTTATAAAACGGCAGGCACTGTATTGGACACCTTTTTCAGTCAGGGGGCCTTTCTAGTCATAGACTGAGCCTCATTTTCGCGCCATTAATGCGCAGTTGTTTTTTGAGAACAGGGCATGCAGATGCATGTGTGTGGATCTAAGAATCTCTGAAAAAGCTTTTAGAAGGCGTCATTTGGTATCGTATTCCCTTCAGGGCTTGGTTGGGTCTTAGCAAAGACTGTATCTGGGACTGTATAGGGGTTAAATTGAAAAACGGCTCCGGTTCCGTTATTTTAAGGGTTAAAGCTCTGAAATTTGGTGTGCAATACTTTTAAGGCTTTAAGACACTGTGGTGAAAATTTGGTAATTTTTTAACAATTCCTTCATACTTTTTCACATATTCAGTAATAAAGTGTTTTCTGTTTGAAATTTAAAGTGACAGTAACGGTTTTATTTTAAAACGTTTTTTGTGCATTGTTGACAAGTTTAAGCCTGTTTAACATGTCTATACCTTCAGATAAGCTATGTTCTATATGTATGAAAGCCAATGTGTCTCCCCATTTAAATTTATGTGATAATTGTGCCATAGCGTCCAAACAAAGTAAGGACAGTACTGCCACAAATAATGATATTGCCCAAGATGATTCCTCAAATGAGGGGAGTAAACATGATACTACATCATCTCCTACTGTGTCTACACCAGTTTTGCCCATGCAGGAGGCCCCTAGTACATCTAGTGCGCCAATACTTATTACCATGCAACAATTAACGGCTGTAATGGATAACTCCATAGCAAATCTTTTATCCAAAATGCCTACTTATCAGAGAAAGCGCGATTGCTCTGTTTTAAACACTGAAGAGCAAGAGGACGCTGATGATAATTGTTCTGTCATACCCTCACACCAATCTGAAGGGGCCATGAGGGAGGTTTTGTCTGAGGGAGAAATTTCAGATTCAGGAAAAATTTCTCATCAAGCTGAACCTGATGTTGTGACATTTAAATTTAAATTAGAACATCTCCGCGCACTGCTTAAGGAGGTGTTATCTACTCTGGATGATTGTGACAATTTGGTCATTCCAGAGAAATTATGCAAGATGGACAGGTTCCTAGAGGTTCCGGTGCCCCCCGACGCTTTTCCTATACCCAAGCGGGTGGCGGACATAGTAAATAAAGAGTGGGAAAAGCCCGGCATACCTTTTGTTCCTCCCCCTATATTTAAGAAATTATTTCCTATGGTCGACCCCAGAAAGGACTTATGGCAGACAGTCCCCAAGGTCGAGGGGGCAGTTTCTACTCTAAACAAACGCACTACTATTCCTATCGAAGATAGTTGTGCTTTCAAAGATCCTATGGATAAAAAATTGGAAGGTTTGCTTAAAAAGATTTTTGTACAGCAAGGCTACCTTCTACAACCAATTTCATGCATTGTTCCTGTCACTTCGGCAGCGTGGTTCTGGTTCGAGGAACTAGAAAAGTCGCTCAGTAGAGAAACTCCATATGAGGAGGTTATGGACAGAGTTCACGCACTTAAATTGGCTAACTCTTTTATTTTAGATGCCGCTTTGCAATTAGCAAAATTAGCGGCGAAAAATTCAGGGTTTGCTATTGTGGCGCGCAGAGCGCTTTGGCTAAAGTCTTGGTCAGCGGATGTGTCATCCAAGACAAAATTACTTAACATTCCTTTCAAAGGTAAAACTTTATTTGGACCTGATTTGAAAGAGATTATTTCAGACATCACTGGGGGAAAGGGCCACGCCCTTCCACAGGATAGGTCTTTTAAGGCTAAAAATAAGCCTAATTTTCGTCCCTTTCGCAGAAATGGACCAGCCTCTAATTCTGCATCCTCTAAGCAAGAGGGTAATGCCTCACAACCCAAACCAGCCTGGAAACCAATGCAAGGCTGGAACAAAGGTAAGCAGGCCAAGAAACCTGCCACTGCTAACAAGACAGCATGAAGGAGTAGCCCCCGATCCGGGACCGGATCTGGTGGGGGGCAGACTCTCTCTCTTTGCTCAGGCTTGGGCAAGAGATGTTCAGGATCCTTGGGCGCTAGAAATAGTTTCTCAAGGTTATCTCCTGGAATTCAAGGAACTACCCCCAAGGGGAAGGTTCCACAAGTCTCACTTATCCTCAAACCAAATAAAGAGACAGGCATTCTTACATTGTGTAGAAGACCTGTTAAAGATGGGAGTGATACACCCAGTTCCAATAAAGGAACAAGGAATGGGTTTTTATTCCAATCTGTTCGTAGTTCACAAAAAAGAGGGAACGTTCAGACCAATTTTGGATTTGAAGATCCTAAACAAATTTCTCAGGGTACCATCGTTCAAAATGGAAACTATTCGAACGATTCTACCCACCATCCAGGAAAGTCAATTATGACTACCGTGGATTTAAAGGATGCGTACCTACATATCCCTATCCACAAGGAACATCATCAGTTCCTAAGGTTCGCTTTTCTGGACAAACATTACCAGTTTGTGGCTCTTCCATTCGGATTAGCCACTGCTCCAAGGATTTTCACAAAGGTGCTAGGGTCCCTTCTAGCGGTTCTAAGACCAAGGGGCATTGCAGTAGTACCTTACTTGGACGACATTCTAATACAAGCGTCGTCCCTGTCAAAGGCAAAGGCTCATACGGACATCGTTCTAGCCTTTCTCACATCTCACGGATGGAAGGTGAACAAAGAAAAGAGTTCTCTGTCCCCGTCAACAAGAGTTCCCTTCTTGGGAACAATAATAGATTCCTTAGAAATGAGGATTTTTCTGACAGAGGTCAGAAAATCAAAACTTCTAAGCTCTTGTCAAGTGCTTCATTCTGTTCCTCGTCCTTCCATAACGCAGTGCATGGAAGTAATAGGATTGATGGTTGCAACAATGGACATAGTTCCTTTTGCACGAATTCATCTAAGACCATTACAACTGTGCATGCTCAAACAGTGGAATGGGGATTATACAGACTTGTCTCCAATGATTCAAGTAGATCAAAAGACCAGAGATTCACTCCATTGGTGGCTGACCCTGGACCATCTGTGCCAGGGAATGAGCTTCCGCAGGCCAGAGTGGGTCATTGTCACGACCGACGCCAGTCTAGTGGGCTGGGGTGCGGTCTGGGAATCCCTGAAAGCTCAGGGTCTATGGTCTCGGGAAGAGTCTCTTCTCCCGATAAACATTCTGGAACTGAGAGCGATATTCAATGCTCTCAGAGCTTGGCCTCAACTAGCAAAGGCCAAATTCATAAGGTTCCAATCAGACAACATGACGACTGTTGCTTATATCAATCATCAAGGGGGAACAAAGAGTTCCCTGGCGATGAAAGAAGTGACCAAAATAATTCAATGGGCGGAGGACCACTCCTGCCACTTGTCTGCGATCCACATCCCAGGAGTGGAAAATTGGGAAGCGGATTTTCTGAGTCGTCAGACATTTCATCCGGGGGAGTGGGAACTCCATCCGGAAATCTTTGCCCAAATAACTCAATTATGGGGCATTCCAGACATGGATCTGATGGCGTCTCGTCAGAACTTCAAGGTTCCTTGCTACGGGTCCAGATCCAGGGATCCCAAGGCGACTCTAGTAGATGCACTAGTAGCACCTTGGACTTTCAACCTAACTTACGTATTCCCACCGTTTCCTCTCATTCCCAGGCTGGTAGCCAGGATCAATCAGGAGAGGGCCTCGGTGATCTTGATAGTTCCTGCGTGGCCACGCAGGACTTGGTATGCAGACCTGGTGAATATGTCATCGGCTCCACCATGGAAGCTACCTTTGAGACAGGACCTTCTTGTTCAAGGTCCATTCGAACACCCAAATCTGGTCTCCCTCCAACTGACGGCTTGGAGATTGAACGCTTGATTCTATCAAAGCGTGGGTTTTCAGATTCGGTGATAGATACTCTGGTTCAGGCCAGAAAACCTGTAACTAGAAAAATTTACCATAAAATATGGAAAAAATATATCTGTTGGTGTGAATCCAAAGGATTCCCATGGAATAAGATAAAAATTCCTAAGATTCTCTCCTTTCTTCAAGAAGGTTTGGAGAAAGGATTATCTGCAAGTTCCCTAAAGGGACAGATCTCTGCTTTATCTGTCTTACTACACAAAAGACTGGCAGCTGTGCCAGATGTTCAAGCATTTGTTCAGGCTCTGGTTAGGATCAAGCCTGTTTACAGACCTTTGACTCCTCCCTGGAGTCTAAATCTAGTTCTTTCAGTTCTTCAAGGGGTTCCGTTTGAACCCTTACATTCCATAGATATTAAGTTACTATCTTGGAAAGTTTTGTTTTTGGTTGCAATTTCTTCTGCTAGAAGAGTTTCAGAGTTATCTGCTCTGCAGTGTTCTCCTCCTTATCTGGTGTTCCATGCAGATAAGGTGGTTTTGCGTACTAAGCCTGGTTTTCTTCCTAAAGTTGTTTCTAACAAAAATATTAACCAGGAGATAGTTGTACCTTCTTTGTGTCCGAATCCAGTTTCAAAGAAGGAACGTTTGTTACACAATTTGGACATTGTCCGTGCTCTAAAGTTCTATTTAGAGGCTACTAAAGATTTCAGACAAACATCTTCCTTGTTTGTTGTTTATTCTGGTAAAAGGAGAGGTCAAAAGGCGACTTCTACCTCTCTTTCCTTTTGGCTTAAAAGCATCATCCGATTGGCTTATGAGACTGCCGGACGGCAGCCTCCTGAAAGAATCACAGCTCACTCCACTAGGGCTGTGGCTTCCACATGGGCCTTCAAGAACGAGGCTTCTGTTGACCAGATATGTAAGGCAGCGACTTGGTCTTCACTGCACACTTTTGCCAAATTTTACAAATTTGATACTTTTGCTTCTTCGGAGGCTATTTTTGGGAGAAAGGTTTTGCAAGCTGTGGTTCCTTCCGTTTAGGTGACCTGATTTGCTCCCTCCCTTCATCCGTGTCCTAAAGCTTTGGTATTGGTTCCCACAAGTAAGGATGACGTCGTGGACCGGACACACCAATGTTGGAGAAAACAGAATTTATGCTTACCTGATAAATTACTTTCTCCAACGTTGTGTCCGGTCCACGGCCCGCCCTGGTTTTTTAATCAGGTCTGATGAATTATTTTCTCTAACTACAGTCACCACGGTATCATATGGTTTCTCCTATATATATTTCCTCCTGTCCGTCGGTCGAATGACTGGGGTGGGCGGAGCCTAGGAGGGATCATGTGACCAGCTTTGCTGGGACTCTTTGCCATTTCCTGTTGGGGAAGAGAATATCCCACAAGTAAGGATGACGCCGTGGACCGGACACACCGTTGGAGAAAGTAATTTATCAGGTAAGCATAAATTCTGTTTTCTGCTCTGTCTATTCTTTTGCACAAGCGTCTGGCGGATGTTCCAGACGTTCAGGCGTTTTGTCAGGCTTTAGTTAGAATCAAGCCTATGTTTAAACCTGTTGCTCCGCCATGGAGTTTAAATTTAGTTCTTAAAGTTCTTCAAGGGGTTCCGTTTGAACCTCTGCATTCCATAGATATCAAGCTTTTATCTTGGAAAGTTCTGTTTCTGGTAGCTATCTCTTCGGCTCGAAGAGTTTCAGAGTTATCTGCCTTGCAGTGTGATTCCCTTTATCTGATCTTCCATGCAGATAAGGTAGTTTTGCGTACCAAACCTGGGTTTCTTCCTAAGGTGGTATCTAATAAGAATATCAATCAGGAGATTGTTGTTCCGTCACTGTGTCCTAATCCTTCTTCAAAGAAAGAACGTCTTTTACACAATCTTGACGTGGTTCGTGCTTTAAAGTTTTATTTACAAGCTATTAAAGATTTTCGTCAAACATCTGCATTGTTTGTTGTCTACTCTGGACAGAGGAAAGGCCAAAAGGCTTCAGCAACTTCTCTTTCCTTTTGGTTAAGAAGTATAATCCGCTTAGCTTATGAGACTGCTGGCCAGCAGCCTCCTGAAAGAATTACAGCTCATTCCACTAGAGCGGTGGCTTCCACATGGGCTTTTAAAAATGAGGCTTCTGTTGAACAGATTTGTAAGGCGGCGACTTGGTCTTCGCTTCATACTTTTTCTAAATTCTACAAATTTGATACTTTTGCTTCTTCGGAGGCTATTTTTGGGAGAATGGTCTTACAGGCAGTGGTGCCTTCCGTTTAAGCACCTGCCTTGTCCCTCCCTTCATCCGTGTCCTAAAGCTTTGGTATTGGTATCCCACAAGTAATGGATGAATCCGTGGACTGGATACACCTTACAAGAGAAAACAAAATTTATGCTTACCTGATAAATTTATTTCTCTTGTGGTGTATCCAGTCCACGGCCCGCCCTGTCATTTTAAGGCAGGTGTTTTTTATTTTTAAACTACAGTCACCACTGCACCCTATAGTTTCTCCTTTCTCTTGCTTGTCTCCGGTCGAATGACTGGAGGTGGCAGTTAGGGGAGGAGCTATATAGACAGCTCTGCTGTGGGTGATCCTTTTGCCGCTTCCTGTTGGGAAGGAGAATATCCCACAAGTAATGGATGAATCCGTGGACTGGATACACCACAAGAGAAATTAATTTATCAGGTAAGCATAAATTTGGTTTTCCTGACATTTTCTTAGTCTCCACCTACATCAAAAGCCATGGTCCGGAGAGAGCTTCCAATGCATCAGAGGGATCTCATTGTTAAAAGGTATCAGTCAGGAGAATGGTACAAAAGAATTTCCAAGGCATTAGATATACCATGGAACACAGTGAAGACAGTCATTAAGTGGACAAAATATAGTGCAACAGTGGCATTACCAAGAGCTGGACGTCCCTCCAAAATTGATGAAAAGACGAGAAGAAAACTGGTCTGAGAGGGGCTGCCAAGAGGCCTACAACACCATTAATGGAGCTGCAGGAATATCTGGCAAGTATTGGCCGTGTGGTGCATGCAACAACAATCGCCCGTATTCTTCATGTATCTGGGCTATGGGGTAGAGTGGTTTTTACACACAAAAAAACTTCCAAGCCCAGCTAAATTTTGCAAAAACACATCTGAAGTTTCCCAAAAGCATGTTGCAAAAGGTGTTCTGGTTTGATGAAACCAAGATTAAACTTTTTGGCCATAATTCAAAAAGATATGTTCGGCGCAAAAACAACACTGCATATAACCAAAAGAACATTTTGCATTTTGGTGGCAGCATCATGCTTTGGGGCTGTTTTTCTTCAGCTGGAACTGGGGCCTTAGTCAAGGTTGAGGGAATTATGAACAGTTCCAAATACCAGATAATATTGGCACAAAACCTTCAGGCTTCTGCTAGAAAGCTGAACATGAAGAGGAACATCATCTTTTAGCATGACAATGCCCCAAAGCATACATCCAAATCAACAAAGGAATGGCTTCACCAGAAGAAGATTAAAGTTTTGGAATGGCCCAGTCAGAGCCCAGACCTGAATCCAATCGAAAATATGTGGGGTGATCTGAAGCGGCCTGTGCACAAGAGATGCCCTCACAGTCTGACAGATTTGGAGTATTTTTGCAAAGAAGAGTGGGCAAATCTTGCAAAGTCAAGATGTGCCATGCTGAAAAACTCATACCCAAAAAGACTGAGTGCTGTAATAAAATCAAAGAGTGCTTCAACAAAGTTTTAGTTTAAGGGTGTGCACACTTATGCAACCATATTATTTTAGTTTTTTATTTCTACTTCCCTCCACCTAAAAGATTTTAGTTTGTTTTGCAATTAAGTTGTACAAGTTATAGGTCACATTAAAGGTGGAAAAAGTTCTGAAATGATTTATCTTTGTCTAATTTTTTTTACATTACAGAAACATGACATTTTAACAGAGGTGTGTAGACTTTTTATATCCACTGTGTGTGTATATATATATATATATATATATATATATATAATACTGTGGATAATATCGAAAATACAAACTAGTGGACACACTCTATCATCTCGCAGCTCCAGAAAAAGGCAGGAATATATTTTCTTAAATAAGCAGATCTTTATCAAAAAAAGTTAAAAACCATGTAAATGACATGTAAAAACATGTAGAAATGCATAATCCAGCAGGGTTTAGAACAAAACGCCAAACATGTTTCGGGCCAAGTCTCAGCCCTTGTTCACTGGCATAACTTGTGTACAAACTATCTATTGAGTACCACCCTGCTGATTGATATACTGAACTGCTGAAACATTGTCCATCCACAAAAGGATGCAACAATTTGTATGGTGTTTGGAGAAACTGCGAACAGCAAATGAGCCAGCCAAGAGCTCCAAGCAATTGATGTGAAGGTTGGCTTCCGACCCTGTCCAAGGGTCTCCGGTAGAAACATTTCCACAGAAAGCACCCCAGCCTAAAAGACTGGAATTGGAAGAAATAATTATATCTTGGGCACAACCAAATATCTCCCTGCCATTCCAAGCCACCAAGTTATTTCTGCTCGAACGAAGATAGGAAACTTTGTTGATGGTAATAAAAAGTCTCTTGAAAGGATTGGATCTACAACCGCTGCATGGACCGTTAATGGGGCGGGCCAGGAAAGATGGCCTGAATGGAAGAGGATAAAAGGCTGATTGAGGAAAAGTATAGTACATCAATATTTTAATAGAAAGTTTGATAAAAACGATTTACATCACCTGAGAATTTATTTTAAAAATATAGATAAACCATTTGTTACCAATTCCCCAGTTTTGCACAACCAACACGGTTATATTAATATACGTTTTACCTTGGTGATTATCTTGCATCTAAGCCTCAGCAGGCTGCCCTCTTATTTCAGTTATTTTTACAGGCTTGCATTTTAGCCATTCAGTGTATCTATATGGTACACATGAACTTGCGCTGTCTAGCTGTGTAACACTATCAAAATGCACTGTGATAAGAGGCAGCCTTCAAAGGCTTAGAAATTAGTATATGAGCCTACCTAGGTTTAGCTTTCGACAAAGAATACCAAGAGAACAAAGCAAATTTGATGATAAAAGTAAATTGGAAAGTTGTTTAAAATTTCATACCCCATCTAATTCATGAAAGTTTAATTTTGACTAGACGATCCCTTTAAGATTTCTAAACAGTTATACAATGACAAATAAATGAAGACAGAGTCATTATTACTGGCAGGAAACTGATTTCCCTAAGAGTGTCTGACATGCATTTGGGTTTCCAATGTCCAAGGATTTTCACCTAGATATTTGTCCCAAGTGTAGAATTCTGCTTATATCCAGCTCAAACAAAGAATTGTAAAGGGACATGAAACCCCAAATTTTTCTTTCTTTCATAAAGGTGGAAATAGAGTCCAAGAGCCATTACTCCTGGGAATTTAATTCCTGGCCACTAGAATGATGCAAAAATTCCAAAAACGTCAAGAGCACTTAAACTCTCCCACCTTTCTGGTATGCTAGTCTTATCTTTACCTCCACAGGAGGAAGGTGAATAATTTAGGTGCTCTGGATTCTTCTTTGACTAGGGGTCCTCAGACCAATTTGAGGCCCATTTTCCTCCTCAGAGAATGGATACTGGAAAAGACAGAGTGGAGATTATTGGGCAGTGACATTATTATTTTAAGAGAGGAGTTAGTCACAAGCCTGCCACGGGTGTCTCGGGGACCATTCCCTTCGCCTCCTCCTGTACATAGATCATTTGCTGTGACGTACACAGCACTGAATGAACTCTACTGGGCGCAGTCTGTCTGCAGTGGGTAAGCACAGTAGAGTGGGGTGCTAGTAGGGTATGTAAGGACACTGTACATGGCACTCACATAGCCCACAGGCTATTAGCAAGTACACAAATATATATATATAATCATAGCCAGGATACATTTTACAGACATACCAGAGTATTTACTAGACTTTATTCATTTACTGTTCTTTCTTTGTGTCCTAATCCTAAGAATGCTCCAGAGAGATCTTTTCATTCTTTGGATGTTGTTAAGGAATTTAAATATTACACTGATGCTACTAAGGACTTTATACAAATTTCTAGTTTTTATTTATTCATTTTTTATTGAGTTGTACAAATGATATAACATTTACACATTACCGTAAAACATAAAAGACAGAAATTTCTCTATAACAATAAGCATTGACACAAGTGAAATCTATATACTAAATTGAAATAGGTAAGCTTCTGGAACCTCAGTTTTATATCCTTTACTTTAATAGTTTCCTCACTTTTCGCAATAGGTCACTCTTGCACCTAATAAAGCTTAAATGTTCTAGCGAAGGAAAATTAGCATTTGGAGTGCTCACTTTTGGACCTAGATATATATATATTAAGAATTAGAAACAGATATAAAAAATGAAGTAAGTTGGCAGCGGATTAATAATAAATAATATCTATGTAGAAAATAGAATGGTAACTTGTAGACACCATGACCTTGATAGTAATATATAAACTAG